>NW_026126541.1:32897500-33330143 GCF_943737965.1 Phodopus roborovskii
TAAGGTCAGAGGGTAGGGTATCTTACAGGACCCCTTTGGTTGTAGTTAAAGCTACTACTAGTTTCCCTTTCTGTCCACAAGTGGGGTATAATCTGAGAAAATATGAGTCAAAGGTATAACTTCTGTTCCATGGACACAGTTGTTGACCAGATAGATATGTTGTGAGTGGAGATGTCCTGTGGCAAAACTGTAAAGCAGGCAGGCCTGTGCGTTCAACTTTACTCTCCAGAGCCAGCTTTTACTTGCTGGCTCTTACTTACTTGCACAAATGTAAATCGGACCTCTAAACAGACACAATCAGCTAAATACTGGTTCTTTGCTGAGACCTAGTAAAACCGACAGTAAAGGAGATGTACCGAAGGCAAAACCCACCAGGAGGAAGACTTGGGAAGACAAAAAGAATGTGATTTGGAATCGAGAGGCCAATAAAGAGGTAACTTATTTAGTTGACCTGAGAAAAATGACCGCTAGACATGTCTTGTTGAAAAATGGGAATTACCTGGTATATGGATTTTCCTTGGGAGATGTTGAAAACAAAGGGTGTGAAGGGCTAGTTTACATCTTGACAACATAGCACTCACTACAAGGTATCTGTATGAGTCAGCTAACACCAGGCATGCGGGCGGTACGAATCAGCACAAGATGGCTGACACCAGATGTCTGGGGACTCCCAAAATAAACAGCAATGTGATCTGTTACATAACTCTACTTTTGGCAGAGTGCCACTTTTGTGTGATTCTGTATAAATATGGCCTTGAGGTCAGAGGCTCTTTGTCTTCACGAGCCTGCCCGTATGCCCACTTACTCTCCCACTCCCTCCTAAGTCAACCATCTTCCTCCCTTCCTGGCATCCAGCCACGAACCACACAGGAGGTATCAACAAACTCCTGTCTACCTGAGATGAAGCGCCAATGACTGACTGGAGAAATGATTCCACCCGAATCTACTTTAGTAAACCAGTGAGTTTTGTTAAGGTTCCAGGATTATGTGTGAAGGTCATTTACTGAAGCAGCAACTCAAAGGCGGCTACATCCTGTCATGAATGATGGTTCACAAAACCGTCTCTGGGCAACTGGGTTCTCAGGAGTTTTCTCCCTAGCAGTTGGTACTACTTATGTAACAGGGATGGGGTGGGGTGTGGAGTGTGAGTCTTGTAAATTTCAGCAGCTTCCGGAGACTTCTGCAATTTGTTTTCTTTATGAGCCTTATACATTTGGTTTACTGTCTGAGTCTTAAAAGAGCCTCTCCTGCTTCCTAGAGGGACACTGTTTCAGTTTGGTTGCATCAGAGGTCTCCTTTCACGGTTCTGAAATGGGGAGAAAGGCAGGGTGAAGAACAGGCATGAATAACAAGCCTGCTTAGGCAGTGGTTCTTAACTAACCTCGATGAGGCTGGTAAGGTAATTAACCTCCTTCTGGAGGAACACTTAGCAAATATGGGCATGGGGTTCAGTTCTATAAATGGGGAGAAGCCTGGGAACATAGAGTAGCACAATAAAATCCCAAGTCTTTCACCATGCTCCTTCTGTGATATCTGACCACCTGCAAAGGAAAGACATGAAGATACAGCTGCCAACAGCACCTGGGGATGGGGTGGAGGTGAGGCAGGGAGAGCTTTGGTTTCTTTGGGAGACTTTCTTCTTGACTTGCAAATGCTCTTTGCTCACTGTATCCTCACAGTCTTCCATTGACCAATGCTGTTGTGTCTTAATCGCTTTTCTTATCAGGCCACTAATACTGAATTAATGCCTGACTATAGGACCTCCTGTTGCCCCCGATTATTTTTTAGTGGCCCATATCCATGTACAGTCACATTCTGAGGCACTTGTGAACTCGGAGATAACCCTATCCAGCTGGTGAAGAACAAGAGCAATGTGAAAATCCCGCAAGAGTCTGGAGGAGGTTGGGAAGTATCATATCTGTGTGCTACTTAGTTTTTTGATGACTTGGCATAAAGTAGAGTCCTCTGTGTAGAGGGAACCTCAGTTGAGAAAATGCCTCCATCAGAAGGCCCAAAGGCAAGACTGTGGGGCCATTTTCTTGATTAATGATTGATGTGGGAGGATCCAGCTCATTGTGGGCAGTGTCATTTCTGGGTAGGTGGTCCTGGGTTGTATAAGAAAGCAATCTGGGGAAGCCAGGAAGACCAGGTCAGTAAGTACCATTCCTCTGTGCCCTGTGCTTCAGTTCTTACCTTGAATTCCTACCCGGACATCCCTCAGTATGACCTGAGTTAGAAATGAACTCTTTCCTGCCCAAGTTTTGTTTGTTTGTTTGTTTTGTTATAGTCTTTATCACAGCTATAAAAAGCAAACCAGGACAGTCTTTGACTTCAAAAATGCAGAAAAAAATGCTGATATGCTGTGATGAGTAAGAGTAAAAGCCAAGCAAGAGAATGATGAGAAAAGCCATGCGAATAAGACAGAAAGCAGATTAGTAGTTGCCCAGGGCCTGAAGTGAAGAGCTGAGTGATGGCAAACAGATGCAAAAGAACTTTAAATTTTATTATTGTTATTGTGTGTGTGTGTGTGTGTGTGTGTGTGTGTGTGTGTGTGTGTGTAGTAGGGGTGGGTATGTGCCACAAAGTGTATGTGGAGTCAGAGGATAACTTGGATCTTTCCTTCCATCTTTATGTGGGTTCTGGGGCTTGAACTCATGTCTATATATAAGGCTTGTACAGCCAGCACCTTTACCTGTGGAACCATATTGCCAGTCCCAAAGAAATTTTTGGTATAATGAAAGTGTTTTAAAACTAGATTGTGGTGATTTTTTTGCAGATGTGTATAAATGGATTTAAAAATTCACTGAGTTGTACAGTTATGATGTATATTATGTAAATTATGCATCTATTTTAAGAAACAAGAATGGATTATAAATTAGTTCACAAAAATATTATTTAAAACAAAACAGCAACAAAAGAGACATCGGGATATGGTGGGTGCACACCAGTTATTGCAGCATTAGACGCAGAGAGAGGCAAGAGAACTGTAAGAATGAAACCATCCTGGGCTGCACAATGCGTGCAAGGTCATCTCGGGCTACATTAGGGAGGCCTGTCACAATCAGACAGACAAATCACCAATAAAAAAACAAAACAAAAACCCAAAAGAGGCTTGGGATAGATCTCAGTGGTAGGGCGTGCTTAAGATCCTGAGTTCAATAGCCAACCCTGAAAAGGAAGTGGGTGGCGAAGGAAGCCAAGATGTTTGCACCGTTTTAAAGTATGTCTCCACTAGGTACTCATTAACCACAGTAGGGAAACAGTAACTTTATAGCAGAGAAAGCTGGCAGGCACCTTAACCACTGATCTATGTTAGCAGGGCTAGTTAGGGACATGTGGACAACCAGTGCTTTCTAAGGTGATGTAAGGAGAGATGGTCAACATTAACTTGTAAGCAGCCTTGCCAGGGATGTGTAATCCAAATTTAAGCATGAGAAGAGTAATACAAACCAAAGTTGAGACTGCATTACAGAATAACTCAACAATATTCTTGTCAAGTCATGAAAATTAAAGTTATGAAAGACAGACTGAGCAAGATACTTGTTTAAAAAGAAACAAGACAACAGCATGTTGGCTTCTTGGGTTGGTCCTTGGTCCAGAAATCCCAGAAATAAGGCTTTATTTTATATTATTTGCTTACTAGGTTTTTGTTCTATTCCTTCTTTCTTTCCTTCTTTCCTCCCTCCCTCTCTCCCTCCCTCCCTCCTTCTTTCCCTCCCTCCTTTTCTCCCTTCCTTCCATCCTTCCTTCCTTCCTTCTATAATCCTTCACTATAGTCTTGTCTAGTCTGGAACTCTCCATGTAGGCCTGGCTTGAACTTGTGACAGTCTTCCTGCTTCTGCCCACTCCTCACCACAGCACTTGGAATTCAGAAATATAACATTGAACCCAGACACAAATAGGACTTTCCTAAGATAAATGGTAACTTTAAGTAAGGTCTACAAAGTGATCAATGGCAACTTACCAAAGTTAATCTTCTGTCTTTGGTAAGATATTAATACTGTGGAGAGCAAGATGAAAGGCATGTGAGAATCTCTCTAAAACAACTGTAGCTTTTGTAAACTGAAAATCTCAAAGTGCAAAGTCAAAATATAAAAGGAAGTTTCATTTGCAGCTAGGCAAATAGCAGTGGTTTGATAGTGAGAAATAAATGGTGAGGTGAAGACCAAAGTTCTACCTATTCCTCTGAAAGCAACAACTCAGAAAATACTAAGTAATGAATTCATTTACTGCTATATTAACCATTTTCTCTTTCCCTTTCTTCTTCCAAATGCAGCCTCTATGCTGCATTTTTCTTTTTATGCTTAAAGTTGTATTTTACTTAATCTAATGTTTATAAGTAGTTTATAATCTATACAAAATATTTTTATCACAATTTGTTCTAAATAGTAATTTATTTGTTATTATTTATGCTTCAGGGCTTTTATGATTACACTCAAAAGACAGATTTCCATTCACTCTTTTGCAATAATTTTCATGTATTTTAGTATATATGTTGTGCAAATTTTTTGTTATATGACTACTGGCAAATGCATGCTTCCAGCAAACAATACAATCAAGAGGCGGACAATTTTGTCAGTCCCTAAATTCTTCAGTGTCCTCCCTTGCTTAGCACATACTTAATATATAAAATAATAGGCTTCATCTTGACATTTTCATAATGCTATGCTGTGTTTTGATCGTTTGCACACACACCTCATTTGCACAGTTATGCTCCATCCTTCCTCTTCATCTCCCTTACTCCCTTGTCCCTTGTACTTTCACGTCTTTTTTTTTTTTTTTTTTCCTGACTCCACATATATGCCACTTACCTTCTAGAGTCTGGCTTATTTTGCTTAGTATGACAATCTCCAGTTCCATCCATTGTCCTACTAATGATAACTTGTCCTTCTAATGGCTAAATAAGACTCCATTCTGTATAGGTGCTGCATTTTAGCTGCTGGTGGGCACCTGGGTTGATCCCATTCCTAGGCTTCTGCTGCATCTTTCTCTCTGAAGAAGCCTTTTAATTTGATGCAATCCCATCCATCCATCCTTGCTACTATCTCCTGGGTTAACAGTATATCTTTTTTAAATGATGTTGTATTTTAAGCCTAACATTTTGATTCAGTGTTCCTCGGTATTAAAAGAGAAATTGTAATTGATCTCTAAATTTGCATCTTATAAGCAAACACTGGAAAGACAGAATCATTCACCCAAGAATGTTTGAGCAAAGCTTAACACTAGTGTGGATCCCTCTCAGAGAAGATATTGGGTGAGTGTTTACATTCTGGAGGCCTCGACAGACCACAAACAGAGTGCTAGCCAGATGGAGCCAAGGTCCAGGTGGATGCTCTAACTCTGCTGATAGATTTATTGTATGCATACTCTGTTCTTGTTATGATATATTAAATAGTTTTCTCAACAATGTTTACTGAGAAGGAACAAGCCAACTGCTCACTTTGGAGGTTTTGTTTACTCTCCTGGTAAGACAGCCTTTCTCTTTAAATCATGGAATGATCATAAAACTACAAAATGTATATTGAGGAAATTAGACTTGGTTAGTTTATAGGGTATGGATGATATATAAAATTAAATTTGAATTTAAGGTGTAGATAGACATTTCACATCTTACAGTGTGGGTTCTTTTTTTAATCAGAATGCTTTGGGGCTGGGGTTGAAGCTCATGAGAGTGTGTATTAACAACTGTGAAGCACTGAGTTCAAGTCCCATGTCCCCAGCACAATCAGAATGTTTCATCTAAGACCCTTTGTCCATTTTTCCCCTCAGAAGCTGCTAAAAATAAAGTTGGTCCTAGCAACTTTTATAAAAAGTATTAAGTAAGAATGAGATAATAGTATTTACACTTACATTGTTATATATTCTTATTTGTGGTAAGCTATGTAAAATTAAGTTTATATTCCCTTCCCGGAAGAATTGTATATTATATTTTGTTATATTATGTGAAATCTTTCCACTTATGATGTTTTATACACATTATTCTTACCATATTCTATATATGTATACTTTTACATATGTTCAAGACATTTCATATATTGATACAATTTATGTACATTTATTCTTGCCATAGTCTATGTATGTATACCTTTCTTCTATTCAAGACATTTTGTATATTGATACATTTGGGAATATTTACCATGCTGCCCTTTATAGTTCTACCTCTTGTTTAGACATTTCAACTTTACCTCTATTTGAGGGTATTAATCCCTGCTTTACTCAAGGAAGTTTTAATCAGTTTTTTTAGCTAAGTTCCTGAGTATTACAGATTATCTTCACCCATGTTTCCTTTAATTATGAGATTAGTCAGACATAGATGCTTAATCTTCAATCACTTCATAGACATGCAGAACATGGCATTTAAATGTTTTAATATTTGTACTCTGTTGACATGAGACACTATTGCTCCTGACAGAACTGTGCACTTTCCTAAAAATATGTTGGACACTGTTGTTGCTCCTTCTGGAGCTCATCCTCCCTTCAGCTAATGGCCTCTTGGGCAAAGAACTGCCCCCACCTTGACCACTGATTTGGACATGCGGTCCTATGTACTTGCAGGAGACAAATATAGAAGACTGCTGAACCTTGCCAAGTCAGGGTAAGACAGCCTTTCTACCTCCCTGCTGTTGTTGTGGTCTGTCAAGTACTCTTGGCCTTAGCCAAAACTGGGTGTACCAACGTTACTGTGAGACCTTGTCCTCACCGAACCTTTTGGAAGTTGCCTATCTGCACTTCCTGTCTACCCTAGTATCGTTATTTTCCTTCTCAGGTCTTGATGAGGTTGGAGATTAAACTATCACAACTATTATTCTCTCTTCCTAGTTAGATATATTAGGTACTAGATTTAGGTACTAGACTTAAGTTTTCCAGCTTAGGACAACTCTATTGTAAACTCCGTTATGCCTTCACCCTAAGACTAGATATGTAGGTCATTTTGTTCTCGATTTTCCTTTTCTTAGAGCACACTTGTTATTCACTGTTTTGTATATAGTTTTGTATAAAGCCTAAATCTTTTCTTTAGACTAAAAGGGGAATTGTAGTGGGATATTCACTTTGTCTCCTTCTGTGGTGCTGACCACGCCCATCCCATTGGGGGTGGAGCCAGGGGCAGAAGTGACCTGGGGAACTAGGTCTGAGGAGGGGGGGGGCACTCTCTTGCAATCCACACTGGGACAGGAGAACTTCTGGAGGCATTCTTGGAAGCAGGAACCTGTTGGTGTTCACCTGTCTATATTGTGAGTTATTTCTCCCTGAATAAACATCTGTTCAGCCTATTTGTTTATCCAGATTCTTATTGAACCGCGATAGTACAGTATCAGTGACAGAGAAGAGATGCACAATGGTGAGAAAGACTGCCTTTTAAGACTCCTGCTCCGTTTAAACATCACATTCAAGGTTATACGTGCAATTCTAAAGATGACTAACCAAATAAAAACCTCTTATTGGTTATGCATAGTTTCAGAAGCATAAACAGAAATCTAAACAAGACGCCGGTTCAATTCCCCTCTTTTGTGGTTTAGCCAAGTCCTCAGCAGGCACTGACCACAGAAGGCACTGTTTCTGAGCCGCTGCTCCACTTCCTCCTGTGTGTAGCTCTCATCTTCAGTAACCAGGATGTGCTGCAACCATCACTCCCACATCCTGAACAACAGGACAAAAGGAGAAATGAAGAAAGATGCTAGGTTCCAGGTGTCTGCCACTTGCACATGTCCCAAAGCCAGAGCATTCTCACTTGGCCACATATGGATGCAGAGGAGACTGGGATGGGTGACCTTCACTTCTGGGAGACATCCACATAGTTTGACCAACGGAGTTTAGATACAAGGAAGGGATAATGTACAGCATCTGTTTTTCTGAGACTGGATTACTTCACCCAGTACTATATAACTGGATTACTTTCCAGTTCCATCTGTTTGCCCTCAAGTTTTATTCTTCTTTTCCAATTAATAGAATCCTACTGTGTATATGTACCACATTTTCATTATCTATTGATCAAGTGATGGATGTATAGACTGCTTCCATGAATAGAGCATCAATGAGCATGGCCAGCCAAGTCTCTCTATAGTTGGATATAGAGTCCTTTCATGGTTTCTCTTATGTGTAGATCTTGAGAGTAATCTGGAGTAATTACAGAATTCAGGAAAGTAAACTGAGACCATGGGTTGGGGTGGGGGCTCCAGAGGAGGGTTTAGTAGGACATTTGTGCTACTAATGGAGAAAAGGAAAAATAGGGCAAGTCTAACTGGTAAGAGGAAGAGGATAATGCAAAGGGAGAGAGAGAAAGGAAGAGGGGACATATGACACTAAGGATATTTGAAAAAGCCATGAGGCCCTGAGCCGTGATGGTGCACGCCTTTAGTCCCAGAACTCGGGCAGCAGAGGAGGTGGATCTTTGTGAGTTCAAGGCCAGCCTGGTCTACAAAGTGATTTCCAGGACAGACTGACTCCAAAGCTACACAGAGAAACCCTGTCTTGCTGTCTTGGAAAACAAAAAACAAAACAAAACAAAAACAAAAAAGAAAAAGAAAAAGCCATGGGAAAACATGTTATTTTATAAGCTTACTTAAACATACATATAACATATATGTGTGTGCATATATATTTACATAACTCATTTATATGGAATTATGCCACATGGGATGATAATGCTCCCCCCATAAAAGCTATACACTATGAGCTCCCCCTTGTTCAGATTACCTGTTTCTGCAGCCTGGTCTTCACCCCTTTACATATCATTCTTCCCTCTCTTCAACTGGATTCCAGGAGTTCTGCTTAGTGCTTAGCTGTGAATCTCTGCTTCTACTTCCATCAGGTACTGGGTGAGGCCTGGGCAGTCTATGGGGCCTCTGGCAATGGAACCAGTATTTATCCCTAGTGCACAAATGGGCTTTGGGTGCCCATTCCCTGTGGAGGGATACTTTCTCAGCCCAGATAAGTGGGGTGGGGATAGGTCCTGCTCCAAATGATGTGACAGACTTTGATGATCCCTCATAGGAGGCCTCACACTCCCTGGGGAGTGGATAGGGGGTGGGATGGGGGATTGGTGGGGAGAATGGGAGGATGGGAAAGAGAGGGAACTAGAATTGGTATGTAAAATAAGATTGTTTTTAATTTAAATAAAAATTCATTAAAAATAAATACATAAAATAAAGACTAATGGTCATAGAGATTAAAAAAAAAAAGCTATAGACTAACAAGAGTCACACAAGGGAAATCTCCATTCATGTTGCTGATTACGATCCAAAGGACTCCAAAACAATACAAGCTATTGTCATTGTCTTTGGTTACCTCACAGAACTTGAAGATACCACCTGCTTCTGACACAGGACTTGGAGGAATCAAACTGGTACTAACCTGGAAATTTTCTCCCTGAAGACTAGCTTTCTATTATAGGGTCAGAAGGTTCTATGCACCTGGGAGTCACAACAATAATTGCCCCCCCAAAAAAAAATTCCAAAAATGCAACAGCTGCACTTTTATCTTGAGGATGACTACAAGCTGTGTGGTTGGACTTAAAGCTAGCTCTATAGGAGGGAACTTAGGCTGCTGTGTCACTTTGACACAGTCCAAGGTCATTTGGAAACAAGGAACTTCTGCTGAGAAAATGCCTTGCTATCAGATTGGCCTACAGGCAAATCTGTGGAGGCATTTCTTAATTGATGACTGATGACTCAGCCCACTGGGGGTGTTGCCACCCTTGAGCAGACAGATGGTTCTAGGTGGTATAAAAAAGCAGCCTGAAGCAGCCATGAAGAACAAGCATTCCTCCAACGTCTCTCAATTCCTGCTCCCTTGCCTTAAATCCCTGACCCAACTTTCCCTCACCATAGACCATAAGCTGTAAACTGGAATAAACCCTTCCCTCCCCAGCTTGCTTTTGGTCTTGGTGTTTATCACAACAATAGAAGGCAAACTAAGACAGAACTCATGTCTGGTGCTATAAACCTAGCCAAGAACTTCTAGCTGGAGATGTCATAGACCTGAGCAGAGGACATACTATTGCCATTTTCCTAAATCAATCTATCTCCCAACTGCACGGTGTGTCAAATACTTGTGCCCACAGATAAGTGTAGCTCTCAGCCACCACCATAGAAGCTTCGTTGTGCAGTAGATGACGGCTACTACAGAGATCCACAACTGGTACAAATACAGAAAATTAGTGACAATAGGGTGTGCAGTCCCCAAATGATACATGCACAATATAACCCCTACATCTAAGGCTCAGGGGACATCATAGAAGAGGGGATGGAATGACTGTAAGTAGTAGGGTACCAGGTTGCCTGCTGTGAGAAGGTGTCTTCTAGATTTGACAAGGATGCTGTACTCAGAGTATCTCAATGTAGCTCCCTGCTTTCCACAATGACCACACTGTAAGAAGTACGGTTTTTCCACCTGCCGCCACTGGTTTGGTCCCATCTGCCGTGCCCCAAATAATGCACAGAGACTCTGTATTTGATATTATTCTGTTGGCCAGTTACTTGTTTCTTATAGGCTAGCTCTGTCTTAAGTATTAACCCATTTCTAATTTAAGTCTAAGGACAAGTTACTGGGGAAAAGGATTTCTATTTTTGTTTCCACAGAAAATAAAAAGCTGTGGATTCCTTCCAGACTAATGTGGTTTGAGCAAGCCAGGCCCCCTGAAATAGAGTCACTGGTGATCCAACATTCAAAACAGCTTGGACAAAGCAGCCTCGCAGACTACAACCAGGATTTCTGCGTCTTCTTAGTATTCCCCCATGATAGAGTCCTTTACCAACAGGAAGTAGTTTGGAAAGAAAACAACGCCCAAATTCCCAAATATTCTTTATAAATGTTTGTTTTCATTTAAATGGGCTTGGTTATAAATGGTTAATGATCACAACCAATATTCTTTTTAAAGGTAAAAAAGGGGATTATGATATAGATATGAATACTTTGTTTTGGAATGGATTTTCATTTATTGATACAATTTAAGGTCAATTTTGTGATGTGTATATTCTTTTGTTTAGGTATTGTGTTTTTATAGCTCATTTAGAAATGTAATGTATAATGTAGTACAGATAATAGATAATTATCTATGATAGTCAAAGTTTAGAGTTAAGTTAGTTAGGTTTTTCAAGATACACAGAGATGTATTTGAGATAGATAGACATTCTTCAAACCTTTCAAAGACCTACAAAATATGGCATTTAAAATGGTTTAGGGTTTTCGTGACAGTGAGACATAATTGCTCTTGGCAATACCACCTGCACCAGAAAGAAAGATGGAAGATGGACATCGAAGAAATGCATTATGAAGTTTGCTTTCAATATGGCAAGACTAGCCATGTGGACAAGATACTGCTCTTGTCTGGACTGTTTGATTTTGTGATGTATAAACTGGACATGCAGGATCCACAGAAAAGTGACTGCTGATTCAAGATAGACATTGCTACAGAGTTCCTACTTCATGGAAGAGTCTGCGAGACAGTATACAGGACATAGAGAAAAGTGACTGACAAATTGCCAATACAAGAAGACAGTTTAAAGTTTCCTGCTTTGCTGAAGAGTCAGCTAGACACACTATGGCCTATGGGCTGAAGATAAAAGATTACAAAAAAACTTCAGGTGACTGACAAGGTGACATGTCTCTGTCATTTCTAGAGTTTATATACTATCCTTCTATGGTCTTTAAAGGAGTTAAAGACGGATAGTTATGGTTATAGTTTTCCTTAGTTAGGATTAAAGATAAGTTACACATAGGGCTTTAAACTCACAAAGATAAAAATAGATGATGGAATATTTTCTTAAATCTTACTAAATGTTAATGGACTAAATATTGTCAACTGTGATTCTTATTTGATAACTGTTATGTTATATATTTTGCTATGTTAAGGTTAAAACCCTTGTTTTTATTTAGACAGAAAAGAGGAGATGATGGGAGATGTCATTCTGTATATGTTTCTCATACTGGTTAATAAATAAAGCACCGTTGGCCAATAGGAAAGGAAGATAGGAGGGACTAGGAGACAAGGAGGAAATAGGAAGTAGGGAGGAGGAGTCAGCATGGAGAGCCTGGAGAGAATAGAACCGCCAGCCGCCTCTCGCTAGTAAGACCACGTGGAAATACATAGAAATGAGTTAATAATTAAGACAGAGCTAGCTGATAAGAAACAAGTAACCGGGCCAACAGCATTGTATCAAATACAGAGTCTCTGTGCATTATTTGGGGCTGGCGCGGCGGTGGGACAAGACTAGGCGGCAGGCAGAAAAGCCGTACACCTTACACCACACCAGTAGACATGGATGGTGGAAATTTTTGTAAGGCCTCATCTGTAGATGAGGCAAACGATGGCTCTACACACACACACACACACACACACACACACACACAATTCCAATACTAATTATAGAAGAAGTCACAAATTTGAGGGAGGGTGTGAAGATACTGGAGGGGTTGAAGAGGGAGAGGGAGGGCTTAGATTGATGTAAGTGCAGGGTACCCATATATGGAATTCTCAAAAGTTTTTTTATTTTTTTTAAGAAGGGGAGAACAAGTAATAGAGCCCTTCATTCAGGAACTTTCCAGTTATTTTAGACATTCTAAATAATACAGTTACTATGTAGGAAAATAACAATGCTGAAAGTTGCTAATTTGAAGAAAGTTCCCTAAAGAAAGATGATGTAATGAGGTGGAGAGAAGGAAGTGACTTGAAAAATCTATGTTGCTACAAATTTGGAGCAGTCCACACTGAGACTCAAGGGTAGAGAGGAAATGTTAAATTAAATAAAAGGCAGTAAGCCAATCCAAGGAAAAATTCATTCATCTCTCTCCAGTAAAATTTTGATGCCTACTGTGTTCTGAATATGCCCCCTAAACTTGTATGGTGAAGTTTAATCACCAATGTGATAATATTAAGAGGTGAGGCCTTTAGGGGTGGCTAAGTGACAAGGTTTGTCCTCATGGAGAATGATCTCATAAAACAAAAGATGGAAGGGAGCTTTTGATTGTTTGCCAGCTGAGGACACAGCTTGTATCTCTTCTGGAGGGCACAGAAACCGGGCCTTCAGCAGACAATAGACCTGCCTATGCTTTGTTCTTGGGACTTGAGGTCTCTAGAACTGCATGGAGCAAATGTCTCCTACAAGTTGCCCTGCCCCATGTACTGTTCTAACACCCTGGAGGAACTAAGACAGTGAAGAACTTAGCAGAAGGAGTTGGAGGAATCAAAAAACCTGGGCCTCCAAGTCAGGTAGCACACATAGCATTTGTTAAGTGAGGGTCGCACTTGTCAAGGGAAATTGGGACAGGAGCATGAGGCAGACAGATGGAGAGGCTCACTGATTTCTGTGTTTTTCACTTACAGTCAAGAAATAGTGACCAAGCATCTGCATGTACACTTCCTTAAAACTATAAGTGTTACAAAGTAAAGTTTAAAGCCACAAACGATACCTTCAAATTTGTGCTGAAACAAAGATAGCTTAAACTATCTGCCTAAGCAATTACAACAGAACTTTTTTTTTTTTTTTTTTTTTTTTTTTTTTTGTGGTGTTGCACAAGGTAGTTCCTTGCTTGACACAGTCATGCACCACTCCATCTAGTCTGCCTGCAGGCTTTCATTAGTGTTTTGTTTTGCCTTTGAATTTGTAAGAAGCTAGCTTTTTAAGTGACTGGCATGTAAGTTAAACCTTATTAATAGCATTTTTCAATTCCTGCAAGATAACAGAGTTTAAAAGTATTACCAAAAGTATTGCCTTTGAAAGTCAGACCTGTGAAGAGAAAGCGCTAGGGGAGCCTTGGTGGATTCCATGGCAGGAGAGGGTGACCAAAGTAGGAGTGTGGGGAGGTAGGGGTGAGGGGAGGGGGACAAACATGCCAGGCAGACAGTGCTTAGTGAGAGGTTTTATTAGAAAGAGGGGTGGGGGGGGGTGAGAAAAGAGGCAAAGAGACCCAGAGAGAGAAGAGGGAGACAGGGAAAGTCCTGTCTGCCCTGGGGAAGGGGGGGAGAGTATAAGTGGGTGGGGTCTTTATTTTAAAGGGGTCCTTTGCATCTGCATGCAGACTATGCAACCATGGAACCCTGGGCTGACCAGAGCACTGGTCATTCTGTCAGGTAACAGGGTTAGGTCATCATAATGCCTGAATCCATATAGTACCTCCTAAATCATGGAAATATACACATTCCATCTGTCAAGCAATTTTAATATTCTAGTGAGGAGATACTATTTCTTTAGAGTGGTTGTAAATTTTAACACAAGATTATCAAGTACTGAATACCAATAATCAACCTTAACTAGTCACAAGAATAGCTGCCATTCCTCTGAGGCCTTTCAGATATGTTCTCAAAATGTATCAAACTGGTAAACATTAAATATTTATAAACATATTTTGTTTATTTACTTGCTAACTAAAAAGAAGTGGACTGATTATGAAATTTACTCTCAGTTTCCTTTTCTCTAAGCCAGTAGCTATTGCTGGCCATGAGTGTGCCTGAACAGGAAGTTGCAAAATAGAAGAAAAAAAAAAAAAAAGGCAAGTTGGCATTATTTTTCCTCTGGGTTAGATATTGTCATCGTTTAGATCTTCTCATGGTGACAGATGTAACTATTCAAGGAAGAAAAATGAAGCAATGGGGAGTGACAGGGAAATCTGCCCAGGGACTTTGGGACAGCAGGGTGATGGTCACAAAGCTGAGCTGCTAGAATCTAGACTCCCTGAAAGGCTTGTCTGTTTTGCTCCTCACTAGCAGGGATCCTACTGTGGAAAGATTACAAATGATCCAACTAGGTCTCCCTCCAGCTGGACAGGAATAACGTTAATAATCTTTATTTCTGAGCTTCAGCCCCTCTTCTGCCTGGTTCTAGGCTTACAGTAATTGTGGTGTACAAAACTGCTGAATGCTGAGAGATTTATAACTCAAAATGAAGAGAGTGAGTTCTTTTCACTAGACTTTATTTAACACAGTTCAAGAAAATATTGCATTGCATTATATCAGGAGTTGATAAACCATAGCCTGCTGCCTCCCTTGTTTTTGTAAGGACTACAAGTTATGAATGGCTTGCATATTTTTAAATAAAGTGAAATTTAAAATTTAAAGGTTGTAGAAATCTGTTTCCTTTAGTATGCAAACACATTGCCCCTGTGTTTGCTTTTGGGTCTGTTAAGCCAAAAGTGTTCATTACCTGTTTGTTTGTTTGTTTTTAAAGCTTGAAGATCCCAGGGTTGGCAGTACATGGAATTTTTGGTAAGGCAGATCTGGAGTGAGTCACAGAACTGTCACTGCTTGCATGACCTTGAGCATGATACTTAATTTCCTAAGTTTAGTCTATGAAGTGGGCATACAAATAGTATTTATCATAGAGTTAAAGATATTTAATATGCTTAATATAATATTCATTAGATAGCAAGGATGCCACACATTGTAATTATTGCTCTTATTATTATTTTACCATAAATTTATTGAGATGAAATAAAAAATAGCAAAGTTAAGTGTGGAGAGAATTTTAAGATAAATGAAAAACTGCTACAATCTACCATATTATAAAAGGGAATCATTTTAACATCCTTTAAAAGACATTCTGAATTAAACAATAACAACAAAGGCTCACTTAGAAAAATGAACTCTTTTCCTGTAATAGAAATGATAGTCAGATCTAGCTACCTAGGAGAAATGAGGCTCTGAGTCTTAGATTTAATAGATTAAAACCTTGTTCTTCAGAAATATGCTTGCTAAATTCTGCTTGGTTACTACAGTGAGAAAAGAAAATAGATTCATAGAGTAAATGGGTAATTAATTTATTGGAGAGGGATATGCAAAAAAGACTAAAGGAAAAATTTTACCAAGCTGTAAGCTTTATGTTTGTACCTAAGGTCAGACTGATAAAGTCATCAATTCTCTGTGAAAAACAAAATGAAAACTTCCCAACATTTGAGCACATGATGGTCCTTAACAACAACAACAACAAAAGCAGTTAAGATATAAAACTCATGTAAGATAAAATTGACCGATTTAATGTGCACAACGCAGTGCTTTTCGGGGAATTCAGAGTTGTTTTACCATACTGACAATCAAGTTTGGAACATTCTTATTATCATAAAAATACCTGGTACTTCCTGGGTATTGGTGGTGCATGCCTTTAAATCCCAGCACTTAGGACGCAGAGACAGGCAGATTCCTGTGAGTTTGAGGCCAGCCTGGTGTACAAAATGGGTTCCAGGACAGCTAGGGCTGTTACACAGAGAAACCCTGTCTGGAAAAGACAAACAAAACAACAACAACAACAACAACAAAAATACATGGTACTCATTAGCAGTGACTCCCCAGTCCTTAGCAATCACTACTTGTTTTCCATCTCTCTAGATTTGCCTATTGTGGACAAACTACACAAAAGAACTTGGACAGTGTGTAGTCTTTGTGTATGGCTTTATTTTTAGCGTGTTTCTGAGATCTGTTTATTTGGTATCAGGTCACCAGTATTTTGTACCTGTTTATTGCCAATTCATTTCCCCTGTCTGGACATACCACCTTGTTTGTCTGTCAGTTGGTGGGTGTTTGGGGTAATAGAACACTCAATGTATGTAACTTTTGTACCAGGCTCTTTCTTTTGGGCTCCCAAACCATGACACAGAGACTTCTTACTGGTTTTGAATGCTTGACCTTTTTGGCTAGCCTTGGGGCTTTTTACCTTTTCTTGCTTTCTTGCAGTCTGTCTGGCTGTAGGCTGCCTGGCTTCTGGCCCAGGGTGTCTCCCTCGTTCTCTCTTCTCCCTCGTGTCCTTCCTTTTTTCTTCTCTCTTAAGTCTAGATTTCTCCTATTTATTTATTTATTTATTTATTGATTGATTGATTGATTGATTGATTGATTGCCTGTCAGCCCTGCCTACCCTTTCTCCTGCCTAGCTATTGGTTGTTCAGCTTTTTATTAGACCCATCAGGTGCCTTAAACAGGCAAGGTGAAACAAATGCAGTACATCTTTACATAATTAAACAAATGCAGCATAAACAAAAGTAACACATCTTTTCACAGTTTAATATTCTGCAGCATAAACAAACATAACATATCTTTGCCTGGTTAAAATGAGATTCTACAACAAACTCTTTTTTACTCTGAGTAAAGCCTCATTTTGACACAACATTGCTTGTTAGCCATCTGTCCTAAATTATCCTCCCGAGGCTCAGAGTTGAATATGCTCAGTCTTGTTCATAAACCAATGAAATGCAACTGGTGATCACATTGTATGTAATTGGTAAGGGATTGATGTCTACTAATACTGGCACTAGATCAATACCATCTCTTACATTGTTGGGAAAATGTATTAATGTCTCAAAACTAAACAAAACAGCAACACCTGAAAACAATTGACAGGAAATTCAGCAGTAAAGCTGGAAATGCAGCAACCCCCTAGAGATTATATACATTGTACGGTATTCTTTTTATGAAACGGAAAAACAAGTAAAATTAAACTTATGTGCATGTGTATCAGGACAATACAAATATGTAAAGGAATGTGAAACAACTCCAAGCAAATTCATGATTTTAGTTAGTATTCTAGGTTGGAATAGAAGAAATGCAATTTAGTATTTTTGGGTTGGGGTGCTATCAAGGAGTTCACTATACACAATTGCAAAGGAATGTTCTCCATAGAGTAACAAGAATATTATCCACCAACAAATAAAATAAAACCGAGTTTAACTGATATCTAAGTAAATAAGGAAAACGAAAAAAATAAAACATATAAATTATTACATTGTAAAAGTTCAGATAACGATAATAGGTAATTATAAAGAGTTTCACTAGTTATCCTTCCGGTAGAAAGATTTCAATTCGTAGCATGACTCCCATAATCATTCTTTTCATTGTGAAGAAAAAGACCGGGTTTATTGAGCGTGAAGAGAAGTCAACTTGAGAAAGTCTGTCCTGAGGGAACTGCTTTGGTGAAGCCACTCGGAGCCATAACAAGTCTAGCCTCAGCCCTAGCAACAGACAGCAGCTAGCCCCAGGAGCACTCACAGCTTGGAGGCAAGAGAGCTCCTAGCATCCTAACAACACAGCGCCGCCAGGCTCAACCTCAGAGGGCACGCCCCTAGAGCTCACCTCACATCCGGGGGTGTGTCCCGTCCTCGGAGGGGCGTATCTATATCTGCATAGGGGCGTGTCTTACAGGGGGCGTAGCCGGAGGGCGGGCTGGTTCCTGAAAGTCAGGCTACGCGTCGCGTTGTGGTGGCGTCATCAGCGCCGCGCTGACAGAATCCAGTCGCAGTAGGGCGACTGTGGCAGCGTTTTCGCTGAGGGTCGGTAGGCTGCCGGTGGCATGTTACCGACTATGAACACTGTGGAGGCGGAAGAGGAGTACGCGGAGGATTGTCCTGAACTGGTCCCCATTGCGACCAACAACCAAGAAGAGGAAAATCTTGACTTCATCATTAAGATTCCAGTCACAATTATCACCGGGTATTTAGGTAATTAACAGACTCAGAAAAAGGCCGTGAACCGTGTGGTGTGCTCTCGGAGGGGGGGTCTGCCGTGTCTCCTCAGGCACCCGAGCCCCGTGGCCGAGGACGAATGTCTTCGAGGTAGGGGCTGGGGTCTCTTTCTCCTCGTTTTTTCAAAGGTTGTTTTGAAGCCCAGACTCACCTTATTGTCCCGTGGACTCTTGATAAGCTGTCTTCTTACCTTTGTGAAGCTCATCCATCTCAGTTAAGAAGGAAAATAGTAAAAATCACCTGAGTTCATTTTTCTCATCAGAAACAAAACAAAACAAAACCAACGGTAATAATAATAATAACAATAAAGATGCCCTGTATGCAAAATAGAGATCCCCTTCACAGGAACCAAACTCTTCAGTCAACAGAGGGAAGTTTCTACTGTTGTGAACTGTCCCCCCCACCCTCCTTTGAGGGCTGCTTGCAAAGCCCTGTAGGGCATCGAGTTAGAATAATATCTTTGCCTTGAAGTGTTGGGGGCACCTAGGGGGTAGCCGAAACACCGATTTATGAAGGCCAGGTGACGTGCTTATTTTTCGTGGGAAACATTTACAGATATCCTTTTAAAACAGTGCATTTAACAGAGGGCGACAACAAATGAGTGACCACACATATGAGTAAAGTGCACTCATTCCTGTGCGCTGCAAGAGACAACCTGCACTTGGCACACCTTTTACACACGATTTCCATATGATGTCTTAATCATTGGTGCCTCTCACCAGTGATTCTGTTTTTCCTTCTAGAGTCAGACCAAGAATATTCTAGGACCTAATTTTTATAAAGGAATAATGTTTTGGATTCAGAGGCTAGCTACTCCATAGACGTTGAGTGAATTTCTTGTTCGAAGGGCATGCTTCAAACTTGCCTCTTTGCCTTTCTGCGTTTTGTCTACTGGTAGGTGAAAGGAACAATGCAGGTAAGGAATGGTCTGAAGCTCTGGGATCAGGGCGAACCCTAGCAACCTCCTTGTTGCTGACTGAACCTAGGGGACAGTTTGCCACCTTTGCCATTTCTTTTTGAAATCCTGGGAACACTGTTCCTCTGGCCGCCTACTTCCCACCTATTTCTCTGGCATTTAGTTTCATTTCTGTATAGTTTCAGTTTGGATGTCCTACCGGCAACTCCAGACTTACTTGTCCAACACACTTCATACACTAACACCTCCTCAAATCCTGCTCCTGACATTCCCAATCCCTGCAGCACCAACAGTATCTCCTAACTGCTGAGGTCCTGAGTCCCTGCTCCTTCATATAACCATATGCTAGCCCTACTGATCCTTACAAAGTCTTAGTTTGATTGTGTCACACCCTTCAGCGTCTTCTGCTTGGATGAAAGTTTAGGCTCCTTAGCAGGAATTTGAGCACCTCTGTGATGTGGTTCTTGCCTACCTCGCCAGCCTATCGGATGGCCCAACACATTGAACTTATTTTACTTTTAAAATCAGTGGTTTTCAACTCTCTAATGCTGCAACCCTTTAATACAGTTCCTCATGTCATGGTAATCCCCAACCATAAAAATTATTTTTGTTGACAATTAATAGCTGTAATTTTGCTACAGGTATGAATCATAATGTAAATATCTGATATGGAGGATTGTCTTAGGCGACCCCTGTGAAAAGGTCGTTTGACTTCCAAAGGGGTTGTGACCTGTAGATTGAGAACTGCTGTCTTTAAGGTACCCCTTGGAATATTTCTCCCTGTAACTGCTCTGGCTCAATAGCCCTCTTAAGTTCTTTATAGTATTTTGTGTGTCTCCTGTTAAGTGATCAACTTTGTGACAAAAATAGCTTCCTAATTTTTATCTAAGTTTTTCACCTACCCCCTTTAACATGTAAGCTTGATAGAGACAGAGCCTTAAATTTGGTGCCTGGTAGATACTTTGAATGAATGTCAATTATATCTTGATGGCTTTTTCTTCATAACATGGTTAATTATTAAGCTCTAATAATTCGTTGGAGAAAATCTCTTACATGTATGGCTTTCAACTTTGTCATTGGCCTGTACATGTTTATATTCAGGGCCTCTTATTTTAAGAATTTCCTCATTGTTCTGTGTTCTTAAATCTGTCTCTCCTTACAAGCCACCTATTTATATTGAGCTTCTCAAAGCATTTTAAAAATAAAGTGTCATCTCTTCAAAAACTCTTAAAAGGAAAATAACCTAAAATGTTGAAAATATTAGTACCCTGATACTTCCTCACTCTCTCGTAGTTATACCCATGGGAAACTTACAGATGTATTTTAGTAGATATGTTCAAACTATGTGTAATACTTTTTAGCATTACTGCTTTTGACAGTAAAATATTAGGGGCCAATCAAAATGTTTACCTACAGAAAAATAAATGATACATTCCAGTAATTGAACTACACTGCTGTGCAGTTAAGATGATGTTAATTTTTAAATATACATATATTCCATTATGAACTTTGGAGTCTTTGGCTTACAAGATTAATGTTTTTCTTCTGCTTGAGATGAACAAACTAGGTTATTATGCCACCTGCTGGATAAAGTTAGTATAGTCTTACGAATTTCTTAACTGAATAGTCTTTAGTGTACACTTACTGTCTCTGTACCCCATTTTATAAAGTCAGTTTTATAATAATAGACTGCTTATGAATACTAAAAGTATCTTTATAGTCAACATGAATTGATAGCTAGTTCGTGGCTATTGAAATAGGTTGAATAAGTTTAGGGAAGTAACCAAGTATTCTTACTTGAGAAAAGGGCATCATGAAAGGAATCTACATATTTTTATTTTAGAAGTAATATTTCTTTTTTTTTTTTATTTGTTTTTCCAGACAGGGTTTCTCTGTGTAGCTTTGTAGATCAGGCTGGCCTCGAACTCACAGAGATCTGCTTGCCTCTGCCTCTCAGATGCTGGGATTAAAGGCGTGTACCACCACCGCCTGCCATGAAATGACATTTCTTAGAAACCATAATTCATCAATTCTTTTATTTTAGATTTTTAGATGCCCTTTATTGCTGTATTTTAAGTTATGATGAAGACATTTTTGTCAACTTATTCAATTTGTAAGATTATCTGTAATTATTTATGAAATGCACATAAGGAATAATATAGTTTTCAAAGGTTTTTCTAATCTCTTCTGTATAGTCCTCTGTACTATCACTAAGTGTGTTTTGAGAATTAGTCTTTGAATTTTGTTGCTTTAATGTGTTTTATAGGTGCTGGAAAGACAACACTTCTGAACTACATTTTGACTGAACAACATAATAGAAAAATAGCAGTTATTTTAAATGAATTTGGAGAAGGTAAGTAAAGTTCAATAACTGTCATATTGCAATAATATTTGAGACCCTTTTCCCACTGGTGAATTGATGATATTCTGTTCTTAAAATTAGATTGGTTGGTATTATAATACGAGGTCACTATGAGTAGTTTCAGAAAATTAGGATTAATTTTTATTAAGCTAGTCTAGAGTACAAGCTCCATGCCTCAGCCAGGTGAGACCCAACTCCCAAAAGTTTGATCTCCACATACAGTCCACCCACTTCAAAGACAAGCCCCTCCCCATACATAATAAGTAAAGCACATCTAAAGAGACTGATAGATTGGTTGTGGTGCAAGGGTTCTTGTATGCTAAGAAAATTCTTTCTCTCTCAGCTATGCTTTTAGCCATTAAAAACTGGAAGATTCTATAAGTCTTTTTCTATCTTTTTATTAATAGATATTTTGTTGTACACTGGTTATATTCATCATTTCTTACTGTTTTTCTTCATTTTGTATAGTTTTTATGGTTTTGCCCTTTGCAACATCCTCAGTACTTTTTAATATTTTATATAGCCTAGTATTATGTGATATTCTATCATCACCCAACTAAAATATGAACAGAAAATACATAAATGAAAATCTTTTTTTCTTTTGCTATTTAACAACTTTCCCTGGCATTGGTATTGTATTTAAAACATCTAAAATCATTCTTATGATAAACATCTCATGTGTACTTATTTCCCAGGTAAGCCTTACTAAGAGACTTTTTTTATTTGAGTAAAAGTTTAATTTTTAAAGGACTACATGATATTTTGGCTAAAATCCTTTGTGAAAATGAAGTAGGGTTTTAATGTATATTTAGAATCCTGAGCAACTTTTAATAGAAACTACCGACTTAGTAAGGAATTAAAAGGTAAACAGTCTCATGAGAGGTTGAAGAACATACAAAACCCAGTATACTTAGAAAGTTTATAATGAATGAGAAGAAAAAAAATGTCTTCAGGGTAGCTCCTCTATTAATAAATGGAGTTGGACAACTAAGAGTTAGGAGGAGGAAGTAGATGTGTTTATTAATTTTGGATTTTTCTTTTTATTAACTTAAATTATTTACTTAATATTTTATAAATATTTTATGTATACAAATACATATATAAAGTGTTTTGCTTATGTGTATCTTTCTATACCACATGAATGCCTGTGACAGAGAGGAGCGTGTTGGATCTCCTGGAACTGGAACTATAGCCAGTTGTGAGCTCCCATATGGGTTCTGAGAATCAAATTTATGTCTTCTGCAAGAGCAATGAGTGTTCTTAACCTGTAAGCCATCTCTTCAGCCCCTCTTCATTAAATTTTTAAAATTAGCTAGGCCTGGTGCACACCTTTAATCCTGGCAGAGGCAGGTAGATTGTGAGCTCTAGACTAGCCTGGTCTATAGAACAAGTTCAGGATAGGCTCCAAAGCTACACAGAGAAACCCTGTCTCAAAAAACAAAAGAAAAGGAAAGAAAAACAAAATGTGTGTGTGTGTGTGTGTGTGTGTGTGTGTGTGTGTGTGTGTGTGTACCTTGAATCCCTAGGAGCTGGAGTTATAGGTGTTTTGTTAGCTCTTCAGTGGGCACTGTGGGTACTGGGAGGTTTGTGCAAGAGGCTCTTAACCCATCTTTATACATTTTTGGGATAAGGTCTCACTGTGTAGCCCAGGCGGATCTGGAACTTGCTTTGGAGCCCAGTTGTATCTTAAACTCGAGATCCTTCTGTCTCAGACTAGAATGTTGGGATTATAGGTGTACACCATGCCTGGCTCTATTTAAATCTTACAGAAAGAAAAGTTAAAAACATCTAGAGTACCTTAATTTATTTTATTTTATTTATTTATTTTTGAGGCAGGGTTTCTCTGTGGCTTTGGAAGCTGTCCTGGAACTAGCTCTTGTAGACCAGGTTGGTCTTGAACTCACAGAGATCTGCCTACCTCAGCTTCCCGAGTGCTGGGATTAAAGGCGTGTACCACCAACTCCCGGCCATAATTTAAATATTTACTGTATTAAATATTGACTTTAGGTTTTACTTTAGTTGTTCAAAAAAAGAGAGATTCTGGCTTCTATCACAGAAGAGTCCTCAGTATACTTTTTGAGACTTTTAAGCTGTTAATAGAATTTGAAGTTTTATTGATTGATTCAGAGTTATGAGAGAATACATGTTCTAAGCTATAGTTTCTGTATTGGAATCTACTCTGTTTCTGAATCTACTCTGTTTTGCAATCTAAAGACTGCTTGTTCCTGTTTCTAGGGAGTGCAGTAGAGAAATCCTTATCTATCAGTCAAGGTGGAGAACTCTATGAAGAGTGGCTGGAACTTAGAAACGGTTGCCTTTGCTGTTCTGTGAAGTAAGGAGTGGGTTTACTATGTGCTTGTTGGCTGACTTAAGATGCTTGTTGATTATATTTTCAGCTTTGGTTTTCCTGTGTAGTTTAATTGAATTTACCTGCATAGCTTGTACCATTGCATTTTTTGGATAGGATATATATTTGTTAGATTGTGTTTTCTTTAAATGTTTCTTGCTATTATTTTCTATTTGTTCCAGTGTTCTTATTCTTAAATTTAATTTTTTAGAAATTATTTTTCAGTATCTTATTTCATATGTAAAACAAGATTATTCTGAATTTAATGTGCCATTACTCTTATTTTCAAATATTCAACCTCTTCTTTTAAAAAAATTGTATTTTGTATGTATTGGTGTTTTATCTGCATGTATGCCTGTGTACTACATTCATGCATGGTGCCCACAGAATCCAGAGAGGGCACTGAGTACCTTGAAACTGGAGTTGCAGACATTTGTAAGCTATCATGTGGATGCTGTGAATTGAACTCTGTTCCTATGAAAAATCAACAATTGCTCTTTACCCACTGAGCCATCCCTCAAGCCCCTAAGTATTCAATCTTTAAAATAAAAAATAAATGACTGTCATAAAAGAGAATAATCATGGGTTGGGAATGTGTGTGGGTAAAGTGCTTTCTACACAAGCTTGAGGACCTGAGTTTAAGACCCAAGTACCAACCTGAAATGTAAGGTGTGGCAGTGTGAGTTTATAATCCCAGTGCTGAGTAGGCAGGGAGAATGGTAGATCTCTAGAGCTCCATTGTCCAGGCAGTAAGTGAGAGATCCTGTAATAAAGAAAAAAAAAAAAAAAAAAAGGTGGAAAGTTATTGAGAAAGATACCCAACATTGATATCTGTCCTCTTTGTACACACGTGCATATACATATCACCACACATGCCCACACATACAAACACGTAAGAAAGAGGGAAGACTCAGCTAAGTCTGGTAATACAGATTTGTAATTCTAGCTACTTGAGAGGCTGATGCAGGAGCCTCTTAACATCTACTTGGACTACCAAGTGAATCAAAGCTAGCCTGAGGAACTTAATGAGATATTGTCTCAAAATAAAAGAAAAAAGAGAACTGGGAATATAACTCAGTAGTAGCATGCTTATTTAGCATATTTGTGGCTCTGTGTTCAAATTCCAGTATCAACAAATAAACACACAAAGAAACAGAGAAAGAACCTTATATTAGGTCACTACTTAAGTTTCCATGGGCAGTGTCCTTTTAGTTTACTAAGGCACCATCTGTCCTAGAAGAGTACCTGACAGCAACTCAGATAAATTATCTGATAAAATAAATGCTTGGCTAAGTTATTATAATTACTATATGTGCTGTTGATTTTCTATATTATAGTGAACTAAGTTTCTCCTGCATTACTTACAATCATAAATGTTTGACACTGAGTAATACCTTTTGCAAAGAGGAAGTGGTCATAACCAAAGGCACCACATTCAATATTTACCTTAACTTTTGCTACTATAAGGATAAAAAAACAGATAATAAAAGCCTGTAATCCCAGCATTTGGGAAGTGGAAGCAGGACGATTTACAATTCCAGGCAAGGTTGTGCTGTATAGTGAGAGGCTTCTCACATCCCCAAGGAAATTATACTGCACCCTAATTCAGACTACAGTTAAAAGGTATGCAGTGACAGTGTTCCTTTCATTTCATATTGAACTACTGTAGACAATAAATTTCATCATTTATACTGGTTTTCTTTTATAAAGCTGCAAAATAAAATACTGACTTTTATTAGGTAACATCCCCCTTTGCTTTTAGTTTTAATAAAACAATGAACTTATTACACATCATTTTTCTGTATTTGCACCTGTTTTCTTCTTATTATTAAATATTGGACATTTTATTAGAAGCTTAAGAAGGAGTTAATATTTGTATGTACCAGAAAACATTTTTGTGTTGTTATTGTTTTAAAATGTTTAGATAATCAGTTATTACTATGTTTTTGGTATTCTCAGAGACAATGGCCTTAGAGCTATAGAGAATCTGATGCAAAAGAAGGGGAAATTTGATTACATACTCTTAGAGACCACCGGACTAGCAGATCCTGGTAAGAAATGACATTATTAGTAACCAGCATGTAGTTCTTTTTACCTTAGAGAAATAGTTAAAATGGGATTAAAGCCTTATTAAAGCCTTATGCATCCATGTATGTATACATGTTCCAATGTGTGTGGGCTTTCTACCTGGGATATTGATGATGTAGGGTTTCTCAGTGAACTAAGAACTGAACTTGTCACTTTTGCTGCTCTGGCTATCCAGCTTGCTTCAGGAATTCCCTGTCTCCAGCTTGTCTTTATTTACTTCCCCTTGTTGGAATTGCAAGTGGGCGGCCATGCCTACCTAGCTTTTATGTGGACATTTTGGGTCTGGTCATAACTCTTGCACAGGAAGTGCTTTTCCTGCTGAGCCATTTCACCAGACCTAAGGCTTTACTCTGGATTTTTTTTATTATTGTTCAAAGGAAGAGAAAGTCTGGCTTTGCGTCATGTAAGAGTCGTCACTGTACTTATTGAGGCATTTAAGCTGTTAATAGAATTTGAAGTTAATTGTATTAATTAATGTAGAGTTATTGTAGGAATAAGTTATTTGTGTGTGTGTGTGTGTGTGTGTGTGTGTGTGTGTGTGTGTATTGGGAAAAATTCATGGATGCTTGGGAAGACTTATTTATTAAGGGATGAGGTAGGGATACAGTGGGAAGCAACACCCTTGCCTCTTGTCCACCCTTGTCCACCAGGAAAAGATGGAGAAAGCTCCTGACCAGGTCACCAAATGGTGCAACAGGAAGTCTTTCATGTCTAAGCCAGAGAGAGAGAGAGAGAGAGAGAGAGAGAGAGAGAGAGAGAGAGGGGGAGGGAGGGGGAGGAAGAGAGAGAGAGACAGAGGGAGGGAGAGAGAGAGAGTGCACCCCCTACCAGTTTGTATCCGAGAAAACCATGCCCATATGGCTAGTCACCCTAAATGCCATTGGCTAATTGGATTGAGCTCCCACAACATGTGTGTTTGTATGAGTATGTACAGGTGCCCAAAGAAACCAGAAATGGGTGTCAGATCCAGATCCCCAGGAACTGGAGTTACAGGTGCTTGTGAGCTACCTGGCATGGGTGCTCTTGAGATTGGGTAGGGCATCATTGGTCATTAAGGATTAGGCTGGGGGGGGGGGGAAGGGTGGCTGGAGAGATGGCTCAGCAGTTAAGAGTACTGGCTGCTCTTCCAGAGGACCAGGGTCAGTCCCAGAGCTCACATGGCAGCTCACAACCATCTGTAACTCCAGTTTTAGGGATCAGTGCCTTCCTCTAGCCTATTTGAACCCAAGACATGTGTATCTGGTGCAGATACATATGCATGCAAAACACGCATGTACATACATTTCTTAAAAATAATTAGTCCCCTGATGTTTGCATAATACATCAAAAGTCACTGGGGTCAGGCCCCAAATTGTTGTGGTCTGGTAAAAAAATGTGGGAATTCATTTCTATTTTTAGCTGTGTTTTTTCTACACTTTATTTAAGGACATTTTCATTTTTTTTAATTAATGTGAATACTTTTTTCCTATCAAAATATATGGTTTTATACCGAGACCAATGAATTTTATTTTGTTCTTTTAACTAGTCTAATTTTCTCTTAAAAATTATGTTAATTTGTTTATATATTTGTTTACAAGGGAAGGGGTTTAGAGGGTGAAGGAGGGAGAGGGAGAGAAAATGAATGAATATGGATAAATGACAATGAATATGAGTGTGCATGCTGTGGTACACGTGTGGAGTTCATGGGACAGTCTGTGGGAGTTGACTCTCTCTCTTCACCATGTGGGTCCTGGGATTAGATACCAAAGTACCAGGTTTGGCCTGTTGAGCCGTCTCTCTTGCTTCTAATTTTCTTTGTACTGTTTTTGAGTACCTTAGCCCTCTTTTAATTGTTCTGATTTATCTTCTGCAGTTATGTTTACTTATGTTTTACTTATAATCTTATGTTTTCCTTATGTCAATAATTCCCCTCATACTGTTTTCTGTTCCTTACTATTATAAATTAATTTATTGATTAAGCAACGATGCTATTAAATTCATTCCAAATTTATTTTATTAGTGATACAAAGCCTGTTATATTATTCTGCTCTCTCTTTCTCTCTTTGCCTTCAAGCTTGTTTTTGTTTTCTGTTGCTTTCAGATTTTTTTTTTTTTGTTATGAAGAGCTACTTCACAGTTTTATTTAATTTCTTGGATTATGTTTCCTTGCAAAATGAATCTTTTGCCATTTGTTGACCTATTAAATTACTCCATTCTTTTTCCCTTCCTGGCATTTATCTGTATTTGTTTTCCTCTGCTAAAATCACATGTGTGCTTTTATGCCTGTTGTGGGAAAATCAGAGGATTCTTTTTTTTTTAACCTGTGTTCATTGATGAATTTCTTTTAATATCTTCAGTATCTTACTCGTGTGTGTGTGTGTGTGTGTGTGTGTGTGTGTGTGTGTGTGTGTGTGTGTGTTTTGTGCCCCAGTTTGAAAGCTGGGAATTATTGGGACACATGAAGAGGAAAGCTAATGGAAATGGGTGACCAGACAGATATGAAATAAAGTGGCTTTTAGCTTCTGCCCTCAAATATCCATTATGACTGTCTTGGGTTTGTTCCACACACCTAGTAGTACATAGATAGTCCTTCATGCTGTGGGGCATCATTAGACTTCAAGCTCTTGTTCCTATTGCTTTTAATCCTACAAAGCAAATTCCCCTGACATAGAAGTGATTACAATTTTTTATTTTTGAAATGTTTGTTGTTATCATGGACACTTCCCCTTTATTGCTTTCCAGTTAGTCCTACATCTTGTATTTTGGGGAGATAGTAGTAGAATTTTGTAAACTATTCTTCTGAAACCTCCTTTGGGGTGTGGAAATTGAATTAGGAAAGACCATAGTAACTCACTGTCTTAGCCAGTGTTCTGTTGCTGTGAAGAGATACTGTAGCCACAGCAACTCTAACAAATGAAAGCATTTAAGGGGGCTTGCTCACAGTTTCAGAGCAAGGGAGTGTGGCAACACACAGGCAGGCATGGTAGCTGAGAGTTTTATGTCTAGATCTGAAGCAGCAGGAAGAAATAGACACTGGACCTGACCTGAGCATTTAAAACCCCCAAAACTACCCACAGTGACATACTTCCTCCAACAAGGCCGCACATACTAGTCCCTGTCAAGTAGCACATTCCCTAATAACCAAGCATTCAAGTATGTGAGCCTGTGGGGCCGTTGGTATTCAAACCACCACCTTCACCCAGAACTTTGTTTCCAGTTTTGACTATTACACTTCTCTATTTGTGGTTAGGGAACTGATCTTTTCTTATTATTTGGTTGTTCTGATAAAATTTTGGTATTTACATTTTTTTCTAAAATTTTCTTTCATCAGAATTTGAAGAAGGGAGATCCAGTAATGTAGTTCAGAATTTCTCAGCTTTGACACAAATGATGTTTTGGATGGCATCTTCTGTGAGGGGTGCTGTCTTGCTTGTTATAGAATGTTTAACAGCATCCTTGGTTCTGCCTACCAGTAGCATATTCCTAGGAGCAACTAAAATTAACTTTAGGCATTGCCTAATATTCTCTGGGGAGAAGAGTCACCTACTCCACTCCCCCATCTTTGCTATTCCTAAGCACCCACATCTATAGTTCAGATAGTTCTTTCTTGTGCATCTTGTAAGGATTCTATCAGATGTAAATGATGTTTAGAATATTAGCCGTAATATACATTTACAATTCGTCCTCATAAGAAGTAAGACTTAAAGCCATTTATTTGACTAAAAAGCAGCCAGGTTTTAGAGTTATTTGGCTAAGTAAAGAAATTAGTACTTTTTTGTATCTTATTGTTCGGTGTCATGGTGCAGTAAATTTACTCTTTTCTCCTTTATTAATTAAAACAGTGTTTTTAGTTAAGAAAGTGGAAATAATTCTTAATGGCAATTCAGTTGTTTGTCGCTTAGGAGACTGACACTCTCCGGTTCTTCGCTAAATAATTGTCATGGTAAAGTAATTTCCTTGAAGAGGACAGACATTGATTCTGCTCCTGTTACTCACACAAATCCTATTTCAGTCAAATTGGAAAACTATTAAGTTTTTGGGAAAAAATCAATAGGTATCAGGAAACCATTAGATCTTGTGGCCCTTGCTATGTCTTGCATGAGTAATCACTGTAAACAGCTGGCAGGTGTTTCACTGTTGACACAGAGTGATGTTTACTAGGACCACATCTTGTCAGAGGGGGTAGACAGCTTTAGACAGTAGGATGGGTTCAGTTATCCTTGTTTGCCCCGATGCTCATTCTTTTAGACAGCACCATCACTAACTGGGACAGTGATGCTTTGAAAAATCAAATGCTTTCCCTTGCTGTCAATTTCCTTTTCTTGTATTGCTACACACTAATCAGAATGTGTGGTTTTGTGCTAAATCAGTTCCTGTCAAAAACAAATTTTAATTTCTTTCTTAGACATATTTTTTCTTCAGGTGCAAATTTTGTGCCTGGTACTAAGTAATGTATAGTACCACCAGAGACCTTGTAATTTTTCTTGTTCTTTTTCTTCTATAAAGATTACAAGTGGATTTGTTTTAGCAAGTGTTTTATTTGCTTTTCCTTAGGAGGAATTTATTATTTGTGAACTGTATGATAATCATATTTAGGAAATGAGAAAACTCATCCAATGTATACTCAATGTATCCAAATTGTTTCACAGTATTTATTGGTAAATTATTTTGGCATCAATAGAAGCATGATGTTTGATGAGTGCTAAGATTTATTGTTTTGAGAAAAAGGGAGAGGAATAGGATGACTGCAGATCTTGAAAAGTCCTATCATTGTAATCCTCATAAAAAGATTGAAGTGTAAGTTTAGTTTGTATATGTGTTTAGCAGCTAATTCCACTGGTGAAAAATAAGACTGGTAAAATCATGTTTTGCAATTTGAAGAAATACTTTCTTTGATGAATATTATTATATTATATATTTTCAGGTGCAGTGGCTTCTATGTTTTGGGTTGATGCTGAGTTAGGGAGTGATATTTATCTTGATGGTAAGTTAAAATATTTCTTGTGTTTTTAGTAAGGTTTATTTAATGGTTGATCTCATTTTTTTTATATTGCAGTTTTAATTCCTACACCATTATTCTTTTAAAAATTATTTAATTTTTGATGAGTCAAGTTTTTGTTGATAGGGATTCTAAAGTCCTAGTCAGTGATAAAACTGCATTTTTAGGGATTGTTCTCAGCTCCGATTCAGGACTCGGACTCAGGCTTTCCTTTCAACATTCTCTGTAGATTGCCTGAGTCCTCTGTTGCCATGGTGCACTTAGTACAAAGGTAGTGCTTTGTAGCTAAGATAATTTACCTGCTTTCATTTCTCTTTGCAGATGAGAATTCAGAATGCTGTACACATACATACACTACTTAACTCTTCTTGTCAGTCTATATAAATGTATAAGCTTGATACCACTTTCTTAGTGTAGCAGCTATATTCACTTTCCCCTGTCATTTCTCTTTTCTTCTCATTACATTTCTTGAAACCGGTCATGTAGACTATAGGGTAAGAATCATTGAAGCTGGGTTTCCTTGGGCAGTAGTGTATATACATACGTGTGTGTGTGTGTGTCATATAGCTTATTGAATTTCATAGACATCACATTCTGCTGTTATATTTTTACAGTTTGACATAAATTCAGAAATTGCTGAACTGATTGATCTTTTGAGAATTTAAGTATTTGCTATGTAAAACAGTTTTGTGAATTAGGTGTATTAGCAGAGGTTAGGAATATGATGTCCTAAGATGTTTCAGATTGCTGGGCAGTGGTAGTGCTTGCCTTTAATCCCAGCACTCAAGAGGCAGAGACAGGCATATCATTGTGAGTTTAAGGCTAGCCTGGTCTACAAAGTGAATTCCAGGACAGGCTCCAAAGCTACGGAGAAACTCTGTCTAGAAAAATCAGGAAAAAAAAAAAGTCTCAAATTCTTTAAACATTAAATATTTAGAAAAGCCTCATTTTGACTGTGAAAATAAAAATAACCTGTCTTGCATTAATTTCTCTTATTTCATTATATATTATGATATTATGGAATGTATCTTTATTTAGACTTTTAAGCTTTTAAACACCAAAGAAGTTTTATTTTATTGTTGTCTTAATTTTTAAATATTATTTTTTTAAAATTTTCTCATTGTTTAGAAACAGAGCTAGTATTTCAATATATATTTGAAACATATTTGCTTATTCCTGAGAATAAGTAAATTTGCTGCATTGGTAAGAGAAAAAAATACTTCATTGAAATGAACTGAAGGATGTTTTAATTTTCCTTCTCAAGTATAGTTGCATAAAGCTGATAACTTTAAAGAGTGACTAACTTGTTTATTTTTTTTATAGGTATCATAACTGTTGTAGATTCAAAATATGGATTAAAAGTAAGTTGAGCAAATATAACTTGCTGATTGTCAAGGAGTAAGAATGGAGGGGTTGGTGTATTATTTTCTGTTTCTGTTAAACTCTTTTTTTTTTTTTTTTTTTTTTTTTGAGACATGGTTTCTCTGTGTCTTTGGAGGCTGTCTTGGAACTAGCTCTTGTAGACCAGGCTGGTCTTGAACTCAAAGATACCCACCTGTCTCTGCCTCCTTAGTGCTGGGATTAAAGGCATGTGCTACCACCCACCAGCCTGTTAAGCTTTTCTTAACAAAAACTATTTTTCAAAATAATAGCCTTTAATCCTAGCATGGGGGTGGGGTGTGGGGTATGGGGTGGAAGGGCTCATAGAGGCAGGCAGATCTCTGTGAGTTCAAGGCCAGGCTGGTCTACAAAGCTACACATACACAATAAAAAATCTCCAAATAATAGTTCAGTAAAAGGTACAGTTTGTGTGTTTGTATAGTATTATTATTATGTGGTTTTAAATTTAGGATTTATTTTAGCCTGGTTTGGTGTTGTGATAAAAATCTGAGTTTTTATAATAAAGTTGTAGAGTCAGGATAAAGTTTGGATATGTGTTACTTCCCACTAGAATCCATTCCCACTATTGTTTTTATTTTATAGAAAAAAATAAGCTTAATAAAATATATGAGATTTTAGTTTTGTGAAGAGCAGTTAACAAACACAAACTATGAATTAATTTTTAAACAAAATACTGACCTATTTAATTTTGAAGAAGTAAAAATTAGTACATAATAAGAGATTCTTCATTAAATGATACAACTGCTGTGTATTTAAGTGTATTTCTTTAGCTTCAATGTATACAATTCACTCAGATGCTTATTGTTGCAGGAGATGAAATAGCACTTCCCGTAATCCCATGGAGACTGGGTATAGTGATGCAAACCTTATGTCTCAGAAGCTGGGAGGCAGAGACAGGAGATGTCAGTGAGTTGGAGGACAGCTTGATCTACATAGTGAATTCCAGGCCAGCCAGTGTTATATATGTAGTGAGAACCTGGCTCAGAAAGCAAACAAAATTTCTTGGGAGTTAAAAATTAGTGTTTAAACATTAGTTGAGTATTTTACCTCTTGATGTATCTAAACTTAATTTTTATGTTGGTCTTTTAAATCTTCAATGAAATTATATTGTGGGAAAATTTGTCAGGTCTGTCCAAATGGCTATCAGTCATTTGTACCCCTTTGTACCCCAGTTCTCAGTACTCTAATCTGAGACATTTGAATCCTGTTCTAGAGTTTATAGTCTAAATTTATGAATAGAATAGAACTCAAAGGAAGATTGCAAATATTACAGTTTTATTCAGAAAAATTCTAATGGTTCTCTCTCTTTCTCTCTCTCTCTCTCTCTCTCTCTCTGTGAATGTTCTACCGTTTAGCCTATGCAATCCTGGACTATAGGCATTTAGAGTTGGGGTAAGAAGGAGGGAGGAAAGGGAAGGTAGGGAAAGAGAGAGAAACAGACTTCTCAACAGAAAAAAAAAATCATGTTAATGGCTATTTTCAAATCATATTTCAAGAAAATGTGAATGGAGATAGTGAAAAAAACCATTAGGAAACTTAAAATTTCTTATTTTGAACATTTTTTTTTTAGGCATGTTTGAATTAATTTCCTTTATAAGTTGTTTCACAAATTTAGGATATATAAGATAGCAGCTAGGACATTTCACTTGCTTTTTTTTTTTTTTTTTTTTAATATGGATTTAACATGCTTTACCCAAAGTCCTTATGTTTATAGAAATAGTTTTATATCTATAGTTAGATACAGGGAGAAATTAAATAGAATCTTTTACTGGTATGATGGATACCTCAAAATAATGTTCTCAATAATGCAAACACAGTATATGTTTAACCCCTTGCCACCTTGATAAAACCTCTTAAATTATTAAATCAATATACCTACACAAAACTGACATACTGTCAGGATAATGGAAACTTTAGATTTTCCAAGTCAGATGTCAGATAAATAACTTTGCCTTTATATAAAGAATTTGCCAACTTGTCCAATTCCTCTGGTTGCAAAGCTTGACCTCAGTAGCTGCTTGCGATTCAGAGAATTCTGAGGCAGTACAAGTAATGACAGTTGGATAATGGGCAGCAATTTAAGGGTGTCATGCTTCACAGAGCCAGCCCATCACAAGTAAAGCTGAGAAATGGTACCCTGTGGCCAGCCAGCCAAATTGAAACTGAAGTGGTAATTGATATCATGGGCTATCACTCTAATGGGATTGTCACCCATTGATCTGAAATATTCATTTTTTAATCATGGGCAAAGAATTGGACAACTTAAAATGACAGCGCTCTATTCTCAAGGCTTGACATCTAGGCACTGACATTGTTCTTTTCAGTTCTACAAATGTGACAGCATTTAATGCAATAGAATCAATGAATGAAGTTTACACATCAAAGGTCAAGCAAGAGGTTTCTTTTTGAGTCTTCTGTTGTATTGCACAAGCTATTGAAACAATTCAGTCAGAAATGAGTTTGTTTTGGAAAAGTCCAGAAAAATAAATAGACTGACATTATGCGATAATTTTTTCAAAGCTGAAACTACTTTAGGTCTCTAACTAGTTCTTGTTTTTTTTTTTTTTTTTTTTTTTTTTTTTTAAATAAATGCTGCCATTTCTCTCTTTTTTCTTTGTCTGATGTCTGACATCTTTGACATTGGATTTGTTTCCACTGTGGTCAGCACACTTCTTTCTTAGTTAATGAATTTTAGACAATTTTGATTTATTTTCTTTGTTTGCTTGTGTTCCCCCCCCCCCCTTGCAGGAAAGAACTCCTTTAGTTCTTCTTGAAGTTGTGACTATAGTAGTAATTTATTTTTTGAATGCTTTTTTTTGTTCCTTAACTTTATTGAGCCATAACCCATAAATAATTGTATAGATTTAAGGTATACAGTTTGCTACCCTGATCTGTGTGTGTATATGTTCTAGAGACATTGTGAAACAACCAAATACCAACCTTGTCCATCTACTTACATAGTTAACATCTTTTTCCTAGCTTATAGGGTGAGATTATTCTTGAAATTTCTATTACCCCATACCATAGCTCTAATTATAGTTGCTATGCTATAATTAGCTTTCCAGAATAAATTTCCAGAATTTATTCCTCCTGAGAAACTAGAACTGTGTACACATTGGCCACCATCTCACCTCCTTATTTTGTTTGTCATGGTAGGCCACATTGGGAGTTTGAACCTGTGCTCTTTGAATATGGGTTTATTAGTACTAAAACTATTGTTGTCTCTTTTGAAATATAAACAAAAGCTATAGTCTTTAGCAGAAAAGAAAATAGGTAATTTTTTTTTCTTTTTTTACTTTTAGGAGACTTTATTGTATGCCTGTATAGGTAGAATAGAATATCGAATTTACATTTTTGTTCTTATTTTATAATATCTTATATTTTATAATTCAAATATCTTCTGAATAGCAAATAAGGTTTTGGTCTTTTTGCTAAGCTTGGCTTGAGGAAATAGGACTTTTCATAAGGGAAATAAATGTAGGGCTGACACCCAAAAAATAAGTGTTAGTATACATTTACTACTTTTCATATATAGAAAGTGGGGCATTTATCACTTTTCTAGGATCATCACATGTACTTGTAATCAAGTTGTACATATTGCCAGACTTCCATTTTGGGAGATTTTAAGTTAGCTTTGTTTTTAATCTCTTATCTATCTAGAGATAATCAAATGTTATTCTGTCCCATTTAGCTCTGAGTGAAAATTTCTTGGATAAATGACTCAAACATGGCAAGTTGTTTTGTAAAACTGTCAGATTTTTTACTTTTCAATTACATTTAAGAAAAATTTTGAAGTAGTTAATTTTAACATCTTTTTTTACATGTGACAGTTACAATCAGATACATCTATTGATATGCATGCAAATGAAGCTTCCAATAGAGCATCTTCAAAAATATTTCAGTTTTAAAGATTATTGCATAAATTATGCAGATGCATCACTTTTGACTGCTCAGTGGAAAGAGATGTTACTATATGTTTTATACCATTTTTCATTAAACAGATTTATGTGTCTATGTCAGCAAATAGGATTGTTAACTACAGTTCACTTATAGACTGTTCTAGGGCCTGATAATAGCTTTATTCTCCAGATACAGACTATATCATGCTAAATGGATTTATTAACAGTAAGAATCCATGAATAATTATGAAAACATGAATATTAAATTTGTTGATACAATGCACTCTTCTGTGAGCTCTATAACTGGGGAGTAAATATGTGATTGGATTTATAAAATTGTACTCAGAAATGAAATGACAATGTCACTGTCATGACTTTGGCTCTTTTTAGTTTTGTTGTTCCTAAGTGGTATTTGATAAACTTTTAGAAAAGGATCATTTTTTTACTCTTAGCCAAGTCTATTAAGTAATCATCGGCGTGTCTTAAGTTCTAGGCTATAATAGTCACCTCCTCATGAATTGTGAAACTAGCCTGACAAAATATGATGTAATTTGTATGTAATTCTACATATATTCTTATGTAAGGAAGACTGGTTGTAAATGGCATAAAAGCTTTTTAAAAAGATCTTAAATTGTGTTCACTTTACTTCCATTAAGTATGCTTTTAATAAAAAATAATCTGGTGATACTATATAGAAACAGTATTTTGTGGTGATGAGGGCATTAGATTTAAGCTCTTATATATGTGTGTGTGTGTGTGTATAAAATGAAAATAGCTACTTCTCATTGTCTTGATGCCTAAATGAGTTAAAATGTTTTTAAAATGAAATATTTTTGATTGTGAGCCTAGCCTTTAATGGCTAAGTCATCTCTCCAACCCCAAAATTAAATAATTTATAAAATTCGATTAGAACGTAAAATGTTAATATCTAGTTGTCTGTAGTCCTGAATCGCCAGCTTTTTGTTGTGATGGGGAGTCTTTGTTGAGAGGTAAGGTGATAAGGTTGAAAACATGAATTTGCAGAAGACAACCCCTGGTAACCTTTATGGCTTTATGGCATAGATGACTTCAGGATATAAATAGTGTTGAGAGAGGGGCTGCTTCAATTACAGTTACTAACTAAATAAATCTTTCTACATTTGCATTTAGTAATGAAACTTAAAGTCTCATTAAGATTAAAAAAAAAGAGATAGCTTTAAAGTTGAATCCTTTGTTGACATTAGATTTTTTTATTGTATTATAGTAATTACTTTAAATTTTTGTTTTGTTCAGCATTTAACTGAAGAAAAACCCGATGGTCTTGTCAATGAAGCTACAAGGTATTCACATTCAAGACTTATATTGATTGCTAACTAGCCAGAGAGAAGAAAATAAATAACATAAAAACAAAACAATAAGGACTAAAAAATTACGAAGATAGTTAAGGCAAACTTATTTTCTTTTCCTCCCATATATTATTGCTGACTACCCATTATGGACTCATAACTAGCATTTTATTTAAACCATTTATATTGTGGGATAAAATGAGTGGTAAACACAGGATTTAGTTGATTTTATGAACTTAGAAGATTTTAACATTCAGAAGCATTTGATTCTAATGCCGCTTCTTTAGAATTGAAGAAAGTTACTTTGCTCCCTTAGAAATTGCCTCGGCCTCCCTGTTACTCAGTACAGGGGAGCAAATACTGAAATACTTTTTGACTTGGCACTTAAAACAATTTTAAGTACTTTTACGTTCTTAATTGTTTTTTTCTGTAAATGTACAAGTATTTAAATGAGTTTCCCTACCCTAAGAATATTTTCACTAATGGGATGAAGGTTTTGAAACCAAATATGCTGCTGGGCTTACCAGTGAGGCCTCCTGGGATTTGCTACAGATGATCTCAGCACAGGAAATTAGGACTGTAAACAAATGATTCCTTGTTATCTTGGAGTTTGATGATTGAATTCTTTTGTAGTCCTTCCTAAATACTGTGTTGCTATGTACTTATGATTTAAATTACAAAGAATTTAAATATGATTGTAACTTTTTCCTTCTGAAATGGTTATTTTAGAAAATATACATAAGCCAAATAGAAAATGTCAGAAAGTTGTGAAGTCCATGAAAGATTAAACAGAAAGTATCCAACTTAAAGATTGTGGTGGTTAATATTTGGAATGTGTACATTCTGTCTTTGGCCACATTAAAATACTTAAGTAGAAGTAGGATTATGATGTAGTTTTATTTTCAGTTTTGCTTGTGTTCTAATTTATATTTTAAGAACAGAATTAGAAACTGTTGTAATTTAAGAAAAGCAGCACTTGAGAGAAAGATGCCATGAGACAAGGTTCAAGCAGAGGGACTTTTATTAGGGAAAGGGATCATAAAAAGGGGAAAAGGGATGGGGGAGACTGGCCTCCGGAGTTAGGGGCAGCAGGAGAGAGGAAAGAGGGAGAGGGAGGGAAACAGCAAACAGAGAGAGCAGAGAGAGGGAGAGAGAGAGAGAGAGAGAGAGAGAGAGAGAGAGAGAGAGAGAGAGAGAGAGAGAGGAGGATGGGAGGTGAGCAGGGAACATAGGGGATGTGCACAGGTGGTCTCTTAGTGGCTGCAGCTGAGGGTGAATCCTGTCAGAACCTCAAGGACAGGCCAGTACAGATGCCTGAATATTAACAGAAACTAGTAGTATAGTGATTAGAATTTCCTATAGAATTGGGGGAAATCTGTTATATTATGTAGCATTTTATCAGTTGGATTATTTAACTGGGATTTCTGTGTATCTATTTTACAATAATAAATACATATTCAAATGGATGAAGAAGATATTTATATAAGATAGTGATAAATTTTTGAAGTATTATAAAGCAAACTTTTTAATGTTAAATAAACTTTTTCTCTGTATTTTGAAAATTATGGTCTATTTTGCTATTTTTATCAAATAGGCTGTCCTTTTTTTTAATTTAATTTATTATTTTACATGTCAATCCCGGTTCTCCCTCCCTCCCTCCCTCTCTTTCTCTTACCCTCTCTGCCCCCTCACATGCACCCTGACCACCCTCCCCTCCCATCCCCCCACCCCAATTACATATGTAGGGCAATGCCATCCAGGTGGGGTCATGTAGTTCTGGCAGGTCATTTGAAGTAGGGACTAGGACTTTTCTCCTGTCTCTAGGTTAAGGCAGTATCCCTCCATGGGGAATGTGTTTGCAAGGTCCATTTGTGCACCAGGAATACCTCCTGGTTCTATTGTCTGAGGTCCCTTAGACTGTTCAGTCCTTCTGGCTGAGACCCATATACAGGGGGCCTGAGTCAGTCCCATGCTGGATTCCCAGCTATTAGTCTGAGGGCCCGTTAGCTCCTCCTTGTTCAGGTCAGCTGTCTCTATGTGTTTCTGCAACCTGGTCTTGTCCTCTCCATCTGCATCTGGATTCTAGTTCGACTCAGTGTTTAGTTATGGGTGTTTGCTTCTGTTTCCAACAGGTATTAGGTGAGGGCTCCATGGATAAGTTAGTTGTTGATCTCATTGTCCAGGAAGGGCATTTATGGTACTTTCCACAGATGCTCAATTGTTAGGTGGCGGCAGTCTTGTAGGTCTCTAGATCTTTCTTTGGGTTCAGTTTTCTCTTCAAACCAATATTGGCTCTTTCTTTTATGTTCTCTCTCTCTCTCTCTCTCTCTCTCTCTCTCTCTCTCTCTCTCTCTCTCTCTCTCTCTCTCCTGTCTTCCTGTCTTCTATTCCTACCCTGACTCAATCTTCCTAGTTGCATGTGTTTTCCTCTCCTCCCCTTCTCTTTCTCCTACTTCTCTCTCCTTTCATTGACCCCCCCCCCCCACTTCCCCTGTGCTCTGGGGGACTTGTCCCTTCCCCCTTCTGGAGGGACTTTATAGGAATCTCTTAGAATACACCTTGTATCCTAGTTCCTCTGGTGGTGTGAATTATAGGCTGTAATCCTTTGCTCTAGGTCTAAAATCCATATATGAGCGAGTACATACTATGTTCCTCTTTTTGTGACTGGGTTACCTCATTCAGGATGGTTTCTTCAAGTGCCATCCACTTGCCTGCGAATTTCAAGATTCCATTATTTTTTTCTGCAGAGTAGTATTCCATTGTGTAGATGTGCCACATCTTCTTTATCCATTCTTCAATTGAGGGGCATCTAGGTTGCTTCCAGGTTCTTGCTATTACAAACAATGCTGTTATGAACATAGTTGAACAGATGTCTTTGTTGCATGGATGTGGATCATTTGGTTATATGCCTAAGAGCGGAATTGCTGGGTCCTGTGGTAGACTGATTTCCCATTTTCCTGAGTAGCCGCCATACTGATCTCCAAAATGGCTGTACGAATTTGCACTCCCACCAGCAGTGGAGGAGTGTTCCACTTTCTCCACATCCTCTCCAGCATGAGTTGGCATTGCTGTTTCTAATTTTAGCCATTCTGGCAGGAGTAAGATGGTATCTCAAAGTTGTTTTGATTTGCATTTCCCTGATAGCTAAGGATGTTGAGCATTTTCTTAAGTGTCTTTCAGCCTTTTTGATTTCCTCCATTGAGAATTCTTTCTTCAGTTCTGTACCCCATTTTCTAATAGGGTTATTTGGTGTTTTGTTGACTAGTTTCTTGAGTTCTTTGTATATTTTGGAGATCAGCCCTTTGTCAGATATAGCATTGGTGAAAATTTTTTCCCGGTCTGTGGGCTGCCGTTTGGTCTTGTCCACTGTGTCCTTTGCCTTAAAGAAGCTTCTAAGTTTGAAGAGGTCCCATTTATTAATTTTTGCTGTCAGTGTCTGTGCCCCTGGAGTTATGTTCAGGAAGTGATTTCCTATACCAATTTGTTCAAGGGTACCTCCTACTTTCTCTTCTAAGAGGTTCAGTGTGGTTGGATTGATGTTGAGGTCTTTGATCCATTTGGACTTGAGTTTTGTGCATGGTGACAGACATGGGTCTATCTGCAATCTTCTACACACCATCATCCAATTGTGCCAGCACCATTTGTTGAAGATGCTGTCCTCGCCCCATTGTATTCTTTTAGCTGCTTTGTCGAAAATCAGGTGTTCATAGGTGTGTGGGTTAATATCAGGATTTTCAATTTGATTCCATTGGTCTACCTGTCTATTTTTGTGCCAACAGTAGGCTGTTTTCAGAACTAAATAGGCTATCCTTATTCTCATTGTAATGGATAACTGAATTTGTGCTTTTCTTTAATGTATACATGAACACGCACACACCATGAATTAAAAATTATTCTCTGATTAAAAACTCTGGAGATTTATCTTCATAGAATCATTAACAGATACTTTTTGGATGAGCTTACATGAAATTCTTCTGTAGAATGAGATTGGGAGCATACTGAAGCCAAGCTAATTCTTAATTGAAATGTTGACTTAAATTTTTCTTCTGACACTTATTCTTTGCTGTTTTAGGCAAGTTGCTTTGGCAGACATGATTCTTATCAATAAAACAGACTTGGTTTCTGAAGAGGAGCTAAACAAATTAGCTACAACTATCAGGTACAGTAGACAGCACTTAACTATTGCATTTTAAAGAGCCAGAAGAAAGAATGTTGGAGGAGATAGATATGTTTACCTAAGTGAGACAGTTTGTATATGTATTGAGATGTCACATGGCACCCTCTTTATGTACAGTTTTTAAATGTCAATTTAAAAAATAAACCTAAATTTGTTTTTAAAGAACAATGAAAATTATGTTAAATGTGTTCAAACCTAAATTTTAATATGTAAAATATTTTTGCCATGACTACTGTTCTAAAGGAACGTAAGATTCATGATTGACTTGCTTTAAAGGTCATTAAGGAATCACATATATTGTTCTTGACTAATCGTTAAGTAAATAGAAATAGTTCACCAGTGCTTGCAAAACAAAATTTGGAATTTTTAGGCTGATTTTCTAGGTCCATCAACTCCCTTTATAAGTTTTTATTTCCTGTCTGTTCTTTGACTGTTTCCTAAGGTCAAGCCTCCTTAACTCCCTAAGACAGCTAATTCACTTTTTCATGTATATATCTTACCAGGTCCCACCTACTCACAATATTTTCTTACTTGCCAGTTTCTGAGTATATCCTCTCCTTTATAATATGTAATATTGTATATTTTCATCTGGTGAGCTTGATTTTAATGGTTTCCTTGTCAGCTCTGCTTTGTCATCCAGCTTGCTTTATGTCTGTATTGCCTATGTGCATGACTAATCAAAATAGAATAGTATGAATGATACTGTTATAAATAAATAATATAACAGTCATTTTGCTGGCTGGTTTGGAGAGTTCCATTCCCTTTGAAACCAAAGGTGGATTTTTCAGATGAGGGTAAAGTCCAGGGACTGTGTCTTAAATTATTTTCTAAGACCTAAATTAGACACTCCCATGTATTTCAATAACTTTCCTTATTGGTCACTCTTAGTGATTATAGAGTTTTTTAGAACAGGTTGGCCTTACCATATCTGATCAAATTTCTGTTGACCTTACGTGTTGACTGTAGTACCACTAGTTTATATAGTATATACTATAAAACTGAATAAAAAAATACATAACTCATTAAAGGTTTATTTGTAGTGATTATGATTACAAGAGAAAGAAATTCATACTTTTTCCTCTATATAATAATATCTTCAGGTCTTACTATAAAAAATAATGTCTCCTGTAGAAGGCAGATAATATTGCATAGTGTTTAAGAATATGGAGTTGAAGTCTGCAATCCTTGATCTGTTTCTCACTGTTTTATTTAAGCTTCTTAAACACCATCTTCAAAACAAGAATAAAACCTATCTTACAAGTTTGCTTTAAGTAGTACATGAGCCCTGGGGAATTGCTAGTGAGCCATGCCCAGTGCCTGACACTTAGTGAGTGCTTCCTGAGCAGTTATTACAGCGGAGAGTTGCAGAGAGAAGATTAAGACTCTTGTTCAGTCGTCCAAAAGTGAGACCTCAGAATCCTTGCACACAGGAAGGCTTATCCATGAGACCATATCCAACAAGCAGCACATATTTTGGCTATGTATCTGTAAAGAAAAGAGAATTAATGTTATAAAAATACATGGTTGTTCACAGTATTTAAAGGAATTAAAGTATATTTTATGGCATCCAAAGGGAACCTTTTTCTTTTATTTTGGTGTTTTGCATTCACCATTTCTACAATGTGTATATATTAAAACTGGCTATCATGCAAAAGTTTTGAGTATACAAAGCATTAGGAATCCCTGCTACTTACGAATCATTCTTTTCCTTCCTTTTCTTTTTTAATAAGAACTCTACCACTGAGCCACATCCTTACCCATTTCCTAAAGTAAAGAACCTTTTGTAACTCACAGTCATACATATCCTCCAGTTGTGTGGTAGGCTTTGAGCAACAAGTTTTCTTAACTGCACAACTAGATTGTGCCAGATATGTGGTTTGAAGGGAAAGAATTCTAAGCCTTTAAAAAAACTGCAAGTTTGTTTTCCATTTTCAATTTTTACTAGTTCTGGTTACACTGTGTCTGTTTACTTTGTTTTAGGAATAATTGATTTTGTATGCTTTTTTAAAAAGTTACCATTTACTTTTTAACCCCTTTTGTTTTTTATTTCAGGTCAATAAATGGACTGGGAAAAATTTTAGAAACTCAAAGATCAAGGTACTTTTTAAAGTTATTACTGGGATTGGAGGTTATGTGTCAGTTGGGAGATTGTTGCCTAACATGAATAAGGCCCTGGAGTTGACCACAATACTGCAATAAACTGTGCATAGTTCATGTGCCTGTAATCTCAGCATTTTGGATGTATAGACCAGAAGTTAGAAGTTCAAGGTGGGAAGAGGGAGGAAGAAAAAAAAACCTGTTACTACTACCAACAACAAATAATTTACCCTTTAGTTATTAAAAATTGATAAGTAACTTAATTATGATATAATAAAGACATAAATGCATTAAGGTAACACCTAAATATTATCTTAATGCTGTTTACAAATTAATTTGCCATATTTAGTTAGTACCTTTGCTAAGAACTACAGAGCTATGATAAATAAATCTGGAAAGGCTATTCCGGAATCTTAATTTAAGACCTTTAAATGAGTTTTTAGTACTTTAAAGCCTTAATGTTGCAAATAAACTTCAATAAGAGTACATAGTTTTTTTTATGTTTTAAGTTTTTAATGCATTCCTTTATTTACATCTTCTATAGCTTCTTGTAGTTCTGTTCATAAAGATATACATAATCTTCTGAAATAATTGTACTCCTTTAAAAAAAATCTCTGAACTGTATTTTTGTAGATTGAATTGTCTTTCTTTGAATGCTGTTGTGATTTCAGGAAGGGTATTTTGTTAAGATCATGTTGGGGACAAGAATGACTTAGTAGACCCCTCTGAGCCTTATAGCTGGCAACCTAGTGCCACCCAGCCTCTAACTGAGTGTTCCATTGTCAAATGCAGAAGCCTTAGCTGAGTGGCTTGCTGCAGTAGCGAAGCTTAGAGGTGTTGACAGAATTCAGAAGTGTGAGGCAGTAATAGCAGCAGCTGCTCTGAGTGTGTGTGCAGCTGGAGAATGAATTTGGTATGCATTTTCAGGGGCCACAGATGCTTTTGCTGTGTTCCTGCTACAGGCACTGTGCTGTAGAAACAAGATAATCTAACACATAATCTGAGCCATTCCTCACTATGTCTTCTTCCTATCAGTCTATATTTGGTTTCTCCTTGATTTTCTTCATTTTATAATGGACAGGCATCTCCATAACACTTCAGTTTGCTTTTAAGAATCATACCTATCAGTGGGTATGTTTCTGTAGTGACAGCATGTATTCAGTTCATATTTTCTTTATTTCTACTTTGAAATTGTCCATGTTCTAAATAAAGTTCCCTCTTGATTAGCTTATTATGTAATGGTTTCATTTGTTGTGTATTTTAACATTTGCTCTCTTACAAGACTATTAATCATGCAGTGTTTGCTACTTAAGAATGAGGGTGCAAGTGAAGAAAATCTTCATCTCCTCATTCTTCATTATCTGCTGGTGGAAGTGGATCTGTGACTCGGAAATAGCATGTCCTTGCTGGGAACACTGGTCTTAAGTTAGAGACCTTTTCCATAAAGATCAGCTATAAGTAGGAGTCTTACTATTGGGTCATGAATCTTACATTATTCTCCCAAATTCCCTGAGATATATGGCAACTTGGGCTTCCCAGTTTAGATCATAGATTTAATTCTTAGCAAAATAATTAGTCATTAATTTTAGCATTTTAATCCCATTAGTATTTTGAGTTGACAGAAGCTGGAAAAAAATGAAAGAACTGTAAGCATGCATAAGCAAAGGCTCACCTTGACCTTGTAAAATGGGATAAGAATTATGTGTGGTGTTGTCTTACTGGCAAGGTTTAAGTGAATTGGCAGGCAAATACAAGTTCTAAAGGACTGCATAGACTTCTGAAGTAGGAGGGGATGTTAGAAGGCATGCATTCTTATCTTTTCTGGACTTTTACAATTTTAGAGATCCACATGAATTGAATAGAGGAAAATCAAAATGCAGCGGGTCAATAAGTTAACCATTTCAATTTTCCATTGGTTGTAAGCATTGCAGGGTGGGTTCAGGAATTAAACAACCACGTAAAACAAAAGTACTTTTTTTTTTAGTTTTCATTGTGTTGCTTTATTCAGTTTGCTCCAAGGACCAAGAATGCCATGACACATAGGATTTTTCTCCTGTTGGCAGCAAGGAGTTACTGAAAGATTTAAAAGCAGTGAGACACTTGAGGGAGTGGACTCACTGTGGTCTAATCACTGACGTTTAGGGCATATGAGAAGGTTGGAAAGGGTAATGAGAACATTTGGACATTTAGTACTAGGGTTTAGCACCAAGCTTGTGGAAATAACAGCAATTGTGTAGACCTGGTGATCCCTCTGGAGAGACTCACTGAATTTGAAAAGATGGTTATTAGGCAATCTCCCTAAAGTTGTAGCTGTAGGCTGTTTAAGACTGGGAGAATGAACTTTTGAAGATTTTTTTTCCTTTGATTTGTTTTCCTATTTAATTTAAAATAATGGTCTTTTGATCTTATAGTTTGAATGTCTTAGAAAAATATCTGTTATTTTATTTCAGAAGGGAGAAATTAAATGAACACATTCAATGCCGTGGAAATTTTTTCTAGACATGTTTTAAATGAGTACAGACTTTGTTCTCCAAAGCAGTATTGGTTTGGGGTAAAAGTCATAAAAAAACTTCCACGTGGGAGTATGCCTTATCCTCTTATACTGACCACTGAGACTTTGGCAAGTGATCGATTCCTTGTGGTTATTCTGTTGTTGGTCTTTTCATTCTTAGAGGTGCCTAAAGGACATGGTATCAAGCAGAGTTATCTCTAAATGACAGTGTTCTCAAGGACACAGTCACCGTGGGGCAGTGGTGTGTTTTGAAGGGCGTTTTTTTAACACAGAACTGAGTATTCACAGAATTGGTAACACAGACTTTTCTTTAAACTGCCGAAGTGAAGAGGATAAACTTGTGTGGTTTCAATCTGTCTTTATAAATATCTGTTTAACTGTTAAGATGGAAAAGGAAGTATGCTTAATGCTTGGATTTTTATCACTTAGTGTAAATGTTCGGATTCCCAGAACATTTGCCTCATCATTTCCCTGGCTCAGAACATCTAGCCTGTCCAATATTTGAAGTCTTTATATAGTATATTAACATGGTGGTATTTGTTGTTTAATAAGATGGGAATTTGTCTGTCTATGCCAAGATGAGCATTCATAATCTCATAGAATGCTGTTCTGAGTGTATTGCTGCTTGCTGCAAGCAAACAAGGCAGGCACAGCTGGTCATTTCTGAACTAAAGGAGATTATTTTATCTTACATCTGTGTTCTTAATCAGATATTTTGAATGTGACAAATGAACTTTGTTTTTCTTCTTAAAAAAATATTCAGAAATGTCTGGCAAGCTGCTTGGGTCTAGTATTGGATTAAATTGTACTTTTGATTGTAGTTTTGTTTTCTTTTAAATATTCCCATTAGTTTAATTATGAAGTCATCATTTTCTGCTCTTTCATGGACTTATGTTAAAACTGGAAATCAGTCATCCATTTTTGTAAATTTACCTCTGTATTTAAACCAAACTAAGTGCTGGTTGAGGTAGATTTTTAGTTATTTGAATTGCTGCATTCCTGATAAGGTTCAGGCGTCACTAATGTTCAGAGAAAGAGTTTGTTGTGACAGCATTGTGAACCGGGAAGCTTTATCCTCTTGTGCCCTCATTCTGAACAAGTAAAATCAAAGGTGTGGCTCCAGGGGGAGCTAGTATTAATTCACACCCTGGTGGTTTGACTCGTTTTGGTTTTATTTATATCTTTTTTTATTTTTTGGTATTTGGGATTGATTGGTATTAGTATTCCAGAGCCTTACACATGCTGTGTCCAGGTGCTGTACTTCCAGCCCCAGAGCCTGAGTTCTAATGTCTCCCCTTCCTCAGCCAACGCCCCTCCCCAGGGTACCCCCCAACTGCCTTTGCCTCCCAAGTGCTGGGATAAAAGGTGTGCACCATCATGCTCAGCTTTAGAGTCCTAGTATTTTTTTTATAATTTATTTTTTATTTTATGTACATTAGTGTTTTCTCTGCACGTCTGTCTGTCTGAGGGTATTGGATGCCCTGGAACAGGAGTTATAGACAGTTGTGAGCTGCCATGTGGGTGCTGAGAATTGAACCCAGGTCCTCTGGAAAAGCAGCCAGTATGCTCTTAACAGCTGAGCCTAGTATTTCTATATTATTTCTCTCCAGTCCTACTATTTTTATATTACCTATTTTATCAGAGAAGATATGAAAGAATTAGGAAAATCCCAAAGGCATTTGGAATGTGTGTAAACTACTGTCCATTTGTTACTTTTATTTCACATTTGGGGTAATAGCTGTTTAGGAAAGGTTATTTAGATAATTTTTTACTCTGAAAATATTTTAAAGCATATAGAATTATAATTAAAGGACAATCAGAAGTGGAAAGGAAACTTTTGAAGCAGTAACAAGTGATTGTGTGTGTGTGTGTGTGTGTGTGTGTGTGTGTGTGTGTGTGTGTGTGTACACACATACGCCTGAGCCTGATCTTTACCATTTATCTACTTTTAGGAATTTTAGGTAGAATTCTCTTACAGTATTTCTTGTTTTCTTGCCTGTCATTTAATGTATCTCCCTAAATATAATATGCTAGTTTTTAAAATGACTTATGTCTAATACTCAGGGAGCTCAGAAATGTGCATCAGATCTCCCAAAACGAGTTCCAGGCAGCTGTGAGCCACACAGGTGCTGAGAACCAAACCCAGGTCCTCCCTCTCTCTCTCTCTCTCTCTCTCTTTCTCTCCAGCTCTAAGACTGATTAATCTCTATACTTACATATCTTTTTTTTTGTTGTTGTAGGCTGTTTTTGTTGTTTGTTTTTTCGAGACAGTGTCTCTCTAGCTTTGGAGACTGTTCTGGAACTAGCTCTTGTAGACCAGCCTGGTCTTGAACTCACAGGAGGCCTGCCTCTGCCTCCTGAGTACTGGGACTAAAGGAGTGCGCTACCACCATCTGGCCTTGATAAAAGATCTTTAGAAAATTTTCTTTTTGAATGTAGGATCACCTGGTATTCTGTTTCAGGCGGTCTGGCTTGATCGAACCACATTAGTCTGGAAGGAATCCATATCTTTTCATTTTCTGTGGAAACAAAAATAGAAATCCTTTTCCCCAGTAACTTGTTCTTGAACTTAAATTTTGGAGTCAAAGCATTTTTTTTTTAATTTAATTTATTATTTTACATGTCGATCCCAGTTCCCTCTCCCTCCCTCCCTTCCTCCTTCCCTCTCTTTTACCCTCTCTGCCCTCTCACATGCACTCTAACCACCCTCCCCTCCCATCCCTCCACCCCAATTCCATATGTAGCTGGACAAAGCAGCCTTACAGACTACAGCCAGGATTTCTGAATCTTCTTCGAATCCCCCATGACAGCGCCCCTTACCAGCAGGAAGTAGTTTGGAAAGAACTACGCCCAAATTCCCAAATATTGTCTATAAATGTTTGTTTTCATTTAAATGGACTTTGTTATATAAAATAAATTAAAAAAAAAAGATGGTGATTAAGAGAGAAATAGAGTAGCTGTGCATGGTGGCACATGCCTTTAATACCAGCATACTGGAAGCAGAGGCAGGCAGATATCTGTGATTTTAAGGCCAGCTTAATCTGCAGACTGACTTCAAGTACAGCCAAAGATATACCTGTCTCAAAAATAAATAAGTAAATAAATAAATAAATGAAATAATAAAAAGGGACAAATAAAGGTGGAAAATACAAAAAAAAAAAAAAAAAGAAAAAGAAAATTTTCTTTTTGAGACAGGGTCTCATATAGCCCAGACTGGCCTTGAACTCACTAAGTAGCCAAGGATGTCCTTGAGCTAAATTCTGAAGGTTGTTCTTGTCCTAAATGCTGAAATTGGCTACTGTGCCCAATTTGAAATTTTATTCTTGATCAATTGGATATATTTCACAGAATTTTCAACAGTTTAAATGTATTTTCTTCCTTTTAGAGTTCATCTCTCAAATATATTAGATCTTCATGCCTATGATATTCTCTCTGGAATAAGGTATGCTTTTTTTTTTTTTAATATTTTGGTCATTTTGTTTATGTAATGTGTTTCATTCCTTTTTCCCATTATTTAAGATGCCATTTCTTTGACATATAGGTTTGTTTTGTTTTCTGAATAAAAAGAAAATCTTGGCCTTTAAACTTGTGATCCTCTGCCTCAGCCTCCCAAGTGCTGAGATTAAAGTACTCAGCTTACAGGATCATTTTAATTATGATCATGAAAGCTATATCTATAGAAATTATAATGTAAATGATACTTAAGCCTCGGAACTCACCAATATTTGTGTACCAACCATTGCAACACTCTTTAAAAAAAAAAAAAAAAAAAAAAAAAACTCATGAAATACATAGAAAAATCTAAATGGGTACTCTCACAGACCACTCCCTTCCCCTTAGTTAGTAGATCAGTTTTCTGTCTCGTTTTTTGGAAGGATCTTTATAATAAAGAGAGGAAGAAATTTATTCTTGGACATCAGTGTTTTGTTGTTGTTTTGTTTTGAGACAGGATCTTGCTATGTAGCTTTGGCTGGCCTGGAACTTGCTCTATTGACCAGCTGACCCAAACTCACATAGACCTGCCTGCCTCTGCCTCTGGAGTACTAGAATTAAACATGTGTGCCGATGGGTCTGACTCAGTTGTTTATTTATTTCTCTAATTGTACTAAGAGTATATAACATAAGCTCTTTCATAATATATTTTTGTTACAATACAGAATTGTTAACTTTAGGCATGATGATAATGATGTATAACACAGACTTGTAAAATTCATTGAATGGAAGGGCCTTATCTTTCTCTCCTGGAAACCAATATATTCAAGTGCCTGCTTCTGTGGGCCGAGGTTATTTCCACATCTTAGCTATTGTAAATAATGCTTATAGTATTTTTTAAGTTTCATATGAGTCTATTTAATATCAGAGATATTTACTTCTGAATATTTTTAATGAGTAAGGCTGTTATTTTTATGAGTAGGTATAGTGAGTGCTTCTGTACAAGCTACAAGTAGGCACCCAGTCCCCCATGTCTTTAGTATTGCTCACTCTTTAAAATGGCTAAAATAACCCATGAGGATATGACATGATGTTTTATTGAACCTCTTTATCTTACAGAGAATTAAATTCCCATTTATTGTGGTTTTTTTTAATGGAGCTACTTTATTTAGTGCCTAGAAGTATGGAATATGCAAGGCAGCTATTTCCTCATCATTTTACATTGAAATCCAGCGAGTTAGATTTGTTACCTTACAACTCAAGGGCTACAGCTAGCCATTCTAGCTAGTTAAGTCTTTAGTAAAGAGCTACTTTTCACCCATTGCTTCTGGTGCTGGAGTTTCAGTGTAACCCAGCAACAAGTTAAAATGACCATTGCTGGAGCACCTGGGTAAAAATATGCATTCCCTTTTCTTGGTCTGGGCAGTACGAAGATAGGAGTGATGGTATATGTGAGTCACTATGAGTATGTAGTCATTTAAGCATTCCTGTGTATATGGTATGGCCAGAGCACCTGATTGTTTCTTTCCACAGTGTGAAGTTTTCCTGCCGTACATTTTTGAGTACTCAAGAGTTTTATACTGAACGATGGTTGCATATGGAATATGCAACTCATTAGGTTGTTTTTCACACAAAAGATTCTGATTAAAAAGTTTCAGATTTTATTACCTTATGCTTGTCCACTAAAGTACAGTTTCTTTTCTTGTTAATATACAACTAAATTAAGGGCATACAATTCCTGAGACTTACCAGGAACTAACCCTTAAAGTTCCTTGTTAATTTCTTGGATTTTTTCTTGAATGTGAAGTTGTATGTACTCACTGTCTGAGTGTATGTACACACTGAAACATGATTTTCCAACAGTTTTCTAATCTCCTTGTACTTTTGATTAAGAGCAGTTATAATGTTTTAGCAGCACTTAAAGGAGTGCGAATGTAACGTTGTCCCCCAGTAGTAGATGAGGCCATTGCTTGGCTTTCTTTTTGCTTAGCTGTTAGCAACCAGCTGGGAAGGATTTAATTTGACACTTTCTCTCTAAGACCCCCAGAGTGAGTCATTCCTTCCACAATAGTTCCTACAGCCTAAATGTGCTGTTACTAATTTACCCTTCACTGTGCTTGGAGACTCAACATCTGCAAGGGTTTAAGTCCCCCCCCCCCCCAGTCACCATCACTGTCTAAGTGTGTGCTCCAGTTGTTATGGTAGTAATCTCTTCTGCATATTGATCTCCTGGCTCTTCTCATAACAGAACAATGCATTCTTAAGATTATTCTAAGTTCATTTTCTTTCATCTTCTCTCCCTCTCCCCCTCCCCCTCCTCTTTCCTCTCTCCCTCTTCCTTTTGAGACTTCACTGTGTAGCTCTGGCTGTCCTGGAACTCCCTACATGGACCAGGTTGTCTTCGAACTCAAATAGATCCTCTTACCTCTGCCTCCTTCCTGTATGCTTGTATCACTATGCCTGGCTTCATTTTTTCTTAACTAGTAACTGACTATATAGGAAATTTGTACTTGGATTCTGTTTGTCCTTTAATAATAGATATGTGCATTCAATGGAAACCCCTTAATATAGGAAAATTTGCATTTCTAACTTTTTAAAGATACGAGTGTATTTTCATATTAGGAAGCATGAAAAGTAAGAAATGTGGAACATTACAGAATGACCATCTGTATGTTTCTAAGCCTATTAAAATTATTGTATTAACCTACTGAATTAAAAAAACTGACATTTAACGATAGAATGTTGTTAAAACATTAGTTTTTCTCTTCATTGTATGGTACTTATGTGTGTGCATTTTTTATTTCTTAGATCTGTCAGCTTTTCTCTACATATATTTTAGATCTCTCAATTGTTCTATAAAAATATTGCATGTATGTATAAATTTAGAACTTATGCACAGTAGGTAAATTAGAACTTTCTGGTAGATTCAGTTATGAAATGTTTGTTTCTTAATTGGCCTGTGTTTCTGGGTAATGAGTAATATTAAATTAGAAGTATACTGATCTTTGCATCCTGTGATTGGTTGTTCTTAGTTTACAGAAAAAGCTTCAGCATGTACCAACAGCACCCCACCTTGATCAGGTAAAAATAAAATTTTATAAAATTTTCAAGTATCTCTTTCAACTAAGTTGGTTCTACTTAGATTACTTTTTATTAGATCTCTTCCTAACATGTTATTTATAGATTATATTTGCAATTTTAGGAGTTGTATGTCTTTGAGTGTGTGCAATCTAGTTTAGCAGGAAATTTTTTCACATGTTAAGAAGAATTCAAAGCTTCTATATTTCCTGCTATTTTAGAAAATCCTGTGTTCAAGCTTATTTTGATGAGAAAATCTACCTAAATGAGCCCAGAGGTTCTATCTGCTTTCTGCTTAAGCTAAATTTAACTGACTGATTAGGGGGAAATAAAGGATGGCTTATTTAAATAAACCCTGACCTTGAGTTTTACCTTCGGTAGCACTATAAATTTGAACTCTAGTTTTTGTGATTCTCTAGGATGATATTTAAGATGCTGGGAACAAAGTAAATATGTTCTCTCAAAACAATGTTTCTCCTAAGCAAGTCCTAGAAGGTAGAACTTTAGTGAAGCTCCTTGATTTCATTTAATCAGTAAGAGGATTAAATGTGAGTGAACTGTGTGCCTGGCCCTTCTGTCTGGAAGCTGTAACTGAGTTTCCAAGTCTTTACCGCTTGTAATGGGCAAGAGAACAACAGTCACTTGTACATTGTCTTCATTTTGTCTCATGTTCACAGAGGGCTGTACCACCATGTGCATGGCATACTTCTCAAAGAATATAACATTCATTACCTCTAAAATGAGTAAGTGAGACAAATAGTAAATCTTTGGCAGTGGAATTTTAAGGGAAATCAAGTGTATATGGCATTTAGTATCAGTCCTGGGATGAAGTTTCAGCACATTCTTACTGAGCTGGGTTCGAGATATCACATTAGGAATCTGGGATTAAAAGATAAAGAAAATGGAGATGGCCAGTATCCACATTCATGATGTCCTGAATGCAGCCCATCGTGGTATTTATAAGATTGTGCAGTGTGATTTGAAACACTTCCCCCTTGCTTTACTCTTGCATTGCTACAGAGTCTTTAAAAACAATTGTTCATTACATAGTATAGGATTTGGTATGTAATAGCATCTCAGTGAATATTTGTCAAAGAACGAAGATTCTCAAACAGTGGTGTAATTCAGAATCACTTTTGGAGCATCTTGCCTGCCTGCCTTCCTATCTTTCTGCTTTTCTTGCTGTCCAAGTTCAGATATTCCATAGTTCCTTCCCCTCAAATCTCCAGAAATGAGGCTTAAATACATGTATGTTAATCATAGTTTTAACATTTTATTATGAATATTTTCAGTGCTGTGCAAAAGTAAAGAAACTAAAATGGATCTCTTGTATACATCATTTAGTTTAAATGGTATCAACATTTTGTCAATTTTATTTCATCTATCTTTCCAACATTCCTTTTCTGGAGTTTAAAATATATTTTCTAAATAGTAAATTTTAGTCATACATAAAAGTAGGATGGCATAAAGAACCTGTATGTACTCATGACTCCTGCTACAGTATGTTGAAGCAATTCCCAGACATTACATCATTTCTCCAGTAAATAGGGCATGTCTGTTTTTGTTAAACCTCAACATGAGTTTCTGATACACTGCCCTGCTTTAAATGCATAAACATAGAGCAAAGGGTTGTTCCAGGGATCTATGATTCAAGCATGAACCATTTCATTGGTTTAGTGGATCAGACTTGTAGAGGAGGAACTGTATGTCTTCTTCACTCCTTGTCAAATTCAGAGCTGAAGTCCCCATCACAAGATTGATTAGCAAGAAGAAAGCATACACTTTTACCTAGTTTATGATATGGAATCCTTCAGAATGAAATCCTTATTAATTGGTTAAACCTGAATGTTTCTGTATAGGTTTAATTAATAATAGAGAGTTGTAGAGAGAGATGATAGGAGAAAGAATATGGCCTAACAATATTAAGTTGAAAGATTTGGCAAAAGCTTATTTATTTAGGGTCTTCTTTGTGACTTTTATCTTCAGACATAAGTGATGTGTTTGTCCGCTGCTTCAGGCATTTGGACCTGACTAGGGCTGTAGGGAATGAAGAAAAGACAGATGCACACAGACAGAAAGAAACACAGGAAAGCTGGGATTGGGTGGTCTGGGCTTTTGACTGAAAGAAAATCCTCAGGGTGCTAGAAGCTCAGGGTTTATTTTATAGAGTTGAATAGAATGTATGGAATATAGCATGACCAAGGAGACACGTTTAGCTAATCGTGGTAGGAGCAGTTTCTGTGGGGGAGCATACTTCAGACCATAAATATCTGATTAGTGGTAGACACTCTGCACACACCGTCAACACTTGCACTTGGTCCCCGGAAGAAGGCTTTGCCATTCCTCTGAACCTGAGGCTATGCCTTGACATGGCTGTGCCTATGTCAACAACACATATCCACTCAGGACTTCTCACTCAGGGCTTCCTCCACTTCCTTCAGATAAGGATGCTCTTTTCTTCTTGGCACTTGTCACACAAGACTTGTAAGATCTGTTGGAAGGAAAGCTCAGTAAAGCAGTGTGATGTTTATGGCCTGCTTCAGGGAGAAGGCGGGATGGGTAGAGTGGGTGAGTGGTTTTCCTGCTTTTGTTTCTCAAGTGCCAAAGTGCTATATTTAGGGCCAGAACATTGTACTGGTTACTTTTCTTGTTGCTCTGACAAACCACCTGACAAGAACAACTTGAAGGAAGGAAGGAAGGGTTGACTTTGGCTCACAGTTTCAGGTGTGGCAGCAGGGACATGAGGCAGCTGTCACATTGCATCTGCAGCCGGGAAGGAGAGATGATCTGCCATGTCAGTGCTGGGCATTGAAGCCAGGACCTTTGAACAGTAGCCAGTGCTCTTGACCACAGAGCCAACTCTCTAGTCCCTCCATTCTGTTTCTAAATCTAATCAAGTGATAATGAAGGTTAACCATTACATCTGTCCTCAACCTCATCAAAAGCTTTATGAAAGGTAGTATTTTTATATAAAGTAAATCATTCAGGTTTTAGTGTGTAGTTCAGTGTTATCTGTACACACACACACACACACACACACACACACACACACACACACACACATGTGTACAAGCACCTACCTTTATATCTCCTACTCAGATCGATAAAATAAAGTCCCTTATGCACTGGCTGGTCAAAGAAAGGTAATTGTTATTCTGACTTGAATACTAAAGAGAAATTTTAAACCAGTAGGATTTTTTTTGGCTGGTTGACTGGTTTGTTTGTTTTTGTTTTTGTTTTTGTTTGTTATAAGTAGATACAAAGAAGGGGGGAGGTAATCCAGGCATTGAAAAGTGAGAACATATGTCCCAGAGAAGCAGGTTTTTAGTACAGAGGTCTTTTTTAGATGACAGGGACTGGAAGTTTGTTCTAATGCGCTGAGGTATAATGTGTAAGGCAAAGAAGGCTCACACTGTTGTGTGTCAGTGTTAGAGAGGCAGGACTTGTCTTGGGGATCTAGAGATCAAGCATGAAGATTCTATATCATGGAGTGAATACCTGCAGTGGAAATGGTAAATCCATGAGCCTGAGGATTTAGTAAGAAGAAGGAGGAGTGGTGGGAAATGTGTACTAACTAGAGGAACCTAGAAAACTCTAGAAACATCTGGAGGACAAAGATTTGAATGAGAATGCTACATGCTTAGCTTGTCATTTGGAGGCAGAAAACACCAGAGGCAAAGAGCAGTAAAGGACTGTAGCATGGGGACAAGAGGAGGTGAGTTTGAGTGCATTACTGAGCTTGGTTGTCCATGTAGAAGTTACTGCATAGTAGGTCTTATTTACATAGGGTACAACTGAGAATCTAGTGAGTTAACTGGGAAAATAAGCCAAAAACAAACCAGATTTACTGTTAATTTTATTTTAGGGGAATTTCTTTATTAGGCTTTAATTATGTGAATTATTGCTTCCTTTTTCTGCTTTGTGTTACTAGTCATGAAAAGAGATTTAGTTTTAGGTCCAAATCAAAAATAAATATAAAAAAATCTAGTCTGAGGGTGGTAATACCTAAGATATGCTGTATCTGAGTTACTGAGAAATATTTACTGTAGTTCACCTTTTTTATTTTGTATTATTCCTTGCTTAATCCTAATAAAGATGAGCTGGGATGGGAATATAGACGAGAAAGTCCAAGTGGCTATGGTTAGTTTTATTTTTAGAGGCAAGTTTGAATTCTTGAGCTTTTACCACAATATATACCTTTCATTGTCTTTGAGTTTTCCTCGTGTGAAAAGAGTTGGTATGAAAGCCACAGTTCCAAAACAGGGGCATCCACCTTGAACCCTATTATGCGTTTTGTTAGTTTCAAGAATAATTTGTGCCTATTGCTGGTGTTAATTTTACCCTTTTAAAATAAGTGATAGCAAGGTGTTGTGATGCCTGTCTCTAGTGCCTGTGTTTCCAGTTCTGAGGCGGTAGATGGCAGGAGGGTCAACAGTTCAAAGCCAGCCTGGGTTCCTTGAGACTGTCTTAGAAAACCAAAACTAACTGAATAAAGTCATGTCCCTAATCTGCAAAAGAAGGGGGAGGGGGGAATGCTCAGAAAAGCCTTTAAGCTAACAGTAAAGCAGGGAGTATACTGAGTCCTGTGTTGAGGCATTCTCAGCAGTAAAGACTAAGTTGAACGAAATGCATCTTCATGTTTTTTGAAGACAAAATTACTTTCTGTTGAAACTGACACATTGCATTTCATTTGTAACCTTTTGTAGTATAGCTAGGCATAAGGTTTTAGGCACTTATAGTGATCTCTTTAATGAGAAAAAAAAATCACCATTTTATTTAAATGCGTAAGATTACTTTGAACTACCAAAAGCAGTTTTAAAGTAGGATATGTTTACTAAGATCTTAAAATAAGTAACCTGTACTGCTGTGGGGAAAACAATAGAAACTGTTTAAGTTGATCTCTGTCCTCTAAAGAAATTCTAAGTGAGCGTTTTTTGTTATATGTGTGTTGTACAGCAGAACTTTGTGTCCTGCGGTACTCAAATGGGACTCATTGAACAGCAGCTCCTCAGTGCTGCCTTCCCAGCACCGAGTAGCTGCTATTTTATTTTCTGATTTCTCTAAGTTTAACTACTTTAAGCACTTACTACAAGTGGAATTGTACAATATTTGTTCTACTCCTGACTCACTTCCATCTATGATAACATCCTCAAGGTTTATTCACATTATACTATATGGCACAATTTCCTTCTTCCTGAGACTATATAGTAATCCATTGTATATACACATCACTTTAAAAAAAGCATTTAAAAAATCACTTATTGATGAACATTGAATACAGGTGGAGCACGCATAATCTGTGTTTTCCATTCTGTGTAGCCAATTGCAATCCAAAATATTAAGTGTAAAAATTCCAGAAATAAATATTTCATCAGGTTAAAACTGCATGGTATTCTGAGTAGCTTTATGAATCCTCACCATTCTGCTGTGTCCTGAGTGTTGTGTGGATCGTCCCATTGTCTGCTGGATCCATGCTGAATACAGTACCTGCCCATCATTCACTGAGTTGGCATCTGTTGCCACATCTATTGTCACAGTATCACAATGCTTACATTCATGTGACCTTGTGTTAATGAGTCACCTCCCAAAGCACAAGACTGATAATGTTGACATTATGACGTGTCAAAGAGAAGCTATAGAGTGCTTCCTTTATGTGAAAAGGTAATTTGATAAAAAAGGGGGAAAATCATATATTGAGATTGCTAGGATCCCTGGTCAGAATGAATTTACTATCTGTGACATTGTGAAGAAAGACAAAAAAACTTGTGCTAATTTTGTAGTTGGATTTAAGCGTCGAAGTTATAACCACAACATGTAAGTGCTTTGTTAAAATTGAAAAGGCCTTACCTTGTGGCTTAGTGTTAGCTGTAGTTTCATACAAATACCAGAGTCATGGTATTATGTCCCACAGATGAGGGGAAGTACTTTTATATTCTGTACAGTTTAAAGTCCAACATGCTTTTTAAAGTTGACTGCTGATGTTTAGTAGAAAGCACTCTGATTTGCATATTGACAACATCAGAGGATTAAGTGTCAGCATATTGGTCTGGCTCTTAGCTAGTCTAGATTTGCATAAAAACAGTTCTGGAGCTCCAGCTAAGCTTGAAATGGAGATTGTGAGTTCAAAGCCAGCTTGAAATACACAGCAACACCCTGTTTCAAAACCAAAGAAGCAAAAATTAAATAAATAAAACAGTTGAATCATTTTTTATGTTTTCTTCTTTAGTCTTATATGGTCTTCTAAAATCCTTGGAGAGATGAGCATTTCTAAGATGTTACCCAGAGTTTAACCCTCTTTCTTCCTGTTATAAACATTTTGAGCTTGGCTTGAGCATCTTACTATCCAGGGTGGGAGTGGTGTTTTTAAACAACATCCTAAGCCTTTGTGTGTTTTCATTGCTAAGTTTGAAGTTTGGGGTTATATTGTTGAAGGGAGGTCTGAATTTTAATTATTAACCGATTAGAGGAAACTTAAGCTTCTTTAGAGAAAACAGATCTTTTGAGACCAGGAGGAAAAATAAATCTTGAATTCTGTGATGCCCCAACAACCTGAGCCAGAAAAGCCACTGCTGCCAGCCTCGCTAAGAACCCCTGTCACTCAGCACAGTGCTTGCTCATTGAGACACCAGACATGGCTTTCTGAGAGCAGAGTCACACTGTCATTTTGAGCGGTGCTTCTGCATCACAGTAATTTATTTTTCTGAGCTTCATTTTCCCGACTTTATAAAGTGAAACATTCCCATCATCCCGGGGTTGTGGTGAGGAGCAAAGGAAAAGATGTGATGACACAAGCAGAATGCACACAGCGTATGCTACTCTCCTGATTTGCACAGGACCCTTACATGGGGGGGGGGGTGTTTTTAAATACTGGTGATCTACTTTGTAGAGTTGATGATTCCCAAAAAATGAGGGAAATAGTGATTACTGTTATTAATCAGCTAAAACTCCATAAGCACGGCTCTCTTCTTTTTTCATCTTAAAACTGGTTATAGTTTTAAAACTTGGCAGGTGATTCTTCAAAAATGATGGATTATTCTCTTGATTTACAGAGTATTGTTACAGTCACATTTGAAGTACCAGGAAGTGTGAAGGAAGAGAATCTAAATGTATTTATCCAGGTGAATGCAATTTTAACTGATTAATGATTCATCAGCTGTTTGTTGCATAGTTGTTGCATTTGCAGTGGTTGGTCTTATGAAATTGTGTTGCCCGATACAGAATCTCCTGTGGGAAAAGAACATACAAAACAAGGACGGCCACTGCATGGAGGTCATACGGCTGAAGGTGTAGTATGCAATTTGCCCTCACAGACTTTGGAGAGAGTGCCCTTTTCTTGGCTGTTATATAAAAACCACATTTGATTTTAAACAGAAACAATTTTAGTACACTTAAACATAACCTTTGTCTGCCCTCATTTTCATAATTTCCATAGCTGAAAAGGAGCTTTGGAAATCACTGTAAAACAGCAGCAGCAACAACAAATTGTTTATTTGCAGTTTAATTTCGTGTTGCACCTAAAACAACCTATGTGCCTGGGGATCATTAGCCCAGACTTCCTGTGCCAGGTATTCCCAGCAGTTGTCTGGCCCATAAGCTTGACACTGTCAAAACTATTCTTCTCGGCACAGATTGGTCACTTAGGGAGATAGTTTATTTTTCTAAGAGCGCTTCATTTAACAGAGAAATCATGTTGAAAATACTGCCACTGCTGAACCTTATATTACTTGATGAAATTAACGACACTATAAACATTTGAAATATTTTATACAAAGGTACAAAACACTGGAATTGTTGTTCCGTTTTTGGAAAGCCATTCATACTACTTGACATTTAGATTGTGTGTGTGTGTGTGTGTGTGTGTGTGTGTGTGTGTGTGTGTGTGTGTAAGTGCCTTTACCTCTGAGCCAGACACCTTGCCATTCCCACACTGAAGTTTTTATTCAGATGAATATAATAGCTTTCTATTCAATCATTGCCTAAGTTTATTGTAATACATTTCCAAAACAGATTCATCAAGAAAATACCTTAACTTTTCAAGTTTTCCTGATAATTTGTGAAAGAAATACCAATCCCTTGAAGGCAGAGAAATTAGTATGATATGGTGCAATAACAGATACGATCACTTTCAGTTTTTGTTGTGATAAATAACATTAGAAAATCCTGATATATTAATTTTATCATTAGAAAAAGGAACTGTTGCTAGCATGGTGATGGCAAATTTGAGGCCAGCCTGGCCTGCATAGCAAGTTTCAGGCTAGCTAGGGCTTCATAGCAAGGCCCTGTCTCCAAAACAAGCAAACAAACAAACAAATCAACAACAACAAAAACAGAAAAGAGAAAGTAATTCTTTATTTTAAAGAAGTAGTCAGACATGGTAGTGCATGCCTTTAATCCCAGCACTTCGGAGATAAAGGCCAGCAAATTTCTGGGTTTGAGACCACCTTGGTCTACAGCGGGAGTTGTAGGACATCCAGAGATACACAGAGAAACCATGTCTTGAGGAGGGCAGGGATCAGAGTACACAAAATTATTAGAATTTTTAAAAAACTTAAAATATGCAAATAATTGAAATGGGTGATTTTTTGTAGCTTTGTTATAAGTTGGTCTTTTGAAAAGTAGCATTTTCAAATCTTATGTATTATTTCTGCTGCAAACTTGAATTGGAGATGAATGGTGATTGTTCTTTGAGCAGGGGCTGGTGTCCATCAAAGACAAACCACAGCAAATGATTTTGCAAGGCATCCATGAACTGTACGACCTGGAAGAGAGCCTAGAAAACTGGAAAGATGATGCCAAGAGAGCAAGTCAGCTGGTCTTTATTGGTAAGTAACAAAAGTTTTTGAAGGAAAATACAAGAATAGGTTTGTAGGAGATGTAGTGTGTTATTTAACCTGTACTAGCTACATAAGCTTGTGCATTTGTCTGAATCACAGATAATAAAAGATTTGCTAGAACTTTGCTCTTCAGATGACTTAGAAAAGCGATTACTTCAAGGACTAACCTGCATTTGAGGTTTAACTAGAAAGTTGTAGAAGGAGTCATGTAGTTACTGTTGATTTCGTAGATCTCTAGAGAGCACCATGCATTTAACACTCTGGAAATTCAGATGTTGTTTTAGTAAGCCTCATATAATCCCTATTTTGTTTTATTCTCAGGAAAGAATTTAGATAAGGTTATTCTTAAAGAACTCTTCATCTCTGCTGTAGCAGAAACAGAAGAACAGAGGACAGCACCTGGCAAAGACCAAGTTTGTCCATCACACTAGATGCCGTTTCTTTCCAAAAGAACTGATAAGAAGAGCAAGGATCACTTTTCTACTGGATGTATTTCAATCCTGAATTCTTTTCATTACCTCTCTTATGAGTTAGGAGTATACTTTATGATAGTATTTATTTTATAAAATACATAAAGTTTTAGTAAATCGCTATAAAAATATTTGATATTCATACAATAAAATGTGTCCCCTTAAGATTTTTTTTGAGACAAGTATTTCATAAAAGTTCCAGAATTTTCTTTGAAGTTTAAGCATGAATGCTAACTTATACTTCATTATTTGTAAAAATGATGGCAAACTTCAACATTTTCATTTTCCCTTTAAACTTCAGATAACTGCAGAGATATAATGATTGTATTGATAGTAACAAAATGTTGTCTTTGTTGATTTTTTTTGTTTTGTTTTTGTTTTTTGTTTTGTTTTTTTGAGACAGGGTTTCTCTGTATTGTTTTGGAACCTGTCCTGGAATCTAGCTCTTTAGACCAGGCTGGCCTCAAACTCACAGAGATCCACCTGCCTCTGCCTCCTGAGTGCTGGGATTAAAGGTGTATGCCACCCACGCCCAGCTGTCTGTCTTTGTAATTTTAAAAATGTTTAACCTTAATTTTTTTTTTTTTTTTTTTTTTTGTTATGTGCATGGGTATTTTGCCTGCATGTATGTCTGTGCACCATGTGCATCATTGCCTAAGGAGTCCAGAAGAGGGCACTGGATCCTCTGGGACTGGAAGGTCCTCTGGAAGAGCAGCCAGTGTTCTTAAACACTGAGCCATCTCTTCAGCCCTGTCACTATGTTTCTAATGGAAAGAGTCTCTAGTTCCTAAAGACTTAAAGAGGAAGAAATCTGAGTCAGAGAAATTAAACTGTCTCTTACAATCAGTGTAATGATACTTCAGCTCTTTGTTCTGTATTAGCTTAGAAAATTGTGGAATGTTAAACTGTGGTTTTATTGCTGGCATTAAATTCATCTTGACTATTTTGAACTGTGTTACTATTCTGTATAATCTGAGAAGTAGTGAGTTGTACTACCTCTACTAACTGTAAATACAGAAAACGTGTGTGTGTGTGTGTGTGTGTGTGTGTGTGTGTGTGTGTGTGTGTGTATACACATGTAGATCAGAGGACAACTTTTGAGTCAGTCCTCTCCCTACAACTTGTTTTGAGAGAGGTAACTTATTTCTACTACTGTGCTGTGCACACCTTTGGAACTTGCAGCCAATTCTGTCTCTGCCTCTCATCTCACTGTAGAAGTGCCAGGGCTGGGATTATAAATCCAAAACAAGTCTGAATTCTAGTTGCCAAAGGCTTATGGAAAGTACTTTTTACCTGAAGTCCAGTCATCTTGCTGGCCTTGCAGATAACCTTTTTAAAAAGATTTCTAAAATTTATGTATATGTATGTTCACACATGTGAATATGTGTGTTGGTGTCTGTGTAGACCTGAAAAAAATCAAGACCCCCTCAAGCTGGAGTAACACGCAGTTGTGAGTTGCACACTGGCAACTGAATTTGGGTCTTCTGCACATTAACAGTAAAAGTTCCGTATTTTTAATTATAAAGATCTTTTATTTATGCACCTTTCATGCATCATATTGCTCAGGTCTGCAGTGGCACAGTACCATATACATTGTTTAAAGGCAAAGCACCGCTTAGGAGTTTACCAGCTGTCCAAGTTTCTCAGACCTCAGGAACTTCTCAATTTGCCTAATTTTCAAAATATGAAATACCGTGTCCAAAAAATGACTAGGGGTGTGCTAGTCATGGTTCTCCAGAGCAGTGGCTCTCAACCTTCTGATGCTATGACCTTTTAATACAGTTCCTCCTGTTGCGCTGACCCCAACCATACACTTCTTTTCATTGCTACTTTGTAACTGTAATTTTGCTACTACTGTTGTAAACCGTAATGTAAACACCTGTTGTGGGGGGATATCTGATATGCCACCCCTGCGAAAGGGTCCTTGACTCCCCCAGAGGTGCTTCGACCCACAGGTTGAGAACCACTGCTCTGGAGGCACAGAGCCAATAGAAAGCCAACAATGGCGGTCTCCTGACCAGAACCCTGCATTTGTTCAGTCCACAAGGCTGGATTCTCAGTTGGTCTTCAGGGTATGTTGGGATTCCACAGAAGTGAGTTCTGATACCAGCAAAGGAATGCCTGAGCAGCAGGATAGATGAACTTGCCAGAGAATGAGACCAAGCAGGCAAACTACAAAAGCTTCTTCCATGTCATTTATATGGACTGCCAACAGAAGGTGTGGCCCAGATTTAGGGTGGGTCTTCTGACCTCAAAGGATCCAACCAGGAAAAATCCTTCATGTGCATACCCAGCAGCTTGGGTTTTAGTTGATTGCAGATGTAGTCATGCTGACAAGCAAAATTAGCCATCACAAGGGGGTTGTAAAACAATAACAAACAAACAAACAAACAAAAAAACCCCAAAAAACATAATCACTTTATTCAATATCATAGTTTTGGAAGTAGAGTATGTTTCCTTTAAGAAATAATAATAAAAAAAAAACTAGGAAGAAAATGCTGCTTAATGTAGTTGATGCTGTGATAATTGGTTATCAGGACAAGTGCTGTAATGAGCTCTGATACCAAGGAGTTCCAGTCTGTGCATCAATGTGTCTGCTCGGTTGTTGTTTGGTGCTGCTCTTACCCTGCTGTTCATCCTTTTCCACACTGTAAAAGATATGGTTCAGCCTTTAAAACTTTGTTAATAGGGGTAAATCCGGGATCCTCTGATTTCTTAAAAGCACTCACCCACCCAGCAACCTGGCAGTTTTACTGTGAATATTGTAGTTGTGAAGAAATTTGATAGGACACAGACAAAGCCAACAAAGAGAGGAAAAAACTTAAATTTTGGAATATTTGGTGCATTGGATCTGTCCTGGTTGAGGAGGCCCAAACCACCTATTGTCCTTTCATAATATAGAGTCTGGTGCTCATGTTTATCAGACACTGAGCCAGCACTTGGAGATTCAGTAACAATATCATAGATAATTCCTCTAGTGATGTGCAATAAAGACACTACTAGGGCATACACTATCATGGCCAGTGGCATGTGCACCCAACGTGGCTTCTTTAGCTTCAAGTTGGGGCATTGGAGCACTAAGAAGTGGATTTGGTACAGAGTCTCCATGTCTGTGGTGGCAGGGCTAGTGCTGTGGCCTCCAGCCTCACATAACTTTTGATAGTTTGTAGCATGAGTCTTAGTAATAAAAAATAGGAATCAGATATTATGGGGTAAAAGCTGAAAGACAAGCAGAACAGCCAGCCACCTCTTTGAAATCCTCAGACCAAATGGGGTATCCTGTCTCTACAAGTCCTCAGACTCAGTGCGTCTCTACAAAACCTCAGGCTGCATGCAATGAGCTCCTGTCTCCTCCCACCTTATATTCCTCTCTTCACCCAGCCATACTCCTGTCTCCACCTCCCTAGTACTGGGATTAAAGGTGTGTGATCCCAACTGCTGGGATCACCTTTGTGTGACCTCTGTTTCTCTTTTAGACAGATTCAATCTCGTGTAGCCCAGGGTGGCCTTGAACTCACAGAGATATGTCTATCTCTGTCTCCTGGGATTAGTAAAGGTGTGTGCCACCACTGCCTGGGCTCTATGACTAACTAGTGGTTTAGCCCTGCACTCTGATCTCCAGGCAAGCTTTATTGTTAGATTACAAACAAAATATCACTACATTCAGTCTGAGGATTTGTAGGGACAGGATTGCCCCCTTTGGTCTGAGGATTCAGTAGATGATAGAGGACTCTCTTGTGGCTGCTCCTTTACATCTCTGATCTTTCAGCATTTACCCCGTTATCTGACTCTGGGTTTTTATTACTAAGACCCATTAGAACTCATGCTACAATAGCTAATGATTTTTAAGTGTGTCTGTGTGCGATAACTCAGTTTTCTCTTTACTAAAAGCCAAGCCAGCATTTACTGCTCAGATTGTATACGTGGAATATAAGCTTTCCTGAACTAATGGTTGCTGAACACCAGAGAATGCTATAGAAATAACATTGGGCCTAGCCCCCCCCCCCCAGAATTTAATTGATTAGCCTAATTAATTACTTTTGAGAAAGGGTCTCACTGTTAGCTAGACAGGCCTGGAGCTCATGACCTTCCTGTTTCAGCACTCCCCCTCCCCAAAGGCTGAGTGGTTGTACTGGGTGCAAAGGGGAGGCTAATTGGTTAAGTGGTCTCAGATTGATTATTGCTGTTTTCTTGTGGGCTTATCAGTGAAGGAGAACTGACCTTCCTTCACATCGGTGCATATTTTGAAAGTTTTTCTCATCACTCACGTGTCTCTGAAATCCTTTCTCATTGTTCATATTTTAGAAAATGCATTTTCTTTTCTGGCAGTGTACTTTTCAACAGAAAGTTAGCTAATATTTCACTCAGATCTGGGCTTTAAGTTTATTCATAAATTATTTTTTAAATGTCACATTAATATTACTTGGCAAGTAATAAATGTTTAAACGTATGTGTTCTCAAACATGAAAAGGAACTTGTTTATATATCTTGTGGGGGAAATGCATAAAATAGCACTCTATACTTTTAAAATTTTTGCTTTCATTTTTATTTATGTGTGTGTGTGTATCTGTGTGGGGGACTGTGTTTGTGTGTACACTGCCCCATGCTGCCAGAATTCAGGATCCCCTAGAGCTGGAGTGACAGGCAGTTGTGAGCTGCTGGATGTGGGTGCTAGGAACCCATGTCAGGTCCTCTGTGAGAAGAAGTGTTTTTAACCACTGAGCACTCCCCAGCTGGTGAGGCTCCTAACAGCCTGTCTTTTTAGATGCATGTGTGTGCTTTGCCTTCAAGTGTTTCTCGGTGCACATGGATTGCACACTTACATTATGGTTTAAAAAAAATAGGCCTTCCTCTTTATCCTGTCACTCAGAAGTCTTTCTGCTTATACATTGTTTCCCAAGTGAATTGTTTTTCAGAGATCATAGTCATAGTCTAAAATACTTTTTCTTAAACGTGGAAACTTCACACAGATAGCCTCAGGGTTTTATTATTTTTGGGTGTGTTATATAAAAATACATGTGATGATGAAATTTACCTAAGTTTGGAACATTTCTATGACACTGCAAATAAACTTTATTCTTTAATTGCTTTATAAGAATTCAGAGTACAACATAGAATACATTCATACTTGAAAAGTTTCTTGATTGCTCTCAAGTTTGCTTGGTTTCTGTGCCTGCACAATGGATAAAGGCAGTTTCTCAAAACACATAGTCTGGTGGAAGGCCAGACACAAATAAGAGAGTAGGAAGTAGAGCTAGGCCATCTGCTGAAAGTAAAGATCAGGTTTTCTTGGTCAGGGAAGGCCTCTGTGGAGGTGACCCTCAGAGAACTGGATCACAGGAGTCATACATACATGGGTGGGGTGGGGTGTGGTGTGGCTCTAGGCAGACAAGACCTTTAGGTAGGTAGCAGCTTAATGTATGGGAGATAGATAGACAGGGAAGGAGGCAGGGGTGGTTGAATGTTAAAAAGCAAGGGCATAATATTCTTTTTGGGACAAAATGAACATTTGGATAATTTTTTTTTCTATTTTTGAGACAGGTTCTCAAACTTGCTATATAGAGCATGCTGGCCTCAAACTTGAGAGATCTGCTTGCCTCTGCCCCCAAATGCTGGTATTAAAGACGTGTCATTATGCCCAGATTACACTTTGGAAAGTTACTATTTGGGTGGGTGGGAACTATGGCTGTGGCACATAGCGTAAAGGTGACAGGACGACTTTATGGCTTTGACCTTCTACCATCATGTGAGTCCCTGGTGAAGAACTCAGGCTTCGTTCTCTGAATCATTTCTTCGGCCCTTGGATCACTCTGAATACACTGCGATGCCACTAGAGCACTGGGAGCTGAGAGATGATGAGTGGAGTAGTTGTCCCTGCCTCGAAATTGCAAGTGGTGCTGTTGTGAGCATTGTTGGGCACACCGCTATATGAATATTTCTCTAGAGTGTGTGTGGGAAGTCACTAGTGTGTAGGATTTGCACATTTAAATTTTTAATAGCTATTGATGAATTGTCCTATCAAATCTATATCTTTTCCCATCATTCACTAGGATATGAAAGTTCCTATTTTCCTAAATACAATGAAACCATATTTCAGCTTTTGCTGATCTGAGGGGACAAGTGTACCACTGCTTTATATTTTATCTTGTACTTCATATTATTTATATTCCTTAAAAGGTGTATTGTCCTGTTTTTGTTTTGTTTTATTTTGTTTTGTTTTTTCATTTTTCCCAGAATGAAGAGTTTCCCAGTGATCAGAGTCTTATTTCAACTGTACCTTCTGGAGAATTTGTACCTTGTTTCAGCTATTCTAAAGAGTCAGTTTTTGTTTGCTTTTTTCGTGATGCAGCAATAATGTGGGCCCCCAAAGGGGTCCTATAGATCGCCAAACATCACAGGCTATTGCAAATGCTATTGTTACTCTTCACAACTTGATGGTAAGCCCCTACTGCTGAAGACAGCCGTATTTTTTTTTTATTTAGAAACAATCTTATTTTACATATCAATCCCCCCATCCTCTCTTCCTCTCATCCTCCCATGGCCCCTACGGACTCCCCCTAACTCGCCCTTCACCACTCCCCTAAAGATAGGAAGGCACCCATATTTATGGTACAAACATAGAGAAATCAGGCTAGTACTTTCATCCCTACTGGCTGGCACTTAGAGTGCTGGAAGGTGCTGTGTGTGCTACCAAAGGAGAAAGATAATTGTTAGCTCCACCCAACTATGAATCCTGATTGCTGTAAGGACCTGCCTGCAAGATATACTGTGCAGTAGTGGCAAAAGATGTTATTGGAGACCTTTTTTTTAATTCAAGGCCCATTCCATGATTTGGAACCCATACTGTTAATGAGGCCAAGATAGGTCCTGTGACCGAGGGGGAAACCTGCTATTATTATTCTCCTAAAGGAACACAGCAGTAAAATTACTCCTAGTGTTATTTGCTATATGCATAGATCAGTATATTTCTCAACCATAATCGGAGAAGTTTCTCACAGTAGATGATAACTGACACATAATTAACATGAAGAACATGGAGAAAGAGACTTTGGAGTGCTCACCATAAATGGGGTGTTTATCACACTCCTTCCCTGGAGGACTAGAGATCTGTGCAGAAGAGGGGGCTTATTCTTAATAAACTGTCTATTCTTAATACACTAAGAAATTTGGTTACATATAAAAATATTAATGTGGGCAAGTGCAGGATACTCTGATGATGGTGATCAAGGTTTAAATATGGTTTACTTAAGACTTTATAGTTCACTGTGAGATATAGGACCAGAGACTACAGTTCACTGAGCCCCTGTCTCTCTATTTATAAAGTGGAAGTAATATGCAATTTTCTCTGGATTATCCCAACAATTAAATGTCAATTATACTGAATACAGGATCCCAGCAAATGTGAATTTCCATTTCCTAGCAAGGTTAGCTGTACAATTCAGCCTCTACATAATCTAAGCAGGCCTGTGGGAGCCCTTTTCAGTTTTAAATAAAAGGGGACAAGAAAATTGGTACCAACTTTAAGACAGTTGCAGAAGTGTCAGGACAGTTGCGGTGGCCAGACTAGAAGATTGATGGTCAGTTTGATAAACTTTGGAGCTTCATGCCTCTTGTTTCCCCTCTGAGAGTCTGTCTATGTATAATCTAGAACAGATCCTCTAAATTACTCATCTAAAAAGACTTCGGGGCTCCTAATTATCTTTCTTTCTTGGAAACCCAGATTTTTTTTTGTGGGCTTTTGCTGAATTATACAGATATATATATATATATATATATATATATATATATATATATATATATGATTATCTATTTAATGTATATTAAATATGTAACATTTGTATATTTCTATATTTTATTATATAATACTATATAATAGATTAACTGTAATACCAAGAATATGTATTTTATATTATATAACCCTATAATATATTAATATCTATATATCCAATAAGTATATAATATTTATAATGTACAGAACATATGCAATATATATACACTATACAAAGATTTTAAAATCTTTTTGGGTCTGAGGATATAACTCCATAGCAGAGTGTGTGCTTAGCATGCAGAAGGGGATCATTCTCCAGTGCTGGAAATTATTTGAACCAAAAATAAGAAATTTTATGAGTCTTTAATCCCTAGACTCAATTTTGAAGGTAATTATCAACAAAATAATAGCTTCTAAAGCAATGATGGCCAATGCTCTGTGATGGTATGGGTTTGGTGGCAATGTGTGAACTGGGTAATTATAAACTTTAGATTACTAGTCTAGGTAGAAAATTGTATATTTAGATTGCTTTGAAAAAATTTATCCATGTCTAGAAATGTCTTATATTTGTGAACATGGTGTTGAAAACAAGTGAATTCTGCCATAAAATGCTAAATTGTTTTTCTTACAGTGAGGCTTTTTAAAACTAGTATTTGTTCTGGAAAAATAATGACAGCAAAACTGTTTAGTCTTTGGAGAGTTCATCTCCAAGCACTGTTGAATTCCTGCTGTCTGGGGCTGGCTTCCCATGTCCAGAGCTAAGGAAAGGGAAGGAAAGGGAAGCTTAAGCATCATCAATGAGGTAGAACAGTGAGAATCCTTTCTTTTGTTCTTCAGAGTGAGGGACCACAAGGGACTTTCCCCAGGACATTCAACTTAGTTTTCATTCCTTTTATTCAATTTGTAACCCCATAGAGTTGACACTTTTACTAAAGTATACAGTCCACAGTAAGCTAACTAGTTCTGATATCTAATTATAGAACATTATAATTAACATCCAAAGAAGCCCTATGTTCATTAACAAGCACTTCCATGTTCCTTACACTAATCTCTGAAGAGCTGTGTATCCAAACTCCTTTAACTTAGCGTGATTCTTCAGGACCCATTTGAATTAATATGTATCAGTACTTCATTCCATATTGCTGAACAGTATTCCAGTGTATGGTTACATCATACATACTCTGTATGATGAGCTCACAGAGACTTGAGCTTTTGGGTCCTTCTGTTAATGATCACCCTCAGACCCTTGCATGATGGGGAACTGAATGTGGGAATTCATATGCCTGGGCAACACTGCCACTGAACTGTATCCTAGCTGTTCTAGTTTGCTGTTTTAAACCATTGACCAAAAGTGTCTTATGGTTCATTTCAACTTACTTTCCAGGTCATCAGTGAGTGAAGTCGGGGCAGGGAGGCAAGGCAGGGACTTGGAGCAGAAACCATGGAGGAACAATACTTGCTAGCTTATGCTTAGCTTGCTTTTTCTTGCATATTTATTCCTTTTCTATTGAATCCCATCCAGGATAGAACATTGCACTCAATAGTCTCCTTGGATTCCTGGAGACTATGACAGTGCCTTAGTTAGCCTTTTTTTTTTTTTTTTTTTTTTTTTTTTGGCCCTTGGCTCTTCAATTGGGACTTGTCCTTCATAAAGCTAGGCTTTGGGGGAAGGTCAGAGTGCCATTTTCATCACATCAATATGCTGCAAGGTAGTTGATGTTGGTCTTCCTTCTGGCTGAGGTTTGATTAGATTTCTCCACAAGAAAGGCTCCTCTTCCCCTCCTTCTATTGCACATTGGCAGCCCACACAGAGAGTGGCTGGGAATTAGGGTCCATCTTGAATAGCTCCAGAAGTTATTTGAAATTCTAAAAAAAAAAAAAAAAAAAAAAAAAAAAGGAGAGATTTCCTTTATTGGTTTAATCGTTTATTTTTTTATTAATGTGGACTCACATTGGGTTATAACCTAGCTGCTGTGTTTGGTGGCACAGATTGGTGACAGGGAGCTCTTTAGTTGGCTACCCCGTCATCTTTGAGAGCCACCCTAAATGTGGGTGTTTTGTTTTGACTTTGAGTGTACCCTTACACCCTTTCATTTGTAAATACCCAAATCTCCATAGAAGTTGACTTTAAGAAAACCAACAATACGCTTTCTCTCAGGTTATCAGAGATGGGGCACTACTTGCCTCTCCTCTTGGAGGTGAGAGCAGTCAGCTCAGCATCTGGGGCTTCAGATTGAATGAGACACCTGCCTGGCCCTCCCGCAGTTTAGAATCATGCAGAGTCCTTGGTCACTTTTGGATTCAAAAGCAAATCTGTTTGTTTGTCTTACCTCAAGCCTCACAAAATAGAAAGCCTTGGAGGGTAAAAACCTCCACAGAGAATAAAGCTTAACTCCAAGTCTTTCAAGGGAGCTGTTCTCCAAAGGGAATAACATCCCTTCGTGCTGTGTTTTATTAGGCTCCACCTCTCAGGGATTCCCCAGTATGTTCCATGCTGGGGGATTTTACCTTCAGTCTCTATGTAACAAACACATGCTACCATGTTGCTGCTTTAGTTGCTAAGTTAAGTACATGAAATCAATCTAAAAGCTTATGTCCTCCCTCCAAAGCCTTCAAGTGAGTCTTGGGTTGCCGTCCTGCCCTGCAGTGTGGACATTTCTCCATGGACCCCGGTGTATCTAGGATGCTGAAGCCCAGCTCATCCCCAGTTTAGTTTCAAGCTTCATTGTTGTGACAGTAAAAGTGCTTCCTGTTTCTGGATGGATGTTGGGGGTGGCGGTAGGGGTAAGGACAGGCAAGCAGACAGGCAGGCAGAACAATAAATACACTGGGGAAATTCCTTTATTTATAGGACTACTCTGGGGAAAAAGCATTTTTTTTTTTTTTTTTTTTTTTTTTTTGGTGAAGCCAATGTAGTTGGTCAAGACTATTAAGAAAAAGAAAATATCAGTTATCACTGGGGTGTAAGGATGGTTGTTGCTTTCCTACGCCTCTTCTAGGCACACCTGTTTGTGAAAGATAATACCTATCTTTGTTTCTCTGGCTAAATATTAAAAGAAGTTGGAGAATCAGGACTGTAAAGACACAAGGAAATACTCTTTTACTGGCCTTTTACAATTCACACTCAATTTCCACAGTTTAACGCTAGGGCGTTTTAATCATTAGAAAAATCGAGTTAGGGAGAACATTTGGTGACACTTGCATGGAGGCCAGGAGCCATTTCTCTTGAACATATAGCATTAAGTCGGTGAGCCATTCTGTTTGAGATACATTCCTTTACCCTCTCCTGCGCCAAAGCCAGTACTCAGAGGTCTATGGGTTTCATGTTTTCCTCCCCGATTTTTACTTGTGCAGTTTTAGAGCAAACTTAAGCAAGCCCAGACCATGCCAGAGCACGTCGGCTGGTTAAACCAAGACCAGAGCATCTTCCTTGGTAGTGGGTGGGCCGAAGTGGAAGAGCGGACCGAGGATCCTCATCATTGGACTGCGTCAGGAGGACGTGGTCCCACTCCAGAGGAACGGGAAGAAGGATATAAAGCGAGAAGTCTATCGCACAAGAAACTTAGAACACTAAGCACACCTTGCAACTTGGTGTTGAAAGAAGAAACAGAAGGAACAAGAAAGTCTAACCCAGGAGCTCTCCAGCTAACCCACCCACCCCAAACCAGGTGAGCTGCCACCACGTCCACCCCCTCCTCTCCCTCCCAGCCTCCATGAACTTGGCAAGAGCCAGGCAGCTTCTCTCCACTCCGCAGCTCAGCCCCGGAAGCTCCGACCGGGATGAGGTTGAAATCCACATGCTGGCAGAGGAGGAAGATGGAGACCAGACGGAGCACAACGAGAAGGCGGAGATGAGCCTTGAACCGCCGCTGCCGGGGCCCAGAGCAGGCACGCCTACCCGGAGGAACGCGGGGGACCGTGGCAGCCTGAGCAACTCCTCTGGGTTCGTCCACAAGTTCCGAGCGCCGCGCACAGCCGCGACCCCCGCCGCCGATGGCCCGCAGCCTGCCAAGCCCCCATACTCCTACATCGCGCTCATCACTATGGCTATCCTGCAGAGTCCGCACAAGCGCCTGACGCTCAGCGGCATCTGCGCCTTCATCAGCGGCCGCTTCCCGTACTACCGCCGCAAATTCCCCGCCTGGCAGAACAGCATCCGCCACAACCTGTCGCTTAACGACTGCTTCGTCAAGATTCCTCGCGAGCCAGGCCACCCCGGCAAAGGCAACTACTGGAGCCTGGACCCCGCCTCCCAGGACATGTTCGACAATGGCAGCTTCCTCAGGCGCAGGAAGCGCTTCAAGCGCCACCACCCGCCCTCGGGAGGCCACCTGCACTGTCCCTTCCCTCCACCGCCTGTGCCTGCCACCCTGCACGTCTCCCACCCCAGCCTCCTGCTCCGTTACTCTTCCCCGCCGCAGCCTGGCCTCCGAGTCCATCAAGCCGCTCCACCCGGGAGCCGCCCGTGCGCTCCGCTGCATCCGCATCCGCTCCGCTACCTGCTGCTTGCCGCCCCCGCCTATGCCGAAGCGCCTAGAAAAGCCGAAGATGCGGACCCGGCCACGTCCCGCGCCATCCCCGTAATGCAACCCGCACTGGGTTCCCAGCCTTGGGACGGAGCCGAGGGCTCGGGATCTCCGCCTGGACGCGGCTGTACCTCGTTCACCATCGAGAGTATCATGCAGGGGGTCAGAGGAGAAGGAACTGGGGATGCGCAGAGTCCGCCCTCCGCTTCGTGGAGCTACTGCCACCTGCTGCAGCACCCATCGCGCTTGCTGCACCCCCAGGCCCTTTCCCCGCTGCTGCAAGTGTCCGCCCGGACAATGTTGCAGCAGCAGCCTCAGCAAGAGGAGCACCACTGTGCCAGGAGCTGCGCTCCTTGTAAAGGCGCACGGTTGGGCAGGCACCTGACGGCCGGCCGTTGCGGCTTTGCTGAAGCATCAGCCTGCCACTGAGGACTGCAGGCTGACAGCTCTGGCTGCTCTTTCTAGCAGAGAAGAGACCTTGCCTGCATTTTAAACAACAGCCTCGCCCAGCCTCGGGGCTGATTCCCTCTGTCACACCTGGAGCCAAGTGGCAGGGTGGACCCTCTCCCTGTCTAGATTTGCACCACCTGCTTGTTCGAGGCTTGTGCGAGGAAAAGCAGCATGCACTCCCGCCAAACTGTTACTACTGTGTTCTGCTCTCTTGATGACAAAACGCGGGGGAATCTGGGGGCTTGAAGCGTGTCTAGTCCGCTTCAGTTGTAATTTCCACAGCTTTTCCGATTTGCATACTTCCCCGGAACCTATGAACTATGAACGTGAGTGAGACGTTTGGTTGTTAATAAGCAGAACAGCTGGCAACACAAAATCACGCCCCATTTCATCCCCTAGGGACTGCAAGTGTCCCCCAGTCACATGCAGAATGCCAACACGCTCTGATTCCCGAAATCCGTATGTAATAGAAATAAAATGTTTTCGGAACATTTATTTCTTGTATGTGTGATGTGCCCTGCTCAACCAGGGTTGTATTAAAATTAAGCCTAGTCATATAGATTGAATAAAATACTAAATCGGGATGCCATATTGCGTATTTCCTATTATGTCTCTTTATTCGCTTTCATAATTTTAGAGTTTCTTTTAGAATTTACATTATTATCTCACAATTCGTTTTTATGCTTTATATTCATTATAGATATCAGTAATTTTAAGTATGGGCTTTAAGAACTCCTAATATTTGTGGACCAAAGTTCATCTTATAAAATGGTTTTACTACTTACGAAACTTCTAGAAGGAAAAGAATTAGAGGAATTAATACAACCTCTATTCTTTCTCACCCATCACTCCTTCCTTCCTTCTTTCTTTAAAAGGGAGGTTTCCGCGGTGTAGCTCTTCGTGGCCTGTAATCAGCTATCTTCCTTTCCAGCTCCCAAAAGTCTTAGCATGTCCCATTATGCTGAGTTTATTTGTCATTTTTCTAAAGCCGGGCTATTAGGTACATTAAAATACTAGTATTGTCATGGCCTTTTCCTAAAAAAAAAAAAAATAATTTCGGAGAGGCCTTTGCAACAGTGATTCAGCTTCAGGGTGCAAGTAAAAGGAGAGTATGCCCATCGCCTACGACTGCTGGAAAAAAGAGGAATTTTAGAGGTTGTGTCAATGGTAAGCGGATTCTGCAATTCGTAACTTCGGGGAAGCCATGCTGGGTAAAGGAAATCGTCTGTGCTCCCCACCCTTTGCAACGAAGTCCACATTTCACTGCTTACACTCCATAGCCCAGAACTCCTACAGTTCCCTAAGTTCACCTTGGTAGCTTTGAGCATTCAAACAGTCAGCTCTCCTCCTCTTGGCCCCTGGCCTCTCGGTTCTCACAGTACCATCCCTTCTGTGGTCAGCGGCAATCTGAGAGTTCAGTGGCAATTAAAAACAATGCGAAGGCTCCTCTTTCCCACTCCTTCGCTGTTGCTCTTTGCTCTTTGTGCAAAGACGTCCCGAGCCTGGTCACCCTCAGCTAGTCAGTTAACACTCCCCCCACCTCCAGCTGACCCTGGAAGCGAATGATGCCTGGCTGGGCACCTGCGCACAGAACTCCTATTCCTACAGCTCTCAAACCCGGCCCAGCACGAGGAGGAGTGCCCAGAGCCTGGCGCAGGCCTGCCCCTAAATTGTAATGCGTCTCTGCTGAAATTGTAACAAGGCCACACTTTCCAAGACCATTGCTGATGAAGGGTAGGATGAAGGTCGTCCCAGGAGTTTATTGTGCAGAGTGCCCGGAGGACTGGGACAGCTCGGACCTCCTTTGAGTGCGATCTGCACCACTCACACCCAGGTGGCGGGAAGAGGGGGACGGGCTGCAGTGGCAGCGCCTGAACCTGGAGCGCCAGCAGCTGACCCCGCAGGCCAGGCGTCCCCACGATGTCAAGTCCTTGGATTACTCAGGGGCCAGTGGCTGGGATGCAGCGTGCTCAGCCTAGTCACCTGTACCGCCCCCTCCAGGGCCACGGAACACAAGCCCGCAGTTCTGCAATACACTTCACGCAGGTGAGCGTCTTTGGGCTGGGCTTTAAAAACTATGTGGCTTCTGAGACCCTGAAGGTTGGAGGGTCTCCCTGGGAACAGACTGACCGGATACGCCCAGAACAGAATCGAGTGCCGGCAGTTTCCACCAGCATCAGGGAGCTGGAGGGAACTGTCTCAGCCTCTGCCTTCTAGGAATGAACGACACACACCATTAGCTCTGGTACCCCTACTCCTGGTACACTAGGCACTGACACCATGGCTGTACCTAGAATATTCACTGTAGAACCCCACCGTTTGCAGAGGAGAACTTTCAACTAGGAGAAATTGTCTTCTAAGGACCCTCGGGCAGCAGTGTCAGGACCCATGTGGTTTCTAACCCACAAACTCTTGTAGGAAATCTTCACGCAGTACAGCCTCTTGTCCCAGTCTCCTGGAGGCCTCCAGGTCAAGACCAGGAGCCCACAGGGTCACTAGAACTGAAGTAGCTAGGAAGGAATCAGGAAAGAATTCAAGGAGTTCCTCTCTCCTGCTAGATTTTGTTCCATTCCGGTTCCTCCCAATGGTCCTAAGAACAAGGAACCCTTGAGTAGGAGAGATTTCCCCAACACCCAATCCGCATGCCCAGAGCCAGTTTGAAACTGGGCATCCGCGGACCAGCGAGTGAGAAGGTGGGATTTCTCAAGTGCCCAGTCCTTATCCCAAATGAACTACTGGACAGAATTTAGGATGCTGAAACCGCTTTCATCACCAGGCTGCAGATGTCAGCCACCAATATTCTTTTGGTTTAGATTCTGTGACAGATGATAGGCAGTCTAGGGCCGCATCAGAAACGAGGGGGAAAACACTGGCCTCAACAGTGAGATGCAATTAAAGGTATCTTCTAAAACAGGACCCGTGAGACTGCTGAGCGTTTACAGAGAATGTTCAGGAAAACTTTCCAACACTGACATTGATGGCAATCTAAAGGGAAATGCTGTTTGAATTTCCCTCCCCTCCCCCTACACCACCCTGAGATTATTTCAATGCCTTTTAAGCTTTAGTTGGCAAGCACTAACTAACTAACTAACTAACTAACTAACTAACTAACTAACTAACTAACTAACTAAAAGAATTCGTGCAGGTGACAGCTAATCGTACCAAATTGACTTCCCAACAAAAGAAAAACTTAGAGAAAAGAAAAGAGCAAGCATTTGAGACCACAGTGTGAAATTCACCTTGGTTCCCTCTGCTCGGGTCCCTGAACAAGCTGAGGGTACCTGAGTGTAAACCCCAGCCCAGCTCCTTTTCCATAGGGCACAGGCATGTGTCTACTGCAGTAACCAAGAAGGTGTTTGGACAGTTATGACTTCCTTACAGTGGAACGGTTTTTCTTCCCCAGCCAGGCAAAGGAAACAATGAGATTAAATGAAGCCTAAGAGGTATGCGTTTTCCTGTGCATAGCTGTGAGTCTATTAAACCCAGTACTTATAACCCACAGATTATAAATTATGGTGACTATTATTGATGTTTTCTTTCCTTCTCTCTTTTCTTCCTTTTCCTTTTTCTTTCATTCTTTCTTCTTTTCTTTTTTTCTTTCTTTTTCTTTTTTCTTTTGAGACGGGGTCTCACTATGTAGCTCTGGCTACAGAGCTTGATATGTAGGTCAGGTTAGCCTGGAACTCACAGAAATCCCACTGCCTTTGACTCCTGATTGCTGGGATTAAAGGTGTGTGCCTAGCAGGTGTGCCATTTTTCAAATGCTAATTAATTCCACTTAAAAAAGGAAACCATGACAATTATTTGTAACGTAATTTGTTGTAACTAACCCATTTCATCTTTACCATCTTACTGTTCTCTCCAGGTTATTTTGTGTCAAATCCAAAATTCTATCATTTCCTCCATAAAAAAGACAAGAATTTCATCAATGTAACCTAATTACTACAGTTATACCAAAACAATTCACTGACTATCAGTTTATCAAGGCAATAGTAAATATCCTCAATTGTCTGTAAAGAAAGTTTTTAAATATTTGTTAGTTTGAGCAGAGCACTGTGATGCAAGCATTAGGGAGACAGAGTGGGGAAGAACTCTGTAAGTTCCAGACCAGCCAAGGCTACAGTAGTGACACCCTGCATCACAAAATGAAAACAAATAAAAAACAAAGAGAAAAGCACAAAGTGTAACAAAAAAGCTTGCTAGTTTTCAATGGTGCTCACATCCCGTTAACTAGTTTCTGAGCTTCTTTAGATTGCCCCATCCTCTTTCACTGCTCCAGGGGACTCAGAGGCAGTCGAAGAAAGTAGCTGAGACATTTAACAGTCCAGATTTTTCTGCCCACAGATGATATTCTCGTGGCAAAATATACCCAGTGATAATGCTGTTCCTACAGACTTTACAGCAACAACACCACCAAACAAAATAAAATAAACCCAGAGTCTCACTGTATTCCCCTGTCTAACCTGGAACTCTGTGTAGATCCTGCTGGGCCTGAAATCACAGAGATGTGCTTATGACTGCTCTCTGAGTGCTGGGAGTGAAAATATGCACCAACACTCCCTGTCCTAGTCCCCTCCCCTGGTCATGCCCAACACCTGAACACCTGTCCTGAAGCCCCAATGGGCGTGGTCAATGCCACAGGTGCAGGTGGGGTGGATATCTCAATACAATTCTTAAATGTTTCTTATATTTTTAAAGATGGATTGTTATTTTGGGTGCATTTACAGGCACATAAAATTATGACTCAAACACATCATCTACAATTTAATGACCTGCCACCCAATTAAGTATTTTCCTTTATAAGAGTTGCCATGGTTATAGTGTCTCTTTTATTTGTGAGAATACAGACCTTTACTTCTTGAAATTTTTATGTTGTAGCATTTTATGTTTTATATTGTGTTGTGTTTTAGGATGCAAATGCTAAAATCTCAGTGATGTCATAATAAAGTAAGAACACAAATTCTGGGCTTGTAGAAAGATTCATTTTTAGGTAACCTCAAAAGAAACAGAATCAGGATACAAAAGAAATTAGACTGGACAGAAAAGGAATCACTTGCATCTAAGAGGCAAATTTAATAAAATCTGAAGGTAGCTAACTATTTGAGATTCTTATAAATGAGTGTACAAACTAAATCAAACTTTCTGTTTTCCTTCTTCAATGCACACTGGCTTCTGTGATTTCAGTTACCCACATTGTGTAGTTATTTGCACAAGTTTCTATACCTGCAGAGTCTCCTGGAATCAAATCATGTTTTACCTATCTCAAAAGAACCCTGGTGCTGACTAATTGAGATCTATTGTGTTTATAATACTGGCAAGTGTGTAAATGAGTGGTATAAAACTTAAATTTAGTTGGGTATAAGTAGTGTTCAAATGACCAAAATTTTTGCATAAAAAGTATCATTCACCTAGAACAAATGGGAAGGGCTAGTTTGGTAGGTCAAAAAATTGCACATTTTTTTTCAAGATGGAGTGTGGTAGTTTGAATGTAATTGGCCCCCATAAGCTCACTGGGAGTGGCACTATTAGGAGTTGTGGCTTTGTTGGAGAAGGTGTAGCCTTGCTAGAGGAAGTATGTCACTGTGGAGGCAGGCTTTGAGGTCTGGTATGCTCAAGCCACTTCCAATGACTCACTTCACTTCCTGTTGCCTTTGGGTCAAGATGTATTAACTCTCAGCTCCTCCAGCATCACATCTTCCTGCATGCCACCATGTCCTGCCACCCAATTAAGTATTTTCCTTTATAAGAGTTGCCATGGTTATAGTTCTCTTCACAGCAGTTGAAATCCTAGCTAAGACACAGGGTATCTCTGTGTAATAGCCCTGGTTTTCCTGGAACTTGCTCTGTAAACCAGGCTGGCCTTGAACTCAGATATCTGCCTGCCTCTGCCTCCTGAGTTCTGGAATTAAAGGCATGTGGGAGCACTTTAATTTTTAATAGTTCTAATTTCCTAATCATTTTATATGTACTTGGTAAGCAGCTGGTGTTTTATATAATGGTGACTGTTGTTTCGTTTTCTTATACTTTCTGATTCACTATATTTAGCAGTTAATGCCTTATTATACATCACATATATGTGCAAATAAAAATATTTGGCATTCAATAGTTTTAAAGCCTTAATCCTGAATAGAGAATAAAATTTAAATTAGGTTATTTAGAGGCTTACTGTAAGGCTATATCATTTGTTGAAGTCAAGCTTAGACTCTGATGTGTTCTTGGAAACTAATTTAGTTTCCAAGGCTAGACCCTGCAGAGGAGTTAAGTCATTGTGTGAAATCTGTATGTTTTGTGCTTTCTCTCCTGTTCTCCAATCTCTCTGTGACTTGAGGCAAGCAACTTAACCTCTCTGAGCATCAATTTCTCCAGCTATATAATGACAATAGTTTACATTTTGTGAAGTTACTGTGGGGATCACTTGTAATAACACAGGCCATGCTCAGTTTGGTGCCATGTACAAATGCTCTGGAAATGAAAGCAGTGAATTCATAATTATAATTATGATATAGGCCTCACTGTTGGTAGAGGCTTGCCTGATACCTTCACAGTCAGTCTTCACATGGTGGCTTCCTTAACTTACTGCCACAAAGGCTGGAGGACAGGGCATACTGTTTCTGTGAGAGATTCCACTGAAATGACAGACAAACCATGCACCCCATTCATTCCCAGGGTCAACAAGACCCATCAGAGACCTGGCCTCACCTTGCCCTGGAGCCTCACAGGATAGCAAACAACCACACTATGCCTACAGTTTAAATTAACACACGGGACAGCAGGGACATCCTCCCCTACTGTGAATCACTGGCTTCCGTTCTGTATAATGTCATTTTTACTGATGGGGAGAGTCACTTCCAATTTATTTTTTCCCCAGAAGAAATTGACTGAGCAACTACTTTGTGCTAGGCACTGTGCCAGGAGGAGCAAGGGATACGATGAGGAGCAAGACAAAGAAAGCCCTCACTTCTGGGGCTTGAAGTCCAGCCTGGACACAGTGTCAGAAGTCAACTGACACATGGCATGCCGGGCAAATCCACAACAGAGTCTTTTGTTTGTTTAGTTAGAATTTACGTTTTAAAGTTTTAGTTGTGTGCATCTCGGCATATAGATGTGTGCATATGTGCATAAACTCGTGGTGTTTTGAGAGCATATGTGGAAGAATTTCTTGACGGAGGAGGTGCTTATACACAGTCCTAAAGGTTGGGGAGGAGCTGCCAGGCAAAAGAGAGGATCTGTGAGCAGATGTGTGACCAGCCAGCTTACCTGTTGTGATATTACAGTTTTTGTAGGGATGTGTGAAAATTTCTCACAGACACTTAAGTAAGTTCCAGCAAGACAGCTAGCTGTGTGGTTTCACTTAAGTCTTGACCAAGAAAGCCACCTGAAAGTGCAAGGGGACCTCAAGAGAAGGGAGCTAAGGTGGCCTGTAGAAATTTCAGGGTTGTGGGTGGAGTGGTATAAGGCCAGCTGGGGTAGAAATTCATCTGCCCACTCTTGTGAGAACCACAGATTAGTCTTTACTGGAAACCAAAGAGCTTATTATAAATAGAGAAGTCACAGTTACATCTGAGGTGTGGGCTGGGGTGGCAGGGAGGGGAGGAAGAGAGAAGGGAGGAGAGGGGAATGGAAGGGAGGACAGTAGATGAGAGAAAGGAGAGATTCTGCTTTACCATGTACCAGATGCAGGAGCATGGATGCTAGAGCCATAGAGGGTAGGACCAGGGTGTCACTCACTATCCAGGGCTTACCTAGCATGCATGAAAACAAGATAGTTGGCCACCTTCTGAACTATCTCCTCTTATAAACCTAACTCTGGAAGACATTAGAACACCCTTTAGCAAGCTAGAGGAGAACGGGGAGCAGAAAAGGAAGCCCTGCACCCCAGGGCAGGTCTGGCTGCTGGATAAAGGGCAAAGTCTTGAGTATCACCCACACTGCCTTGCAAAAGAATGGGGGAAGTTTTCTTGTCTTACAGGAGTGGAGTTCTGTGTCCCTGTAGCAGCTTGTTTGTTCGCCTCAGCCTGAATCCTGACACAATGGCTAACATCAGTGGTCAACTCAAAGGCAAACCATTTGCATTCCTTCGCTGATGTTATGTAACAGCCACCCGCCTTCCCTCCCCAGCCCCCCCCCCAGACCTTAGCACAGCTGACTCCATGATAGAAGTATCACTTAGGCCACAAAACAACACGTGGACAGCACCAACTGCCAAATGAAAAAACAAAGCCCTGATCCATCAGATTCCATCATATGGGAAAGTCTCTAAATGCACTAATCTGGCTTTTGGCTTCTTTAGTTCTGCTTCTGGGTAACTAAGTATGTTAACCCTGAATATGTTTTTTTTTTTTTTTTTTTGCTTATCCTGAGAAAGGCTCTGGCCTATACTGGGGTTCCAAACACCCAGTGCAGTTGCCAGCTGGGTAATAAAGACTTTCTAGAGGTTTAAACCCACGTCTGAGCAGTCTTCACTGATAGCTACCCGGCAACATTAGGTCCCAGCTCTGGGCTTCCAGTGTGGACTGGAGATCTGTTGCTCTCTAGGAATTCCTTAGGCTTTCAGCACCAGATTGGGACTGCTGGAGCATCCAGCCTCTGGGCTGAGAAGCTATTGGGTTCTGTGGTGTTTTAGTACCTGGCATAGAGCTTGTCACATAGCAGGTGCTCCACACACACCTGTGATCTGTAACCTGAATGAATAGTTGTTTTTTTTCTTCCAGCTGTAACTATTTTACAGAAAGTATGTTTGTGATGAGTGAAAAGAAAGTTCTGGAAGAGAGAACTGGGATCAGTATAGCTCAAAGGCAACTGGACTGTGTGACAAGATGAGTTTTGAAGAGGGTGAAGCAGTGAGAAGAAAAACAGATTATGGTCCCTGCTCCTGGCTGCCCATCTTTCTGCCCTCCATGTCCTCCCCAGCATCTTTGACAAGGCAAGTCTCCCTCGCTTTCATCCTGTTTAACCCACTCTTGCCACTTAGGCACTTCCCTGCCCCCACCCTGAGGGCTAACTTGGCCTGCTGTCAATGTGCCTTCTCCTGTGTGTCCTGAGACTGGAATCACCCATTTCTGTGTGTGGTGGACCTCTGTCATACCAGTTCCTGCTACTGGTAATAACATTCTTGGTCACCTGTTGCTCTCCACTGCTCTGTTCCCATGGAGACTGGCTCCTTCCCTATGTCCTGTAGCTCCGAGTCTGCTGGGGTCTAGACCAAAGGGCACTCTTGTTGTTGTTGTTGTTGTTTTAAATTTCCCATATCCGCTGGAGGCTTCAAAACCAAAACCCCTATGCCACTATCTTTATCTCGAAACACACACACACACACACACACACACACACACACACACACACACCTGAGATACTTGGCTCTAGGTTGTCAGTAGCTACTCAAATTGCACATGCCCAAAGACCCTTCTACGAAATGGTGTCATATACATAAACTATGCTTATCATCCCACATGCTTTAAATGATCTCGGAACATCTGTCATACTGAATGCAGTATATAGTCTGTAACAATTGTTTTGTTTAGGGAATAACAACAACAGAAATCCCATGCGTTTATTACAGTGCACGCCAGCCCCCATCCGGAATAATCTACCTGGACTGAGCCAAATCCACACATTTGGATTGGTATGAAGAGCCAGCTGTGTTAATTTTTACCTTGTCCACATCAGGACACAGCCTCTTCCCTGCTTTGCTACAAGCGACCGGATGCCCTGCATTCATTGTCCTGACTTTGAGCACCGTGTGTTTCACAGAACAGCCTTTGCAGGGTTTCTGGCCAGGCCAGGCCTCTCACGGTGGCCCAGCACTGCCATACCAATCCCTTCCTCCAGTACCAAGTGCCAAACTATTCCATCTATGCCAAATCCTACACACCCTCTCCTAGCCCCGCTCGTATTTCATCAGACAGATTCCCACCCCCACCCACCCCTGCCTTCTTTTCCCCCAGAGTACTGTAGCCTCAAATGAGAACTCTCCAGCATGTCACTCGTGTTTTATTATTGTATTACTTTATTCCCGATTACTCACAGTTGCTAGCCTTTCCTCTCTCTGATGACTTGCTATTATCTCAACACAGCTAAGCAAGGACCACATTCCCCAGAATCTCTCTCCAGTTGACTCCAGGTTAAGCTTAGCCACAAAAGAAATCTGTGCAAGGATTGGAGAAAGAAACTGCAGACAGCCTCTGTGATGTCTAGATGTTGTGGGACAACACAGTGCACAGGTTGTTTTGGATGCTGCTTACAGATGTGCATTCCATGGCTGAGCCCATTGCTCCATCCAATGTCAGTCTTTGCTATTAAGCTCCAGCTGGGCATCCACGTTTGCACCTCTGTGTGGCTGGGTTCTGCTTTTCTGCATCTTTCATTGTCAGCATCTATGTAGCTGGTGATATTTACAGTCAGCATGGCTCCAGATCATTGCTTCCATCTCATCCATCTGAGATGCGAACAGGTTTTAGGTGTACTTTTCAGAAGACGTTGGGGGATTCAGAGCCAGGCTTTGGGAGTTTGGTGCACAGCTAGCAGTGGGTCTGATGGTGAGATGTGATCCCACCATAGCACCACAGCAAGAAAGAGCAGCGATGGATTGAGGACCATTGCACCTTAGAGGGAAGTGGGTGTTGTGAGAGTCAGGAAAAGTAGAGAGGTTGAGGAAGATGAGCATCCATGAGGGCTAAGTAAGGACCATTGACCTCTCCCCACTGGGCGCTGGTCAGCTATGAAGAAAGCATTGCTGAAATCCATTAAATGGGGCTGGATGGCTCAGTGGTTGAGGATGTTACTATGCTTGCGGAGAGCCTGAGTTTGGTTCCCAGCATCCACTGCTCATAGGTCACACCTGCTGTTACAGTTCCTGGGGATCCTGTGTCCTCTTCTGGCCTCTTCAGTCAACAGCAGATTGGACTGCTCTTATGCTACCACAGATGTCTTGAGAGAACTATGCCAAAATTACATGTAGCTCATTGTCCTGGCCCCCAGAGACACAGCATCAGCTAGGGTGGTTTAAAATTAGATCTTTGCCTATCACAAGCCCTCAGGAAACCATTTTACCTTTGCCAGAGTGGGATACTTCTTGTATCTAGTGGAGCACTGTTGTGTCTATTGCCCAGGTAAGGCCATGATTGGTCCAAAACATAAGACTCAATGGCTCTGATTGGTGCTAAGAGGCAATGTAATTGGCCCAGACAATTGGCTGTGAATCTGTCTATACAGCCCCTCTGTGGCTGTAAATGTGGATTGCTCATAAGTGAGGAGGTAGGAAACATTGTCCTGTCTGCCTGCCTTCCTGGTGGTAGAACTTGAGCTTTATTTTATTTTGTTTTATCTTGTGGGCTGAGCTTGGGGTGGGGAGAGGCAGGAGAGACAGCAGAGTGCTGGGGACAGAAGTCAGAAGTGGCAATGGTAGGTGTAGCAGAATGTAGCACAACCCTAAGCAATCGGGTTGTGAAAGCGGCGAGGTACTGGGCTTTTCTCAGCTGAACGGTTCTGGAGTGGTGAGCTAGGAGAAGGGAGGTGAAGGAGAGAGGTGATAAGGGAGGCTGGAGAGCTAGGGCTGAAGGATAAAATCTGTAAGCAGTCAGAGGAGAGCGCCTGTAAGCCCTGGTTACTAAACCAGAGCTTTCAAGTCCTCAGGGTTAAGGATCTCAGACGAATCACTGCCTGTGGCCTGTACTAGGATTGTAACACTAGAGGGCACCATTTCCACAGCTTCCTCTTGATAAAGCCCATGGTCCTGGCATCTTAACACAAAAGGGATGAGAGCCACCTGCATTTTAGGAGCTTCTCCTTGCCTACCCGTGAGACGACTCTCACACAGTTGATGAGAGACACTGTGTGACTCAGAAGGTCACACATAATGCTGCAGAGGTTTGTATGTACAGGAATCTTAAATCCAGAGGGAAGACTGTCGTGACCTATGGGGCGTATCCATTTCATAAATATGCCAAAACTAAGCACCAGAAACTGGATAGCTTTAAACAATGATAGTTCTGGAGGCTAGAACTCCAAGATGTTGGCAGCCCCACGCATTCTCTTAAGGCTGCAGGAAAGGACCTATCGCATGTCTCTTGGTGTTGCTTGTCAGGCTGGGCATGCTTCCATCACTCCATGCATGAATCACTCTATCTGAAAGCTTCCCCATGGCAATCTTCAGGTGTCATGGCTTCTGCTTTGATGTCACATCAAGGAGTTTTCCCTGTATGCAGGTCTGTGTCTCTTTTCTTCTTACAGCATTAGTCATAGCAGTTTAAGGGCATGTACTTACCTGGCTCTGTTTACAAATGAAGTCCCATTCTGGGCTTTCTAGGGAGGACTGGGATTTGTATGAGCAGGGGCACTGTTCAAACTGATACATGAGGTACATAACTAAGGGTAAGGGATATAGACCGAAGAATCTGCAAAGGAAGACAGGGTTAAAGGCAGTTTCTGTTTGTTTGTTTAAACATGGAAGAGGTGTGAACATACTTCGGTGCTGAATATGTTGATGAGCCCTAGGGATGGGGAAGCCAGAGAGAGTAATTGATGGTGCCAGCTCCCAAGGGACTGCGGTCTGGAGTGCAGGTGGGTGGGTCAATAGTAGACTTAGAAGTAGGGGGCAAGGGGAGGTGTGTAGTTGCAGATGTGGGTTGGGGAAGGAGGAAGCAAGTGGTATAGCTGGTTGGATCTCAGAGACCCAGTTTTAGGAATGCTGAAGTCACTCAGCAAGAAGATCAAGAGCAGTTGTCGGTGTGAGCACTGCAGCACCTGCTTGTGGAATGAGCTCTACTCTGTGGGTAGGAGCTTAGGTAAGGGTTCTGACCACGGGAACCAGGAGGGGGGCAACCTACTGGTGCTGACAGATGGCATCTTGGGGGCACCGTTTCATTAACCTGAAACTGTTCTGGGAGGCCAGAGGGAAGCCCCATATTCCCGGTCGTCTCCTTTCCCTGCCACCCCAGGACTTGGAATACAAGTACACCACCCCATCAGCATGTCACACCAGTTTTTTCCTGCATATGTGGGAGGCCAGAGGAGGATGTGAATGTCTCCTGTTGTTTTCCATCTTGAAGACAGGTTCTGTCACTGAGCTCAAAGCTTGCTGTTTCAGGTAGGCTGGCTGACCAGCAAATTTCTGGGACCCGCTTGTCTCCACTCCCCAGTGCTGGGGTTAGAGACACATGCAGCCATGTCCTAATTTTATGTGGGTGCCAGGGATTCAAACTCAGGTCCTTATGCATGAACAACAATCAGTTTTACCCACTAAGCACTCTGGAGGCAGAGACATGTAGAGCTCTTGAGTTCCAAGACCACACAGTGAGACACAGTCTCAAGCAAACCAAAACCAAACCAAAACAAGATAGGAGAAAGTTAAAAAAGGAGGAAAGAAGTATGCATGGGTGAATAAAATTGCTCCCAGAAACTATATGTTATTAAAAGAAAATCCCAGTGTTGTTCTTTTGTTACAGTTATAAGAATAAAAGCTGGAGAAGGGGTGGGTGAGTGGTCCAGGGTGAGGGTCCCAAGTGAGTGGGGTCCCAAGGTAAGGGATCACGTGGGAGAGCATAGCAGGTTCCATAGCAGGTGAGGGTGACCGAGGCAGAGGGAATAACACACTAGGCAGATAGAGCTTAAATGAGGTGTTTATTTAGAAAGGGGAATGAGGGAGAAGGGAAGAGACATAGAGGCTCCAGGAACAGAAGAGGAGGGAAGGGGGGGGGGAAGAGAAGAAGAGGGGGGTACCTGGTGGCCAACTGAAAGCAGGAGAGAGAGAGAGAGAGAGAGAGAGAGAGAGAGAGAGAGAGAGAGCACATAAATGGGCAGAGGTCTGACTCTTAAAGGGGTCCCAGTGTGTTAGGGGTGGGCTATAGGTTTGGTCAGGGAGACCCCCACAAACAATACAGTCATTTACCATTGCTAGTGATTGCTATCTTAGGGTTTCTATTGCTGGCATGAGACACTGTGACCATGGCAACTCTTATAAAGGAAAAACATTTAAGTGGTGTAGCTTACATTTTTAAAGGTTTAGTCCATTATCTTTATGGCAGGACATGGCAGCATGCAGGCAGACGTGGTTCTGGAGAAGGAACTTAGAATCCTACATCTTGATCCACAGACAATAGGAAGTAGACTGAGTCACTGGAAGTGGCTTGAGCATATATGAGACCTCAAAGCCCACCTCTACAGTGACACACTTCCTCCAACAAGGCCATACCTACATACCTATGACAAAGCTATACCTCCTGATAGTGCCACTCCCTATGAGTGGCAGTTGCTTTCAAACTACAACAATTGCCTACCAGAACTAGATAGTAAGAATCTGTTGCCGAAGAAATCACTTACTTCAGTAGCAAGACACAGAGAAATCAAGTTGCAACTCGTCTGGAAAGCTTCTACTCTTCTAACTAGCTCTCATAGTGCTGGGAAAGACGCAATGCTGAAGAGTTTTCATCACTAATGTGACTCAGCCATGGACCCTACTAACTGGCCAGGCATATGTACCTACTGATGCAATAGTGGCATATCTGTTATAAGGGTAACCAACCACTTCCATGTTGGATGTGAGGCCTGTGCCACAGGAGGAAATTATACTGTAAACCTGGTCAACAGCCCATGGCTAGGAAGGTCATAGGCTCTAGTGGGGAAGCCACTGCTATTTTTCTAAATGAACATGATGTCTTCATAAAGCCCCCTTGTAAATAAGCACATTTGTGCTCATATGTTAGTGTTGCTGTGTGCTTCTGTCAAAGATTCTTCTTTCAGTGAGCAGTGCTACTATGGGAACTTATAACTGATCAAAGACATGACAGTGACTATTGAATGCTCATTCATAAATAGATCATCTGCACCATCCTTTCTGTAGCTTGGAGAACATTGTAGAAGAAGTGGCTGGAAGAATGTAAGCACCAGAAGATGAGCAAGGAGTGATATGGGATGCTTACTTCTGGACATGCTATGGCTATTGCACTCTTGAACTCATAGAATCTGTAGGAGATGGCTGAGAATGGCCCCCATAAGGTTCATATAATTGATGGGACTGTTTGGGAAGGATTAGGAGGTGTGTTTTGTTGGAGGAGGCATGCCACTGGGGATGATAGGCTTTGAGGTTTCAAAGCCTACACCATTCCCAGTTAGCCCTCTCTCTCTCTCTCTCTGCCTAGTACTTATGGATCAGATCTGAGCTCTCAGCTACTGTACCACTGCCATGTCTGCCTGCCTACTGCCATGCTCCCTCCACTGTAATGATTATGGACTCCAGCCCTCTGGAACTGTGAACCCTAATAAACATTTTTCCTTTATAAGCTGCCTTGGTCATGGTGTCTGCACAGCAATAGAATAGTAACTAAGACAGCTTCTATGATTACCTTCATAAGATCTGCATAAGACTAGCTGCCAACACCTTGTCATGGAGGAGGGAAGGGCTCATGAGGCCCCAGCCATCCCTGAGGATTTATATGTAACTAATGATTAGTGGAAAGGAGGAAACATTTTCTTCTGTGTTGTAGCCACTGGTAGGATGCCCATGCAACTTCTCACTTGATTATTGTAAGCAACCCTAATGAAACACATTGAGTTCTTTAAAAATGACTTGAAAGTAGAACAGAGACTAGTTGAGAAGAGGATGGAACACAGGGGGTCCTGAAGAGGGACCAAAGAGAGTTACAGGAGATGAATATGACAAGATACATGATATACATATATAAAAATATAATGAGATCTAATACTATGTATATGATTAACACGTGCCAATAAAATATTTTTAAGAATGGAGAGAATGACACACCAAGAAAGGATGCTGTAGGTAAATGTTTTATAAAGAAGGACACTGAGGTTAGTTGATCCCATGCATCGAATTTTAGGAGGTTATCAGACAGGGTTTAAAGTGTGTGTGTGGGGGGGGGGCAGCCCAGGGCCTAGAGCCTTTACCACTTGGAGTTGGCTAAGGATGGAGGAAATGCTTTTCTACTTCACTGCCCTAAGACGGGGAGGGGCTGAGGGGAGAAGGGAGGAGAGGGGAAAGCAGGAGAGACTGCAGATAGAGCCCCACAGTTGTCTGAAGATCAACTAGGAAGGGAAGGGAAGTGAAGAGAAGGGAAGAGAAAGGAAGGGAAAGGAAGAGAAAAGAAGGGAAGGGAAAGGAAGGAAGGGAGAGGAAGAGAAAGGAAGGGAAGAGAAAGGAAGGGAAGGGAGAGGAAGAGAAGGGAAAGGAAGGGAAGAGAAAGGAAGGGAAGGGAAAGGAAGAGAAAGGAAGGGAAGGGAGAGGAAGAGAAGGGAAAGGAAGGGAAGGGAGAGGAAGAGAAGGGAAAGGAAGGGAAGAGAAAGGAAGGGAAGGGAGAGGAAGGGAAGGGAAGAGAAAGGAAGGGAAGGGAGAGGAAGAGAAGGGAAGAGAAAGGAAGGGAAGAGAACAGAAGGGAAGGGAGAGGAAGGGAAGGGAAGGAAGGGAAGAGAAAGGAAGAGAAGGGAAAGGAAGAGAAAGGAAGGGAAGAGAAAGGAAGGGAACGGGGGGGGGGGAGGGAAACAGCTGGAGGAGGGTGATGATGCAAGCCCCTTTGCTGTTTGGGGTAGGGAATGGGCTGATCTTAAAGAAAGGTTATGGTTGTCCCTTTTTCCTATTTCCTTTTTCTTTCTTCTTCTTCTTCTGCATTTCAAGACCTCATCTCTGAAACAGTGTTCCAGGCTTCTGAGGATTAAGTGGGAAAGCATCCCTGGTGAGAGTAGCCAGCGCCTGGCACACCTAGCGGCTGCTAATTATTCTAATGTCTTGTTACTGCAGATCTATGACGAACTCATCCTGAACCCCTAAGCCAAGGAAGGCATCATTTACATGTTGTCTCCTCCTGGTATCTTGTATTTAACATTGTATGTAAGAGTTCTTTTTACAAAAAGAATTGCCATTTAACATTTTTGAGAGATAGGCCCGGCAATGTGCTTGAAGACACATTCGTTTTATCTGTCATGTACATACGGACAGCATGCATTTCAATTAAGGATTACTAAGTGAGCCAAGCTCCTTCCTTGTGGGCTGTGCTCTGATTTATTACCCACATCTGTGCAGAAGGATTAAGAGCAGCATGCTCTCTGATTAGTGATTGAGCTATGTGTTCCCGGTTTTGTTAAGAAACCGCCTCTCGTCCGAGACGAAGATAACTCTGCATTTAAAAAAATTACTCTTCTGTGGGCCAAAATGATTTTAAGCAGCAGTATGTCATAGAAGAGACTCCCTGGGGGAATCTGACCTGGTTCTTTTGGTAAGAACTCCATGGAAAAATACAAAATCCAAAAAGAGGAGAGAAGGTGGGATGCTGAGTAAGGGAGGTGAGAAGGGGAGAGAGGCAAGGGGGAGAAGAGGAGGAGGAAGAGGCTGGGGGACAGCATCGTCTTCTTCTCAAAAGAAGATGCCCACACAGCAGAAAGGACCCAGTCACAGCCCTAAGAGGGACCCAGCACCTCATGGCAGACTAATTCCAGGCCTGAGTGCAGAAGTAGCTGATTTTAGCATGAGGGCCAGATGCTCACAGACAACTTCTGAGTTAGCAAACCACAGCAGTGAGCAGCTCAGTCCTAGAAACTTGATGCTGAGTGTAGGGGGAAGAGGGAAAGGTAACTAAGTGGGGCCAGAAACAGTGCCCACCTGAGATGGGTCCTGATCCCACTTGAGCTTTGTTTGAGCTCTACACTCCAGGTTATTTTTATAATTACTTCACCCCATGCAATCTTTCATTTTCAGCCTTCACAAACTGAGGTGTTATTATTTATTTATTTTGACCTATGCTCAGCCTAAACTCCAGATGCTTACCTCTTACTATGACGGGTGAGATCCGGGTATCAGGATCTAGAGAGTCCCCCTAGATGGTCTAGCCTGCTGCCAAGTCAGAGGTCATTCCTCTGGAGTAGGACTCGATAACCTTGTGCAAATGAATTAGTTGGATCTTGTTTAAATTAGGAAGGGCTGGAGAGCTGGCTCAGCAGTTAAACACACTGGGTATTCTTCCAGAGGACTTGGTTTCCAGCACCCACATGTTGACTCCCAACTATTTGTAACTCTAGTTCCAGAGGATCTGTCACTGTCTTCTGGCCTCTGAGGGAACTATACACATGTACACAGATATACATGCATATATAAAAATAAAGAAATAAATAAAAATTTAAAAAATGCAAAGGCAGATGGAGTGGGCCTGGATGGGGCCTAGGCAGCTGTGCTTTTTAGCAAACTTCTGGAATCAGCTACGGTGTCTGGACTTCCAGCCTCATTTGGAGACACTGACATGCTGGGAACAGGATCTCAGGGGTCAATAGGCCTGTCTCCCTAGTCAAGGTTTTTCTGGCTGCCATTTTGCTTAGTCTGCTACATTTGCTGTTTGCCCCAGCATGTATCCTGTTCAGGGATACTGAGAGGGGTGGAGTGGGCAATGCATGGCAGTTTCCTAAAGTGTGTGCACATACCCCATATGAATCTACATTTAGAAAATTTAATAGTAGCTGTGAGTTTATTGTGGTATTTAGAACAATGATACTGGCTTCCAGTATGTAGTGTTGTAGTGTCAGCTCTTTTAGAATGTGTGTGTGTGTGTGTGTGTGTGTGTTAGACTTTCCTTTGGACCACCAGCTCACTAAACAAACAAATGACACGGAGACTTATTATTAATTATGAAAACTCGGCCTTAGCTTAGGCTTGTTTCTAATGAGCTCTTACAGCTTACATTTAACCTATTTCCATTAATCTACATGTTACCATGTGACTAGTGGCTTTTACCTCTCCCCTTGCATGTCATGCTTCTCTGCATCTGGCTGGTGACTTTGCCTTTGCCTTTCTTCTTCCCCAAGATCCCTCTGTCCCCAGAAGTCCCACCTAACCTCTTCCTGCCTAGCTATTGGCCATTCAACTCTTTATTAAACCAATTACAATAGAACATCTTCACACAGTGTAAAGAAATATTCTGCAGCAGTGTGTGTTGTGTGTGATGCGTGCATGTGCCTGCCTGTGTGTGTATGACCATTTGGAGGCTGAAGGATGACATCAAGTGTCTTCCTGTAATTGCTTTCTGACTTTTTGCCTTGAGACAGGGTCTCTCTCTGAACTGGAAGCTTACAGTTTGGCCTGAGCTGGATGGCCAGAGAACCCTGGATCTGCTTGTTTCTGCCCCCACAACTACAGCAGTGCTCAACGTCTTATGTTAGTGCTGGGGATTCCCACTCAGGTTCTCACACTTGCGTATCAAATGCTCTTACCCACTGAGCCATCTCCAGGTACTTAAAACATTTCTATTTATTGTGTGTGTGTGTGTGTGTGTGTGTGTGTGTGTGTGTGTGTGTGTGTGTGCAGGTGTGCACGAGGAGGTCAGGGAACAACTTTTGCATCAGAATCTGTAATTCCATTCTCAGCTCACTGTAGTGATATATTATTTATGATTTGGTAAAGCCTGACTGAGGATTCAGAAAAATAGTCAGCCACAAGCTTTGGAAGTTAGGCACACACCTTTAATCCCAGCAGCCAGAAGCTAGGAGGTGGTGGTACACAACTCTAATCCTAGGACTCAGGATTAAGAGGTAGACAGATCTTTGTGAGTCCAAAGCTACCCAGACCTACACAAGATTGAATCGGTCTGAAAGAGAATTATAGCTCACACCTTTAATCCCAGGGCTCATGAGAGTATGTAAGTCAGTATCAGGATTGAGCAGGAGGCATTCATTCTCCAGCCACACTGAGGAGAGGTTATAGTCTGAGGCTTGGTGAGAGCTCCTGGAGACAGGATCAGCCCTTTCAGCCTGAGGGAGAAGTAAGAAGCTAGTGGCCAGCTGCTTTGCTTTTCTGACATTCAGCTTGAAGTTTGAACTCCAATATTAGTCTTTTTATTTGTTTTGTTACAGCTCACTAAGTTTATTCTCTGCCACAGGGCATCCTAGCATGTCAACCACTCAGGACTATTTTGCCAATTCCCGTTTCTTTGTTTTCCATCATGAGGTGGACAGGCCTTCTCTGCCACACGCTCCCACCATCGTAGACTGGCTTGCCACTGGGCCAAAAGCATGGGCTGAAACTTCTAGAATTGTGAGCTAAAATAAACATTCTCTCATGTTGGCTACCTTAGACATTTAGTTACAGTGGCAGAGAAGTAACTGACGTAGGCCCCCTCCAGTAGAGAACACACGAGAAGGGTGTAGGGCTACGGATGGTGCAACAAGGTTCTGAAGTCTAAGACCCGGATTTCATGACATTGTCTTTGCTTGGCCAGAACTTATGACTTTATTAGAAGATGGCACTTGGGATAATGATCATATTAGAATGAACAATAAAACCAACTTTATTTGAATGTAGCAAGAATGCCAGTTCTCTTTGATTTGAGCTGCACAAAGGGCTTCCTTCCAGGAAAAACGAAGCCAGAGTCAGTATGGGATTTCAACAAGGGACCTATTGAAGGAAAGATTTAAATTCCACCTCTCACACATCTACCAAAGGACTAGGACTTCTGTTGTTAATTGTCCAGGAACTGAAAGGTGATGGTGATTGTTTGAGCCTTCTTGCTTTGGCTGGCTTAGAGGCAGGTCTAAAGCAATGGCAGGAAGCTTAAAGGAACTGTGCCCTGAGCAAGGCTGCCATTGGCAGAGAGAGTGGAGGTGTTTAATGCTAACCACAGAGGGTCTAAAGAGGAGGTGTGAGGCCAGAGGCAGTGCTATCCCCTGTGGGAGAGATTCTTCGTGATGCTAAGGGGAAAGTTTCTTTCTGCTGTGCCCCTTGTAATCGGAAGACTTTGAAAAAAAAGCTAGTTATGAATTAAAAGAGGCAGCTCCTACTAAAGTCTGAGTTTGTTTTGAGTTTTGTGAGGAGCCTTATTAAAAAGCAGAAATGCTTCATTTCTTACTCCAGATATAAGGATCCCCTAGGTTATCATTTGAGAAATCTTGAATGGGAACAAAATTACTTTTCTCAACATAGAGTTTCTCCCCACTGTTTAGTAGAGACTGATCTAATATTTCCTCCTAATTTATGCAAGGATCTGTGTCCTTTAAAGTGATAACAAGCTAATCACACAGCCTTCCTGTCAACAGGAGTAAGGGGATGATGACACCAGCTGTTTTTTCTTTGGGGACATACAGTTCCATTGCACTTCTTGACATCTGCTTTAGGTGGCACTGTTTGACCACTTTTCTTCACTGGAGCCTCGGTGTGCATCCCAAAGAATGGTCTGATATTGACAGAATTCACTTTTTCACATAATGCTCTTTCTGCAGGGAGTACTGACGGCCGGTGCTCTTTCTGGGCTGCAAGCCTCAGACACCTCTCAGATGTAATACAAATAAAGACTTCCGAATGATGTCACGCTGCTTGTGGCATTGCTGATCTGTCTGAAGTTGGTGGGTCTGAGGATGCCCGGTGGCAGGGGCAGCCTTTAAAAGTATAAATGGATAGTAAAGGGGTAGAATGGGTGGGTTATTTGTGCACTGTGCGAAAAATGTATTACCATAAAAAGCTGAATGGCCAGTAGCTAGGCAGGAGGTGTAGTGCAGGCAGGACTTCCAAGCACAGAGAGGAAGCAGGAGGAGATAATCGAGGCACAGGGAGATGCCAACAAGACACGGAGGGAGTTGGACATACAGAATGAAAGAAAGGTTAAAGCCATGATTAGATAATTTATTAAAATTGGGTAAATTTAAGTTATAAGAGCTGGTGGTACAAGTCTAAGCTAAGGCCAAGCTTTCATAATTAATAAGTTTCTATGTACTTATTTGGGACCTGGCTGGTGGGACAGAGAATGACTCACTACAGTATGAGGAAATCACATAATGTGAACTTATCATTTACCTATAAAATAAGCCTGGCTTGGTATAGAAAAGAAGAAAAGAGAGGATTTGCCTTGAGGAGTTATCAGGAAAGATTATCATGGGCTGTTAAATGCACAATAGCCATAAACTTTCTAAATATGTGTGTTCGTATGTATATGTATGCATGTATGCATGCACACACAGTCCCATGTAGTTGTTTTTTCTTTTATAGTCAGCAAATCAATTTATTTCTTATTCTCATGATCTTCTTCCTAAAGTCACCAGCCTTGTGGAAAGGTTTCTTTCTTTCTTTTTTAAATTTATTTACTTATTATAACCATATTTGTGTGGATGATGGATTAAGATACACAGGACTAAATTTAATATAGGTTGTTATAATTTTATTCTGGGAGAAGTCACTTACACAAGAAACCAATGACCTGCAAGTTCCAGCTCCAAGGACCCACACCCATGCTGTTCTCCGTGACCCGACTGGAACCAAGAGAGCGAACTGGGGTCGGGACACCAGACCTAGTCCTATCCTTCATCACATCTGTACTTGGGCATGGCCTGTGATACAGCTGTGGGTAGGGTGGATATCTCACTACATACTTAATTCCAGAATACTAAAGGACAGTTAGACTTCAGGGCCCTGGATTTGGGTGGGTATGGTAGTTTGAATGTAATTGGTCTCCATAATCTCACAGGGGGTGGCACCATTAGGAAGTATGGCTTCCTAATGGAGTGTGCGTGGCCTTGCTGGAGGAAGTATGCCACTGTGAGGGTGGGCTTTGAGGTTTCCTATGCTCAAGATACTGCTGAGTATCTCAGTCGGCTTCCTGTTGTCTGCAAGATGTAGGACTCTCAGTGAACATTTGTCTGCATCCTGCCATGCTCCTACTATGATGATAACAGACTGAACTTCCAAAACTGTGAGTTACCCCAGTTAAATGTTTTCTTTATTAGAGTTGCCGTGGTCATGATGTCTCTTAACAGCAACAAAAACCCTACCTAAGACAGTGGGGTTGGCAACAGGAATACAGCACCTCTCAGGAGCTCATTGCTTAGGGAAGGGATGTCACTCTTGAAGCTGTGACTCCTGTCAGGCACGGTGACACATATCTGCAGTTCCGGCCCTTGGGAGGCTGGAGAAGAATTGATAGCCTAAGCCATAGTGACACCCTGTCTCAAAATAGCACAACACAACACTAAACTCAAGTGTGACTCTTTTTAATTTTGCACTGCCTATTTCAAAACAGTAGGTGACATTGGACTTGTTACTATCTTTCATAGAGAAATGAGCTGGACAATGTAACTGAAAACTTGCACCCCACCCACCCCTGGTGCCAGTGGCCACCATCCTGTGGCACTAGTGAGAGGATGTGTTGACCTGGAACCTTTGAACCATTACCTTTTCAGAATAAAAGTGCAATAGATTTTGTTTGACTGATCTGGAAGTGACCTGATCTATTCTTTTCCTCCCAGTCACATATTTGGTGAAGTGAATTAGACTTTTAAATCAGGAGATTTAGCAATTGGAGTTTGATGTTTTTTAACCCCCAGAGAAGAGGAAGATATTTGCAGCTGTTTCAAAGAATGATAGGAAAAAGTCTTGCTAAACCGGAGGATGGTGGCTCTCCCTGCATGCTTCCATTTCTCAGCAAGCAATCTGTGGGCTGCATAGAGAACCCAGTGGGCATCAGGACTCATGCTTACTGGGAGACCTGATAGTTCAAATGTTAGCCATTAGGACCTGGGTGTGGGATTTTTCTAGTTAACCTGAAGCAGCTCTGGGAAGGAAGGCCTCTGGATCCGTGCCTTCTGTCCCTGGATAGTTTTCTCTGGAACACCAGATTTTGGTAGAAGGTTTGTTAGCGGTGGACTTGGTGCAGCTGAAATCCTTTGGGAACTAATGGGAAATATGGTGGTAGGTGTGGATAGGACATGCACTTCAACCCAATTGAGAGGACTTCATAATTAGCCAAGACAAACAACATTCCTCCTATGCATTGAACATATTGCCTTCTCGTGTTAGATATCTAAGCTCCAGCACAGCCACAAGTTTTCTCCACTGGTGACAGATTTCTCTGGTTGTGTGTGTAATATCCAAACCAGTAGACAAGTCTTTGGCACAGGAACAGATACTGAATGCTGCATTGAGCTAATCACTATTCCTTTCCAAGGTAAGGCCTCACCTCTGCCTTCCCTCCAGACTGTCACTTTTTAATTTTTGCATACATATCCCACTGGCTCTCCATTTGGGCTCCAGGGAATGACACAGCATGTTTAGACAATGGCACAGTTTGGCTTGTAGTTCCTGAGTGAATTGTGTACAGGTTTTCCCTCGTCTGGATCCCTCTTGCCTCTGGGACATTCACGTGAAACAGCTGAATGCCATTATAGTAAAGGTTTTGTAGCCTGTAATTTTACTGAATCATTTGATCAGTTCTAACAGTGTGTGTGTGTGTGTGTGTGTGTGTGTACAGTTTCTTTTGTGTTTTCTATGTGTAACAAAGCCATGCCACTACTGGGGCTAGGAGAACCCCAGTTCAACTCCCAGCACCCTTATGATATTATGATAGTTTGTCATCCTCTTTAATGCTAGTCCTAGAGCATCGGATGCCCTCTTTTGGCTTCCTAGGACACTGCACAAATACGGTGCACAGACATTCATGCAAGTAAAACCCATAAGTTCTGCCGCCAGCAGAGACAATTCCATTTTTCCTATGTGGATACCTTTCCTTCCTTCCTTTCTTCCATCCATCCTTCCTTCTTTCCCCTCCCCACTTTTCTCTAATTGCTCTGGTGAAATTTCCTAGTATTCTGTTGAATAAAAATGGCAAGAGCAGGCATACTTGTCTTAATTAAATGAAGGCAAAACTCCCAGGTTTTTATCATTGAATATGATGTTTCCTATGTTTTTAATATCTTTTTTGTTGAGGTATATTTCTTTTATGCTTAATCCGTTGAGAGTTTTCAATACAGAGGGATATTAAATGCTTTTTTTACATGTGCCAAAGTGATCATATGGTTTTTATCTCTCATTTTATGAATGTGGTGTATCCAGTTTGTAGGTTTGTATATATTGAGCCGTCCTTGCATTCCAGGTTTAAATCCTACTTGATTACAGTGATTCTTTTTACATATTCTTAAACTGTATTTTTGGGTATTGGGTTAGGATTTTTTCATTTGTGACTGTCTTTAATGATGTCCTGTCATTTTCATTTGTGAGTGTCCTCATTTTACTTTGGTGTCAGGATAATGCTGACTATTTTTAGAAGTTTGAGAAAGATTACTTTAATGTTTGGTAGAATATAACCATGGAACTATCAGGTCCTGGTCTTTTCTTAGATGTGTGTGTGTGTGTGGGGGGCATTCCATTACTAAACCAATCTCCTCATATATTACTGGTCAGTTCAAACATGTTATTTCTGGAAGATTGGGTCAGAGAAAGAATAGAGGAGAACAAGAAAAGAGATACCATATTAGAGGGAGCCATTATAGGTTTAAAGAGAAATCTGGCATTAGGGAAATGTCCAGAAATCTACAAAGATGACCCCAACTAACTAAGCAATAGTGGAGAGGCTACCTTAAATGCCTTTCCCTGATAATGAGATTGATGACTACCTTATATGTTATCATAGAGCTTTCATCCAGTAGGTGATGGAAGCAGAAGCAGACACCCACATGAGCCAAACTTCTGGAATCCAGTTGCAGAGAGGGAGGAGTGATGAGCAAGGCTGGAGAAACCCACAGAAACAGCTGACTTGAACATGGGGGGGCTCATGGGCTCCAGTCTGATAGCTGGGAAACCAGCATAGGACCAACCCAGACCCCCTGAATGTGGGTGCTAGTTAGGAGGACTGGGCAGTCCATGGGACCTCTGGTAGTGGATCTGTAATATACAAATGGACTTTGGGGGCCCATTCCACACACAGGGATACTTCCTTAGCCTAGACACATGGGGGATGGCCTGGGTCCTGCTCCAAATGATATGACAGACTTTGAAGATCCCCCATGGAAGGCCTCACCCTTCCTAGGGAACATAAAGGAGATGGGGATGGGGATGGGTGGGGGGAACAGGGGAGGACAGGAGGGTGAGGGAACTGGGATTGATATGTAAAACAAGCTTGCTTCAAATTTAAATAAAAAGAAGAAATTAAAAAACAAAACAAAACATGTTATTTCTTAACAATGAAGTCTGTCTTTTTTTTAGATTAAAAATTTATGGGCATGGGTGTTTCACCTGCACATCTACATATGTGTACCACATGCATACAGTACTCCAGGAGGCCAGAAAAGGGCATGGGATCCTTTGGAACTGCTGTCACAGATGGTGGTGAGCCTCCATGTGGGTGCTAGAAATCAAATCCTGGTCCTTTGGAAGAGCCCTTAGTGCTCTTAACTGCTGAGTCATCGTTCCAGTCCCCTTGAGCGTGTGTGCGTGTGTGTGTGTGTGTGTGTGTGTGTGTGTGTGTGTCTCGCGCGCGCGCGTGCGCGCGCGCGCATGCGCATGCATGCTTCAGGTATATGTTCAATATCTAGGATAGCAAACGTAAACTAGGCTACACAGTCACCTAGAAATTAGATAGTGTTGTGACTGTTGAGTTTTCCCTGTGCCTCTTCCTGGGCCATGTTTCCTCTTCCCAGCAAGGCTCCACAATTTGGATAGGAATATTCATTATATTAAGACAACCATGGCAACCATACTCTTGATACATTCTCGGTGACTGCCATGTGTGTTCCTACATTTTTTTTTTTTTTTTTTTTTTTTTACATAAATGGTCTCACATGCCACTTCTAGAAACCAGGAAGGCATTTTCTGTTCTTTTGGAAAATGAAAGGAACCAGGGCCATGGGATAATTAGCATTAATTAGGGTTCTTTTGATTGAAAATGACAGAAAGTAATTCTGCTGGTTTAAACCAACAGATTCAGTGGAACATACATAAATGCTTCATGGCTAGAAAGGCAGCTGAGGGCTGCTCTGTGGACATGAGCAACAGGTAGCTGAGATTTCATTCTCTTGTCCTCATCACTGGCATGGAAAAACCACAATGGACCCAGCCTCTGGATGCCTGGGTCCCTGTCTTCAAATTCCTGAGACAGTGAGAAAATCCAGTTAAGCCAGGAATTCTTCCCTGAGTTATCCCCCTGTATATGGTCAGGAATGTAGGATGGTGTAGCAGGCTCACCCGTAATCAGAGTCTTTGCCAATGAACTGGGATGTTGCAGGGGAGGGGCCCGGGAGCTGGGTGCCTGAGCAGGTGACTATATGGGAATAGAGAAGAACTAGAGATGAGAAGGAAAGTTGGAATTTCTTTAAAAAAAAATAAATAAATAACAAAGGGAAAAGTGTTACTATTTGGGAGTTCCTCCCTGGCATTTCAATGCATTTGGGCTTCTGAATTTTGAGAAAAATCAACCAAGACAAAGAAAAATGACCCCTTAATGTTTGTGGGAATTAAGAAACACTCTATTTGGAGATATCCAATGACTTAGCATCCCTGACAGGTGGAGTTGAAGGTTGAGTTCCACATTAACTGGGGACCAGGATGGGTGCAGAAGTGTGACCAGGTCCTGAGGTCAGAATTTGGGTTTATCCCTGCCCACTGGGGATGGGGGGGGGGGGGAAGGAGTGACTAGCTGTGATCACAAAGCTAGCCTGACTCTTTCCCCAAGCAAACCAGATACATTTAGGCTAAACAAAGTGAAGCTGGTATCTTCTGCCTTGGGGTATAGTTCTATGGTAAGGTTTGCCTAGCAAAACTTATATGAGAGACCCTGGGTATGAACTAACTCAGACAGGGGTTGGGTGTGGTTGGGGTGGGGACGGAAGGGCATGAAACTGATTTCACAGATAGACCCTAAATACATATATACATACATACATGCACACATCAGACAAACATGTTTGAGATTTTAGATTCTTTTCTTCTTCCTCCCTTCTTGCTCCCCTGGCTTCAGGGAAGCCCGGATGTATTTGGCCTACGGTAGTTAAATATCCCGGCTGAGTCACTGTCCACTTTTGTGCACACAGGGAATGCTAAAAAACATGCTGCTGACGCACTGACTCCGAAAGCAGAGAAATGCCAAAAGTACGGGACAAGAGGAGACAGAAAAGCAAGTGGAAAACGTCACAGGGCAGTCCTCCAAGAAAGTTCCCGTTCCTTTTCTAGCCAGCCTGAACACTTTCTGGAGGGGGAATGTTAAGTATATATATTTTTTCAAGCAACACCTAAAATACCAGCTTCCATTAAACCTTAGCTTAGGGAGTTCCCAATGGAACTCACATCTTCCTTGAGTCCTTCATGAAGAGGTCACATACAACATGAATACTAAGAAATGAAAAGGTGAGCTTCATACATGTACCTTAAAACGTTGGTGTCTCTATGTTCTTACATTCCTGGCTTCATGTCTTCATCCACAACTACCCCTGAGACCTTGAAGAAGCCAGTCAGTCTCAGATGATCAGTTTCTGAGTTGATCACATACATACAGTGGTCCTACCTCTTAGGGTTGGTGGTCTTATTCAAATACCCTGCACAGTGCCTGGTTTGCTGTTCCTATTATTACAAACTATGTCGGATTACTATTGTGGTCTATCATTACTCAGTTATTATTACTAAAGTAATGGAGATCAACAGACCTTTTCCACTGCCATAAGAATGATTCTTTTTCTTTGTACCAAAGAGCCCTCGAGTGGATATCAGTTTGTTTCGCCTGATACCAAGCACAGTAACCTAAACTAGAGAATTAGTGCTAATGCTGAAAAAGCTTTTTTACTGACCCACATATGGTCTGTAAGTAAATATACACAGTATTAAAAGAAATTCAGGGGTTTAGCAAGATGGTTCAGCGGGTAGAGATGCTTGCTGCTAAGCCTGGACACCAAAGTTGATCTCAGAACACACATGGTGAAGAAGTGGCTAGATTCTAGCAAGTTGTCCTCTGGCTTCTACATGTGTGCTATGGCACACACATGCATGCACCACATGCACAATACAATAAATGAACATGTATTAAAAATCTTAAGGAGACCCAGTCTCTCACAGTTCATTTTGGGAGGTAGCCACAGATACGTGGAATATTGACGTGCTTTCATAAGAGCCCAGTACAAGAAGCCAATGGGGAAAATTAATGAAGATATGATTTCCTACTCCTGTCTGCACTTGGCCCAACATGAAAAGCCATTAGTGTTAATTAACAAAGTTGCAAAAATTATGGACTTTGGAAAGCAAATGGCTCCATTTTAATTCACTCATTCATGAAGAGATGAGGCTTTCATCCTCTCAAGGACAAAGATTGATTTCCCACCGTCCTGGATAGAAACATCAGCAGTACAGAGTTAGATGATTTTTAAAATTTCAGAAATAGTCTCATCAAATTCTACACACACAAGAGAATTCGTGTTCTAATCTAAGGGAATCTGTTCCTGCTGTGGAATTATCCTTCCGTACACTGTGAAGATGTGTTGCTCTTATTGTTAATAAAAGCTGATTGGCTGATATCTAGGCAGAATTTTCGGGACAGAACACTGGGAAGAAGAAAGGGCAGAGGCAGGGAATCCAGAAGCTGTAGAAGCAACATGGGAAGATCATAGATGAGGTAAATTTGTTTCAGGGCAGCATATAGATTAACAGAAAGGGTTAATTTAAGTTGTAAGAGCTGGCAGGAGACAAGCCTAAGCTATTGGCCGATCATTTATAATTAATAACAATAAGTCTCTTGTGTGACTCTTTGGGGAGCAGCTGGCAGGACAGAGCTAATAGGCAGTTGAGACTGAAAACTCAGCCTGCAGTTCTTCTTCCAACTGTTTTCTCACAGAGATCCTCCTGCCCCTGCCTCCTGAGTGCTGGGGTTAAAGGCATGTACCACCACGGCCAGCTTTCCCAAGGGCTTCCAAAGAACTGGAATCTCACTGGGCAGTGTTGTTCTTTTCTTTGAAGTCAGAAAGTGAGAGCTGTTTCCAAGGAAAGTAATTACTTTTTGTCACAGGACTGAGTCTTACAACTACCTGTGGGAAATTCTTAGCCATCCACAGGGAAATGCCTCGTGTATCGCAGATGCTTTCGGCAGCGGCGGGTTGCTTCTGTGGTCTTTGGTGAGAAGGGCTCAGGATTCACTGTGCTTCTTTGCTAACTCTGCCATCACCTGTCCAGCAGAAGATGTCCCCACTCCTAGACTTTCACCAGTGGGGCCTGGAGATGAAGAAACACTTTCAGAGAATTCTTGAGAATTTCTGAATTCGTCTGTTATTCTATGGTTTTTCTTTGTAATACATGTTCCTGAAAGGTAATAACTGATCAAAACAATCAACAATGAATCAACTTTCCTGTAAGAGGACTATATGAAAAGTCTCAGTATTTTGTTGTTATTGTCATTGTTGTTGTTTAAAAAGATATAATAACAAATATATAACTCACTATATTATCATCATATTGAATACATCACAAGGTATAAAATCCAATAACCTGTAAAAATATCCCCATGTAATCCAAACATAAGACAATAGAAAACATTGAAAGAGAAATGAAACACTTGTACAATGTAAGTGTTGAATGAACATTAAAGCTTGTCAGGGGCCTAGAGGAATGGCTCAGTGGTTAAGAGCACTGACTGTTCTTCCAGAGGACCCGGGTTTGATTCCCAGCACCCACATGGCAGCTCACAACTGTCTGTAACCACAGTTTCAGGGGATCTGGGACCTTTATCTAGTTTCTGCTGTCACCAGGCATGCAAGTGGTACACAGACATACATGGAGGCAAAACACCTATCACACACACACACACACACACACACACACACACACACACACACAGTTTTAAATATTTCTGCATGCTTCTTCTTAAGTTGACTTTATTTTCAGGAGTAAGACACTCTTAGCAGCCAACAGGGCATGAACACACAGCAACAGCTATCGCCTAGGAGTGAACCCCTGCCTCCTAATCCTCCTGCCTCTGTCTGTGATCACGAGCATGTAGAGCCACAGCCACGTTCTGTTTTTATCCTGGCAGCTGTACGTGCTGCCTTTCCTATAATCTGGCAAGTTCCTAACTGGAATACAGATAAGATTAATGTCTTTAACACTTCAGAAAAGAAGAAGAAAAAATGAAAAGAAAGAAAGAAAAACAGAGAACAGAATGTTATAATTGGAAGGGACCTGGAGATATAGTGTGGCACTATATAGATAGAGATATAGATGGGACACTCATCTTTGATCTGCTCATTGGTGTTTTAGAAAAGGACCTCATGGTTAAATAAAAGTTGGACATTGAAGCAGGCTCTTTTCTGCAGTTTCCCACGTCTTGGGCCCACTGCCATGCTCTGTGGACCTGTGAGGATGGGATTGATGGGATTGGGATGAAGGCTTTCATCACTCACTGGGGAAACGCAGGTCTTGCTGAGTTAGTGTGTGCTGTGTGTGAAGATGGTTGGTGCTGTCTTGACCACAAGGGGATACTGAGGAAGAAAGGGGACACCAAGGTGCTCCCGTTTCACACCAAGACTTCAGGGTGGTGCTAATCTTTTGGGACTCAGAGAAGGCTGGGAGACACCTCTATTCCAGGGAGCCTTGCATTCCTTGTGACTCACCTAGCAGTGAGGACGTGGGAGGAGGTGTCACCAGCTGTGGTCACAAAGCTGGCCTGGCTCCCTTTCCTTCCTCTCCCATGTGGGGCAGTGGGTCGTGGAAAACACATCAGTCCCATGTAGCTGAAGGTTTCTATGCTTTGACCTCTGTCTCTCCACCCACTCTAGAGTGGGCCCCATCCGTTGCTGTTAAGAAATGGGGAGAAGGTCTTTGCAGGTTTCAGTTGATAGCTCCGCTGCCTTCTCCATCACAGTTCAAGGATACTAATGAAAAGCAGAGGCAAGAGGAGAATCTGGGCTGGATGCAAGGGATGTCTTGGCCATTTCCTTGACTTCACAAAAGGTTCTTTTCCCCCTCATCCGTAAGATGGGCCAGTCATCCTACTCCCTTTGATTGGTTTTAGCCTTGGGGGTAGGGTGGAAGAGATACACAACCTTTAGGTTGTGTGTGAATTACTGCTTAACTATGTCACTAAAGTCGAACACTATACACCCCAGCACCAAGCCAACTGTTCTCCCAGAAGGTGGCTCTCCCAGAAGGAGAGCAGCGGCTGAGGCTAGCCTGTACTCTTTCATCCACCTCCCGTGTTCTGGGATTACAGCTGTGCTGCCAAGCTCAGTCTTTTTCTCCTTCTAATTCCTTCCTTCTTCACTCTTCTCTATACAAAGATCTTCCTGGTTTTGGATTTGAGGGAGATTTTATGGAGAGAAGGCAGACAACCCCTAGGTCCTGTGAAGGATTCAGGCAAAAATGCTGAGCACAGGAGCTTGCACCTCATTTTTGTTTCAGTTGGCTTTGTTCATTCATTTCTGGTGAATATTAAATGTGCTTAAATCTCCTATTGAAGGTGATTTATCCAGAGAAAAGTTCAATAGCGGGGACAGATGCCGTGTGAAGGGAGGCGGTTTCTAAACAGATGTGTGGGAAGGACAAACAAGACAAGAAAGAATAAGAAAACAGTGTGTTTGTTGCAATTACAACAATGAAAAGAAAAAAGTTCCCGTCCTGAGAGAAATGCTACCAAAATGGATGATGGGTAGGTCCTGGGGACTGAAGGGCCTGACAGAGTGTGATTCCTTACAACAAATGTTCCTGCTGAGTGTACACACACACACACACACACACACACACACACACACACAGACACACACACACACACACACAGTGCCCAGCCTCCAGTTTCACCTCTGGCAGAGCCTAACAATTCTCAGCTCTTCTTTCCAGGGTTATTTTTGGCGAGGACTGTTCTCTGATGGCAAAAGGTTTCAGCCCCCTCTCACCCCCCTCTCTGTCCTTACTAGGGAGAGAAACTTGTGTTTGAGCTAGGCTGTCTGTCAGGGTGTGAGGGGAGAGGCCAGCCAGCAGGAGAGGACCCGGGCTAGCACAGACTCCAGTCCTAGGCTGTCTTCTAGAGAGTGTGCATCAGAATCCGCTGGAAGGCTGAGTCCCTCAGCGGGACTGAAGGTGGAGTTGGGGACCCAGTAGCTGGCTTTTGGGACACTCGGAAAGTCAGGGCAGCTGGGGAAAGAAACCGAGGACAGCTGGGCGATCCTCTGGGAAGACGCTGGGCCACAGAAAACTTTTCTCTGAAGGCGGAGGGGACCCGCGGGGAGCAGCGGCAGGAGGGCGGGGAGGGGCGGGGAGGGCGCTAGGCGGAGCCGGGAGCGAGGCCAGGCGGCGGCGGGGGCCCGGGCGGGCGGCAGATCCCCGAGGCTCCCTCCCGCAGCCGCGGCAGGACCGGCCAGCGGCGCCATGGAGGGGAGCCCTATCCCGGTGCTGACGGTGCCCACGGCGCCCTACGAGGACCAGCGGCCGACCGGCGGTGGCGGGCTGCGGCGACCCACAGGACTCTTTGAGGGTCAGCGCAACTACCTGCCTAACTTCATCCAGAGTGTGCTGTCGTCCATCGACCTGCGCGACCGCCAGGGTTGTACCATGGTGGTGGGCAGCGACGGCAGGTACTTCAGCAGGACGGCCACTGAGATCGTGGTGCAGATGGCTGCGGCCAACGGGGTGAGTGATTCCCATGCCCTGTTTGCGGGTCCCGGCGCCCGGGCCACCTCCCTCAAGCTCTCGTCAGCTTCCTACACCTGCGCACTGGCGACCACTAGGCAAGCTGGAGCCGCTGGCCCGCAAGGGGGCTGTTCTCAAAGCCCTTGGTCTGGAACCTTAACTTCTTCCGCACCTGTTCCACTTTCTTCTGTGTTCCTTCCTCATCCATCTTTCGCGCCCTCCCAGTTTTGGGTTTCCCATATTCTCCCAAACCACCTCCCCACACAGACTTTTTTTCCCCCGAGTCTGCCAACATGATTTCCCACCCAGGTGTTCATCATCATCATCATTTTGCCGCCATCCTCTCCCAAGTCTTAGCTGTCAAACAACACGCATACACCAGTATTGAACCTGTGAGCTATTTCCCAAGAGCTGGCCCCTGTGAATCACTTTACCTCAGTGGTCATTTAGTGACTCCTTTGATTGGGACAGGGATGGGGTGGATGGCTTTGGGGGCATTGCAGCCCACCCTCTCAGTTCCCTAGATGCATATCTCCAAAGGGCATCACAATTCCCAACTTCTCTCCAAGGTGCTTTTGGCATTTGACAAGCCAGGCCTCTTCCTTCTCTCATCAACACATTCATTTCCTCTCCCCACTCCCAAGACCTCCGCAGTTTTCTTTTGCAACTTCGTTTCTCAGACTTTGAGGTTCTTGCCTTCTGCCCCCTCTTCCTTATTCCTCAGATAGAGCACGTTCTGGTAAATCCTCACTGCTCTCCCTAGTTTGCTTTCCCTTATCCCCCAAATCCAACTACCAAAACTTGCGACAACCCAAACTTTAGGGGTCTTTGAATTCTCTGTAGGAAACATGGTTTTAGAACACGAACAGATTCATTCCCTTGAGTGAAATCTCTTGCAGATGTACAGATGTAAACATCTTGAAAAGTGAAACTAGCTAATTACCTGGCATGTGGATTCTGGCCATCCCATACTTCTCTATGCTCTGATTTCTTCTTAGTGTTTCTCATTTAGAGATGACATGCTTCTTGTTTCCTACTGTGATTTTTTTTCTCTTCTCAGCATGTTAGGAATGGAATAGGGGGAAAAAGATGTTTTGTGAGATTTTTGTTGTTGCTTTTTTTTTTTTTTTAAATACACACAAAAAAATATTTTGGGTTTTGGGGAAATGGGGCCAGGGGTTTTAGAGTGGATTCCAGACTGGCATTTATCTTTGGCTCTTCACCTAGGATTGATGAATCTTGGCTGGAGCCTGGGGTTGGTGAGAGGTTGACAAATACTCTTTCCCTCTTGTCTGACTATTCCTGGGAATGATGGGAGGATAATGAGCCCTGAGAGAGCTATGACAGCATTCACCCTCCTCCATGCTCTAGTTTGTCAGGGGATGAGAAAAACACAGCCTGCCCAGCATTTATTGTGGGTCAGAATATTTGTTGAAGATAGCTGTTGCGCTGCATTTCAAGCACTGACTTGGACAAGTCTCCTCTTAATTTTTCTAATCTTCTGGGAAACTTATTCGAAAGTGAATAGTCAGATAGTTGGCTCTGGGAGAAACACAGTTTGGCAGGAGTAGAAAATAATAAGCAATATAGGTCTTTGTGTGATTGAATGTGGATGGGAACTCACTTCTAACCTGCATGATGTGTTAGGCTGAGGGGTGACCAACCTGGATTCCTAAAGTCTCTAAATAGATTCCTGACTAGATATACATAAACAGAATACAAAAAGAACAGAATGGGAAAACTCTGATCATCACGTGATCTGTCATTTCTCCATCTGAAAAAGTTTTGTTTGGATTGAAAAGTTAATATGGTGCTTTGAATAAGAATGACCCCTATAGGCTCATACATTTGAATGCTTAATCATCAGGAAGTGACACTATTGGAGAAGGATTAGAAGGGTGTGGCCTTGTTGGAGTAGGTGTGGTCTTATTGGAGGAAGTGTCACTGGGGATTGGCTTTAAAAGCCTATGCCAGGTCCAGTCTCTCCCTGTGGCCGGTGGATTAGGATATAGAACTCTTGCTGCTTCCCCAGCATCACATTTGCCCATACACCTCCAAGCCTCCTGCCATGCTGATAATAGACTAAGCCTCTGAAACTGTAAGCAAGCCTCCAATTCAATGCTTTCTTTATAAACGTTGCCACAGTCATGGCATCTCTTCAAGCGATAGGACATTAAATAAGACAGTTAATTTTATAAGGGAATTTTCTGAGAAAAGCTGTACTTGGTATTTGGTAATATAATCATCGAAGAAGAACAGAATTATGAAATTTCTAAATGGTGAACATATCACATATACTTTACTAGTTCATCAAGCTTCAAACTGATTTCATACTAGTAAGTGTATAATTTGGGATTTGAACATTTCTTGGATAAAATTATGGGTACGGAGTCAGAAAGGTGGCCCAGCAGCTAAAGGTTCTTGCCTCTAAAACTGATAACAGAGTTTGATTCCTGGAGTCCACGAGGCAGGAGAGAACTGACTCCTGAAAATTGTCCTCTGACTTCCACATGTGTGTTGTGATGTATGTGTACATTCATGCACACACACACACATATATATGATAAATAAGTATAACAAATTAAAAGTTATGGTTGGGATAGTGCATGCAGACACTCTGATACATCCACACCACACACCTACATACGTGTACACAAAAATTAAAAAAAAATTTAAAAATTTATGAAAATTTCCAGCTTTCAGAAAAGATAGGATTTAGCAATAGCCATAGGTCCATTATATGTTTGTGCTATTCTTTTTGGATTAAATGTTTACATTTTCCTCAAGAAAGCTAGCATTTGTATGGCTCTTCATTATGGCTCTCTTAAAAAATAAGGACCCTTCCCCACACAGTTATAACTCTACATCTGGGTTCAGTCGATTGTTTGAAAATTCTTTTATGGGTGATTTATTCACACCAAGTTCTCCTAACCAAGGAATAAACATTGCATTTGGTAATTTAGGTCAAATTTTCACCTACAAAATACTGTCTCCTGCTTGTCTGTCTGTGTGTGCATCTGTCTATGAAACTGATTTTTTGAGGAATCAGGACGGTTGCCCTGTAGACTGTTTCTTCTGGGCCTTCCAAGTGTATTTTTATTCACCATTTCACTTCTCATTCTACCCCTTGCTTTTCTTGTTGACTAGAAATTGGTTCTGAAGTCTGTCGTAGTTCATTTGCATTGCTGTAAGCAAACGCTGTGAACTGTAGCTTGTATGCAGCAGAAGCTCATTTCAAAGCACTTCTGGAGGCTGCCAGCCCAAGGTCAGGTTATTTTGGCGTCTGGTGAGGACCCAGTTTCTGGCTCACAGAATTGTGCTTTCTTACCGCGGCTTCATGCAAGCTTACCGTGGGAGGGCCTTGCTAATTCTCGAGGTCTCTTTTATTATGGGCACTAAATTCCAATCATGATGACTCCATCTTCACTTAAACTCTCCCCGAATGCCTTACCTCCAACTGTCACCTTGGGCTTAGGATTTCAATGTATGAATTTTGGGGAATATGAGCATTTAGTCCTTTTGCAAAGCTCAGTTGATTCAGTTTTAATTTATTTTTTAGTAAGAGTATTTCAGAGCCTGGTGTGCCAGTGTACACCTCTGATGCCATTACCAGGGTTGGTAGGGGGTTTATAGGAGAATTATGGGTTTGTTGTCCACTTGGGGAACAAAAAAATCATAGTTAATACAGTATATTAATTTTTCCAGACTTTAGAAATTTCTTCTGCCCCTTCTTCCCGGTCCTACAGATGGAATCACCTTTTGGTATACCCACTGAACCACTCCACTCTCTCCCTTACCCCGATCCAGCAGGACATCAAGTGTGGCAACCATCACTTTGGGAAGCTTTGAATTACCTGCACTGTGACATCAAGCTGTGTGGTCCCAGCAATAGTGACAGCAGAAGGACTGCATAGTCCTGGTGGTCACCGTTTCTGTGTTCCACTGTTCCTTCTCAGTTCTAGTCAGCTTGGGCTCCACTTTATACTATGTGAGCATCTGGTTTCTTATCGACATGTACTTAGTGGCTTAAAAGCCACAATGACCACCTCTTAACTAGTTCGTTGGAGGTTTCAAAGTAGTGTTAGCTGGGTGTGTGTGTGTGTGTGTGTGTGTGTGTGTGTGTGTGTGTGTGTGTGTGTGTGATGTATACCTCAGCATGTGAGGTCAGAGGGCATCTTTTGGGAGTTGATTCTCTCCTGCTATGCGGATCCTGGTGATGCAATTCAGGTTCTTAGGCTTGGCAGCAGATGACTTTACCTGTTCAGTCATTTCCTCAGCCTCATGCTTTGCTTTTTCCATGGGTATTGGAGACTGAACTCGGGTATCCATGTTCGCAATGCGAGCACTTGTATCATCTCTCCAGCCTTTAGGGCATTCTTTTATGAACTGGACATTGTCCTTACAACTGGGCTCCTTAGTTATTGCTCCTGAACAGGAGACACTCTGCTTCTTTCACATTGCCAGCTCTAGAGCAGGGATTTGGAAAAAACAAACAAACAAGCAAAACAAAACAAAATAAAAAACAGCCATCTCCACAACAGAACTTTATGACAACTGAATTTGTTTCACTTTTGGCTTTGGGGAATGATCCATGAATTCTTGGATTTTATGCATTCAATTTCAGTGCATTGGTGAATAAATAAGATACTTTTAGCTTTCCAGCCTCCATTTAATGCTTGGGAATGCTGGGCAAATGTTATACCTCTCACCAATAACAGAAGCTTTCACATTTTTATCGTTTCTATGTTGTTTGTATAAACTTACCTAAAATTCCCTGAGAAAAAAATTTTAATTGTTTTTAAAGACACAAACCATGCTGTCACCTAGAGTGAAAGAAAAACAGTGGCTATGTATAAAAAGTCAATAGGACTGAACTGAAAAGCAAATAGCATTTAATCTTATGAACAGTATTAGTTTGGGACTAATTGATATTTACCTGTTTCTATTTCCATCTCATTCATAACCTCTTCAATATCAACACACACACACACACACACACACACACACACACACACATACTTTAAAGAGTGTAAGAGCTAAATGCAGCATGGTTGCTATAAAAATGTCCTTGCCCCTTTTGGGTGGGTCCATGTGCAGTTATCACCAATCACATAATCTCTCTTCAGCTGGAATCTTCTCAGGTAGCTCTAACTGCCTTTAAATATTGGGCAATGTGTTTTCCTCGAGATATTTCCGGATTTTAAAAAAAAGTTTCTTTCTCTGCACCTGATCTTACTCAGCAGATCAAGAAGTGACTGAGGTCTTCCTTCTCTGCAGATGCTATTCTACAGCATAGTTCTCCAATGGTGGAAATGTTTAAGAATCAGCACGGCCCTGGGTTCTACCTATGACAGTTGAACAGGTGAAATGCTAGTGTGACCGATGAGCTATATAGTTTTAAATTTTTTCTTTCATTTTAATTAAGTAAAGTAGAGATAGAAATAGTTACGAGTAGTTAATGGGTAACCAGGCATCAGTCATTCCCTTCTCTTGAAGAACAAAAAAAAATCTGTCTGCTTAATAATTCTGGTTTTTCCATTGCTTTCTCAACTGGTTCCGCCAATGCTTTTCCTAAGCTGTGCCTCCTACATCATCAAATATTACAAACATACACTTGAAAAGTCTACACAGATTTCTGAATATGGTGAGGTATGAACTGTACTGGTAACATGGTAACCAGCAATAAGGGGAGGTAATGGGATGGAGAAACAGCCTTGGGTCAGCAGCTGGGAGGTGGGCCTTCTTTTCCTTGCTCTGCCACTCAAGCTGCACGGTAGACACATTAATTTGGCATGCCTAGAAGTCACTGTCCATATTCAAATTTGATGTGGTAATACCACTGAACTACTCTGGAAGTCCATTCAAGCCTTGTTCCGGAATGCACTTTGTAACATTTAAGCCATTGTGTCTGTAGGAAGAGTTTTCTGTACCACCAGTTAGTTCCCCAATAACCTCATAGACTTATCCATTATAAATCCCCAGCTGATAGCTTTGGCTTGTTTTTAACTAGCTCTTATAACTTAAATTAACCCATTTCTACTAGTTTATGTGATGCCCCGAGGCTCATTTACCTCACCTATGAAGTTCCCATGTTGCTGCTTCTGGCTCTGTCTCTATTCCCATAACTTCCTGACTCGGTCCCTTCTTCTTCCCATCATTGTCTCTGCCTGGAAAACCCGCCTAGTTATCAGCCAATCAGCTTTTTATTAACAACAAGAGCAACACATCTTCACAGTGTACAGAAGGATCATTCCACAGCACATGTTAGTCATTTTTCAGGGTTGAGACAAATGCCTACAGTGTTAAGGATAAAGATTTAATCTATCTCACCATTTCTGGGGTGTCAATCTGTGGTCAGTCTGCAACGAACCCATGATGAGGCAGAAGACCGTGGTGACAGGAACATGTGGCTAAGCAGAGTCATCCCCCAACATGATGGTCAGAAAAATCTAGTGATATAGGAGGGGGCCAGGGGCAAGCTATGTGTTTCCAGGGCTTGCCCACTTCCCCACTTCCCCCAAATAGTTTCTTCCTACCAATATTGCTGTTACGTTGTGACTCTGCCAGGACTTAATCCTGAGTAGGTGGAAACCCCCAGGATTCAATCACTTCTCCCAAAGACCATCAATCCATAACTCACTTTCTTAGCAACAAGACTTTGGGAAACATCTCAGCTTTAAACAAAATATATTTTAACAAAAATAAAGTATTGTTGTGGCCAGCTTAATGTAGATAATTATAGTTTAACCATAAGTATTGAACAAAGCTTGTCATGGGTCATCCCTTGACAAAAACCTACAGCTCTGTTGCACATTTTAGCCAGGAGAAAATTCGTTTGCTGGTGAGGTATGACTATCAATGATAAGCAAAGGGTATAGTGTATTCAAGAGATTACAAGCACTAGTCAGTGTCAATGAAACCTTTTGGTCGTGGAAGCTGAATTGTAGTCACCTGAAACAGGTTGAGTCAGCTGGGGATTTGAGACTGTCCCCCACACAGGTGCTCCCACAAGTTGCATGATCCCAACTGGTTGTTCCCCAAAATGAGAATGCACTTGTTTTGGCTTTTGTTACAACTATCTGGGGAGCAGATCTTGGTATGGTTCCAAAGAGAAATAACACAGATTAGAAGTTGAAGACTACAAGTTGAAAGAAAAAGGCTGTGCTGGTAGTGGATGGGTAGGCAGAGAGGAAGCAAGATCTTCTCCTGTGCTTCAGCACCTAGGACCTCTTTCCTGTGTTTGATATGAAAATCTAGGTTTGGGTGGTCTAGGATCCTGCCTGTAAGGGAAGAGTGATTGCTTCGTGTTTTCAGCTGGTGTTCATTACAGAACTGCTGGACAGAATAAGCTACATGTGAGACATTAGGAAAAGCAGGCTTGTGGTACACTCAGGAGAAACCCAAAGGGACTTGGGTTTCCATAACTTGGCCTCACTGCCCTTTCTGGATCTTCATACCTGAGTGTGGAACAAGTAAGTTTCCTGGGAGCAACAACACACTTCAGGAGCCAGTGGCTGCCTCCGTTTCCCCGTGTGACTAGTGTTTGGTTGACACTTTAAGCCTCCAGTCTTTATTCGCTCTTTTTATGGGGACATTAAAGGAATGGGAGAGTCTGAGAACAGCTGGGCCCTCCCAGCTGCTGGCTAGTTATTTTAAGCCTTTGTTAATGTGTCCAGAGACCCAGATGACATTCTGAACTAAGCTGCTTTGTTAAATCTTGTAATAAAATATAATGATGTTTATAGAAAAGGCAGACACACACCCACAACATTATGCGTAGAACTTGCCCTAAGAATAATTTTTGATGGACCTTTGTGAACTCTGGAAGTTTATTGGTTCCTTCACAGACTTGAGGATTAAGACATAGGATTCACCTTTGGAACAGTCCAAACCTAGGTACTGAATCTACCAATTTTAACTCTCATCTTAGGGTCCTGCCCATTATTAGGGAACAGCAATATAAATAAGCATTGAAACAGAACTTTAGCAAGATTTTTTGGGAATAATACACAGGAGAAAAAGGATTGGATTATCCAAGGAATATAAAAATGAAACTAGAGGGAGCTAGGGCTTCAGTGCGAGGCATGGGCCACTAGCTTTGCAGGTAGATCTGAAACACTCAAAACTGACCAGGGTACTTTCCCTGCTGTGCTAACACAGCCAAAGGGGCATTTAAATTCCTCTCCTCTCATCTGATTCCACTCTGTTAGTTATGAATAAATGCATATCTATAATACCCACAAGACTTTTAAAAGTGAAGACCCATGTTTTCTGAGTCCTTAAATATCATGTACCATGTATGGTTTTAGTGACATCAACTTTTGGAGAAATGTCTGTAATTGTATGAAGAGAAAATAATTCAGGGACACTAAAACCATCAGGGAAGAGCTTTTCTTTGGCCTGGAGTCATAGGAGTTTTTGACTTTTCTCATTCCAAGTCTTTACTGAGAACCATCTTGTACAAACATAATATTAAGTTATTACCTTTCTATTGCTTTCCTTTAATAAGATTCCTGGTTTCTAGCTAGTGCTATCTAGTTTTATATTTAGGATTTCCAAAGGTGGGGGGCAGGTAGGGAGACATGACTGAAATTAGAGTTAGAGTTTAGTTTATTCAATAATATTCAAAAAATGCTGACAGTTTTAAAACTAATGGGTCATATTCCAATACAGAACACACCCTTCCAAATAAGAAGAAAACCCAAACAATTTAATACCAAAGTTGTTGCTAACACACACACACACACACACACACACACACACACACACACACACAGAGTAATTAACCTCATTGTAACCAGATAAATCTAAATAAAAATAATGGGTATGTTAAAAAAATTAAAACTACTCAAGAGTAGATGTGGCTAAGGGAAAGTCATTGTGTTTACATTACAAATTGTTGCTAATATATATTAAATGTCACATAAAGTATGTTATGTTACAATATGTTATGTTGCATATTGTTAATAGACACAATTTTGGTTAGTCAGCTTTGTCAGTATATATCTTAACTAATAGAGTCTTTACACAACAGGCCAGGAAAGTGGGAATCTAAGAATCAGTTCTGTAGATATTTAACTACAAATGTGAAAGCTAAAAGCTTGCATTCAACAATGCTAAAAGCACATTAGAAAACAATATATATACTCTATGGTGGAGATGAGGAACATGGCTTATGGCATGGCTACACAATAATACTATTAAAACCTGAAAATGGAGGATGTGGAAATATGGTATGAGAAAGATGTGAGTGGCAGCTTGCTTGCTAACTGGAAAAGCAATCACTGGGAATGCATGATCCCCCCCCCTTTTTTTTGTATATAAAGTCAGCAAATAGGGTTGGACTTCCAACAGTTACAGTGGGCATATCTGTGTGTGTCTGTGGTGGGATGGAAGGACAATCTCTTTCCTTTCTACTTTATACACTTTTCTAATTAAAACAGGTATACATATATATATATATATTCATCGATTTAGTAATTAAAGACATTGATAGTGAGGTGCTGGGGAGTTGGGCTAGAGGATCATATAAGCTGACAGGGCCAGACTGGGCAATATAAACTGTCCTCTATCTTAATAACCAACCAACCAACCAACCAACCAACCAACCAACCAACCAACCAACCAACCAACCACACAAAAACTAACATGCCACAACAACAAATAGCATTTAAGAAACAAAGTAAAAATAGGAAAAGGAGTTTATCTCTGGTGCTGTTGCTTGCAACCTTCATGACTAGGGGAAACCACACAGACTTGGGGTTGGTTTATAAAAATGGAGAGAGCAGTGAGACTTCCCTCCACATTTTTCTAGATAGCTCAGTGGCTTAATGTAACAAATTATTAAGAATTATTTTTGTTCACACCACACTTGCTCAACTTCGTTCACAGCAACATTATTCGTAATTGCCAGATCTTAGAAACAACCTAGATGCTCCTCAATTGAGGAATGGAAAAAGAAAATGTGGTACATTTACACAATGGAGTCCTACTCAATGGTAAGAAACAATGGCACCCTAAAATTTGCAGGCAAATGGACAGAACTAGAAAAAAAAAAATCCTGAGTGAGGTAACTCAGACCCAGAAAGTCAAATATAGTATATACTCACTCATAAGTGGATGCCAGACAAAACAAAAGATACCCAGCCTACAATCCCCAACCATAGAGAAGCTAGAATCCTCTTCCAGAAACAGAAGCAGAAAACCACAACTAACCATTGGGCCAACCTTCTGGAATACAGTTGAAGTGAGGAAGGAGCAATAATAAGAACAAAAGAGTCATGGCCATGATGGGGAAACCCACAGAATCAGCTGACCCGAGCTAGTGAGAGATCACTGACTCAGGTCTGACAAATGGGGAACCTGCATAAGATCGAACTAGATTCCCGTAATATAGGTGACAATAATGTGAGTGGGACAATATATGAGGCCACTGGGTCCAAGATCTAACACTATTGCACAAACTGACTTAGTGGAGCCCATTCTATAAGGAGAGATACCTTGCTCAGCCTAGACACAGGGGTGTGGGGGTGGGGAGGTGCCTTAGCTCTGCCTCAGTGAGATGATGGGACAGATTTAGTAGACTTCCTAGGGGAGGCCTTATCCTCTCCGAGGAGCAGATGGGAGGTGGGGGAGGGGAAGCGGGAGAGCAGGAGGAGAGGAGGGAGGGAGAACTGGGATTATAATGTAAAAACAAATTAATAAAAATGTTAAAAAAAAGAAAAATAAAAGCAAAAAATTATTCTGTATACTCACATGACACAATTATTACAAAAATATCTCGCTTTGGTGAAAAGGTGGCAGAGTGTGTTTGTTAACGGTGGCCTTGTAAGCGGAGGCTCCTGTTGGTCTGGTGATCACAGTTGCTTCCTAGGGCTTCCTCTTGACTTTTGGCACGGCTCCATGCTGCTGGCAAGCTGGGTGGCAACTGCTGAAGACACACCATCCCCCACTCTTCCCAGCTGTGCCTGCACACACATGCATGCCTCTGAATGGTCCTTGAGGTGGCGGCAGTTGCTCCCACAAAGACTGACTCAAGGCAAAGGACTTCCCTGGAGCAGTCTTCCTGTTGTCTCCTGAAGGGAGCTAGCTGGGTCAGCACCATATTTTTCCATAGTTAATGTTTCTGCCCCTCAGTCTTTGGGGAGACACCAATCCCAGCTTCCAAGCTTGCCCCACCACCCTTTCCTGAAGCCAGTCCTTAATCTGCTCATTTCACGAAGCTTTTCTGACCTAACAGACTGGGCCATATAAGAGATCATTGAAAGGAACAGGCCCAGCAGAAGCTGGGAGACAGTGCGAATCTCACTAATCAGCCAGGGAGTCTGAAAAAGCACAGCTGGGGAGCTCACCTTGCTTTCAAGCACTTGGATAGGAGGTTTGTCAGGGGCTTGTGCCTGCAGCTCTGCTCAGTGTTTGGTTAGGAGGCATGCTATTTTTTGGGGGAGGATCTCTCAAATGTACAGTGACAGATGCAGACACAGAAGGCCTGCAATGGCTGTCATAAATAATAGTAAACTGTTTAATCTTCTTGAGTTGTAAATCTGATGGCAGAGGTCTTTAGTTTGCCGGTTCACTGGGACACAGAATAAAGGGTGGGACCACTTAGAAAATGGGTAGTTATTATTTCTCAGTCAAGCTGAAAATTGGTCTGAGGAGATTCACTTGAAAACATAAATAAATGAATTTTAAAGTTGATTGTGATAACTACTCAGAGAAAACATGTTACTTTAAAGATTATTAAGATCCTATGTGCAATCTTTAATGTAAAAGCTACTCCCTAAAATGTGTGTGGATATACATGTGTGCATTCCATCTATTTTACCAAGTAGCATATGCCCAGGGCCCCGTTTTCCTTACCCACCACAGAGCTGCATTTTTTCCCCTTGATTATGTTTAAGAGGAGTCCTCCTTTTTTTTTTTTTTTTCCTGTGTAAGCTGCCATGACTAAAACAATTTAAAGGAGAAAGGATTCATTGTATCTCAGAGTTCAAGGTCTGTCCATCATGGCAGGGAAGTCATGGCAGGAACTTGAAGTATCTGGTTATATTGAATTTTAAATCAGGCAATAGACAGGAATGAATGCATGCAAGGTAGTGCTCCGTGTCTCTCTCCTCTGTATAGGGGCCAGGATTCCCTGCCCAAGGAATGTCCTGATCCACAATTAAGATGGGTCTTATTGTAAACAAGACAATCTCTCCTCTCAGGTGAGCCCTCTCCAAATGATTCTAGAGTCTGTCATCTTGACAAGTAACATTATCAGAGGATAGGATCCCAAATGTCAGAAATGTTTGATGGCATCATAGAGCCAAAATAGATACCCAGACCTTCCTACTGACCTGTGTTTCTAGAACATTCAGTAGACCTGGTGATGGAATGAGAAAAGAATATAAAGTGTATGAATCTGATGGTTTTAGACAAGCGTCTCTCTCATAAGGATGGCTTTGTGAGCTGGGCTCAATGACACTGGTGACTGGAACATACAAGTAGACAGGGTCAGTGAGGCACTTAGACAGGACAATATAAGAAGATTTGGGTGATGTGGAGCTGTCATGCCCCCCATAGACTTTGGCAGCTTCTTAGTGGGAAGGTTTGGTGGCTAAAAAGACACTGTAGCTGTGGACACATTCTATGGACTTAAGTGCTTCTTAATTACTGGCAAATGATAACCAGTTTAAGTTACACCTCTAGATGGCTTCAGTCTTCAAACATGTAACTGCTTTACAAATAGAAACTTGAGGTAAGACACTATTATATTCTCCAGTCAATAGTAGTCCATTTAAATCATGGAAGATTATATATCCATGAAAGTCACACTGAGAAAATTATTCAGTGTCATGAAAAGACAGACTTCCCCGGAAAGACACGGGCCACATGTCCTCTCCTATATGAATGTCCTAGCTTTAGTCTTTAGATTGGAGGGGTTGACTTATTTATAGAAGTTGGGAAACTAAAATTGGTAAGGGAATGGGAGATAGATTGTAAGGAAGTGTTGGTATGGTATGAAGTGGGTAAAAAAAAAAATAATGGGTGGGAATTTAGTGAAGGAGGGGAAGATAGAAGAGCGGGGGGAGGGGTGGGGGGAGGGGGCTCATTAACCCTAAGGAGGTTTGACAAAACCATATGGAAACCAACTATTTTATGAGCTGTAAGCTTACACATACACACATATGAGAGAGAGAGAGAGAGAGAGAGAGAGAGAGAGAGAGAGAGAGAGGAGACAAAGTGAATAATGTCAATAATGTAGGCTAGACAACAATCTCTTTTGTCCAATGTGTAAAGACAATTGAAACAGAGACCAAGGCTGTGCCTGGGAATGTAGACAATAGTTGTTGTAGGTGGTTGGATTATAGATTTTAATTTTGTTATTATGTATATTGTAAATGTTGACAAAATAAATAGGAGAAAACTTTTTCAAGTTAGTACCTGATGACAGTGACACAGTCATTCATTGTTAAGCAATGTCACCAGCAGTGGGGTGTGCTGAAGGATTGCTGGGTGCTGGGCACCGTGACCTGAACTTTGTTATTTTGCTTCCTTGGCTCCTATCATATGATCTTTTAGATCCGTTAGATAACAAAGCTGAGATGCAGAGGGGCCAAGGATCTTGCCCAGAGCACAGAGACGGGGGAACATAGTCTCTTTTAATAGAATTGTATGTTGGTACCAGCTTGTCTTGGCTTGATGACACCTTCTGCCTTCTCCATTCAGGAAGACATAGCAGACATTGACAATTTTCTTGGACTACTGGGGGTGATTATACCTCTCAGAATCTTAGCAGTTTAGTGAGTCAGGCTCAAGGACAAGGCTCCAGAACATTCTCCAAGCCCTTAACTACCTGATTGGGAGGAGAAACATACCTTCCAGATTTTACTCCCTTTTGCAGCTAAAGGCAAGTACATTTCCTGATCTCAGTAAGATTTTCAGAATGGGCTGAACAATGCAACTTGGGTTAAACTTCTATATGCCTGTGAGCTTTCGTCGTATGTTCAGACACTAGGAATTGCATGAGAAATCTGTGCTAGCTTGTTTCAGATGCACCCATTCCTCCTTCCAGCTCCAGAGTGTATAAAATGCCTTCCAAGGGTCCAGGAAGCTGGGGATGTATCTGGTTTCCCATCTGGTTCCCATGAAAGAAAGCACATAGCTGACAATTATCCATGTGCAAATGGAGAAGTCCCTTGATGTTTGGGTAACCACATCCATGGCTTGCCTTGAGTCTATTATTTCTCTAAATTCCACTGAGCCATCCATCTCCTTACTCACGCAGCGCTCCTTAAGGGTTACCATCCCTCCTCTGACAGCTGGGACTTTAAAACCGAAGGTTTCCTGTTCATGGCAGCTTGGCTGCATGTGTGAACAACCCTAACTCTAACCTTAACCCTAACCCAACCCTAACTCTAACCCTAACCCCTAGCCCTAACCCTAACTCCTAGCCCCTAGCCCCTAACGCTAACCTCTAGTCCTAATGCTAACTCTAACCTCTAGTCCTAACCCTAACCCCTAACCTTAACCTGAACCCCTAACCCAACACCTAACCCTAACCCTTAACTCTAACCCATACATGTTCCTCTGTGTGTGTGTGTGTACAGAAACAGGTCTTTTATATATTACTAACCATAGCACTTCATAGGTGGACATGGTGGGATCTGTGTGGTCCTGGGCAACACTCTGTGAAACATGGAGGATGTTTCTGTCTACCGTTCTCTGTACTTTCCTTGATTCACTCTGGGATGTGATCCCATTAAATGTGGTTCCATTTTAGGGTCATGACTGAGGTTGTGGGAGACACTGAGGAGTGTCATACTTACCTTTCTTTTCTCTTTTAATGAATGACTTAGTTAAAACTAAAAGAGAATCAATGCAGGGCATTTTTCTTGAGAGAGTTCACACATGAGACCAATCTGCTTTTATTAGTGTTATGTTACTGGAGAACTCACCATCGAGGTCTGTATCTACTTTGGGATTTCAGCCTTAGGGTTGAAACTGTACATCTTTGCTCTCAAGGATTTTAATTGGAACTAAGTAGAAAGTAAACTCATACTAAATCTAATTTAGAGGAACAGTTGTTATCATCCTAAAAGAAAAAGAGAAAGCATGAGTAGAATAATAGGTTAGTTGTAGGCTCATGATGCAAAGAAATGCCAGTAATGAGGAGAAAGCCCGTGGAGGGGCATTTTATTCTATCAGCACTATCCATGTCCCTTGTTGAGTGAAGACAATATTGATACAAGCAGGTGAGGTTTAAGAGTTGGGGGGGGGCATGGCATCCTTAGGAGAACAGAGAGCAGCATAAGGAACTGCCACCATGTCCCTTTACTCCAGCATGTAGAGTTTCAGCTGAGGGAGAGCCAGTTGACCATCTCTCTACTTAGCTCTGAATCTGGGAAGGCATATGTCCCATTTACATACCTGCACAATCTTGCGTAATAATGTCTCTCCAGCATGGCATTGCCTTTGTCTGGCTGCCTCCTGTGCTGTGAAGTCTCAGGGAAATTAGGGTTTGTCCCACCTTCTTTCCAAGGACCCTCCAGAGGAGACTGGTTGCACAGTGCTGGGTGGGGTCACCTTTAGATCCAGCCAAAGCCGTGCAGCAGGAGGTTCAGAGTAGGGACTTCAGAATACCATAGTTTGCCCTCCTCAGGTGAACTGGGTTTTACTCAGAAACACAAGGCAGGAGTTTCTCTTCAGTGATGTGCTCAGAATCAAAGCCAGTTAGGTAAGCAGACTATGGTTCCTTTGTAAGGCAGCTGTCTTCTACTTTGGCAGAGGGTGTTGTTTTTAAGACTTTCCCAGAAAGTGAAACAATGGATTAAAGGAGAATCTTTATTTAGAAAACAAAACAATAACCAATTTTTAAGAAGTGCAACGATTGGGGAAGACATTGTTATTATAGTGGGTCATGTTGATTTTAAAAGAGTTCTTTAAAGAACCCTAAGTGAACACTTTTGGTTTTGCAGGTAAAGACATTAAGCTCATGGGTTATATGGTACATCCTTTCCACCTCTAACTTGACAGAAACTAGAAGTAACTAGGAAGTGGGACCTCAGTGGAGAAGATGGCTCCATCGAGTTTACTGCAGGTGCATCTGAGAGGGCCCACCCCTCTCTGGGGGTGCCTGCTCTAGGCAGGTGGTCCTGGGAGGTGTAACAAAGCAGGCTGAACAAGTCATGGGGAGAAAGATAGTAAGCAATGTTTCATTATGGCTTCTGCTTCAGCTCTTGCAACTGCAGAGGCATTTTCCTGATGCTAATTGGTGTAGGAGGGCTTAGTCTACTAAGGGCAGTGCCATCCCTTGGCAGGTGGGCCTGGGCCCTATAATAAAGGTAGTGGAGCAAGGGAAGGGGACAGTCAGTAAGCAGCACATCTCCAAGGCCTCTGCTTCAGACCCTGACTCCAGGTTCCTGCCTTGAGTCCCTGCCTTGACTTTACTCAATAATGGATCTACTATAAATTATAAGCTGACATAAATACCACCCACCAAGTTGCTTTTCTTCACGGGTGTTTTATCATAGCAGAACTAGGACATGGTGCAAGACTCATACATAGTTTCAAATTGGGTGCCTTCCTTTATTCAGTAAGCCTCAAATGTGCATTTATCTTAGCAATTGCTAGATGTTAAAAACGGTGGCTTTTCTGATGATGTTTGTCTTGGGCTAACTGGGAAAGGGAAGGTTAACAGAAGAGAGGACAATGTAGATTTGCAGAGGAGAAGAAGATGCAAGGATGGAGACCAGAGTAATGGGGTAGATACCAGAAACCAGGGCAGGGCTGGGGGCCCCTCTCCCGGGACCACCTGAAGATGTGCAGCCTTGCTGGCACCTTGGTTTTGTGCTTAGGTCTTGCACTACAAGAAGCCAACATGCTCTTGTTTTAGCCACTTCATTGTTGACAGTTTGTTGTGGCAGCCATAGCAAAGGGTACTGATTTTATATTAGCTTGCAGATTTTATATTAATTTGTTAAGTCTACCATAACAAATGACCCACTTAGCTTAAAACAACAGCAATTTATTTTTCTCACAGATCTGGAGCCCAGAAGTTGAAATGAAGGTGTTGGCAGGGCCATGCTCCCTGGAGACTCTCTGGAAGGATCTATTCCATGGCTCTTTTAGCTTCTGGTGGCATTTGGCATTCCTTGGCTTTCTGGGCATGTGGCCACATGGGTCAGCCACAGCCATCTTGGCCTCTGTCTTCATCTTCTGTCTGCATGTCTTCCCCTCTGTGTGTCCATGATGGAACAGGCTCAAATGAATCAGCCTGCTGTCTGGCTGACCACCCCAGGGGAATGCAGCCATATTGGAGCTTGGATTGATCTCTGATATTGGCAGATTGGACAGGCAGCAGGGGAGGAGGGCAGCCTAGCTGAACAGAAACCCATGTTTCTGAGCTCATCTATACATCTTTACCATGGTGGTCACTTGCCTTGTGTCGTCTTGGACAATGACAGGATTAGGTAGGGGAAGAGGCTAATGGGCACCCATAGAATGGGGCCCTCATACCTTGATTATTGTGTTGGCTAGTTTTGGTTAACTTGACACAATGTCAATAGAAGAATTGCCTCCATCAGATTGGCCTGTGGAGGTATCCATGGAGGCATTTCCCCATTGCTAATTGATGTAAGAGGTCCTAGCCTACTAAGGGCAATGCCATCCCTCGGCAGGTGGGCCTGGGCCCTGTAATAAAGGAAGTGGAGCAAGGGAAAGGGACAGTCAGTAAGCAGCTTCTGCTTCAGGCCCTGACTCCAGGTTCCTGCCTTGAGTGCGTGCCCTGACTTCCCCTAGTTAAGTAAACTTCCTGGGAGTTGTATGTTGAAATAAACCCTCTCCCCTTGGGTTGACTTTGGTCATGGTTTTATCCCAGCAACAGAAACCCAATTAGGACAGAAGCCCATTGCTTACTCTGCTCACTGCTAGTAATCACCACTCTCCTGTGGACCTCTACTGAATTTTTGTGGACTGCTAACTATGTTTGCCACACCTGGACAATTAAAAACTAATTGCTTTTAAACAGCCAAGTAGTAGTCCATAATTTTTTTTTTTTTTTTTTTTTTTTTTTTTTTTTTTTTGCTTTGCTTGGTCTAACTAGTTCTAGTTCTTCATTGCTGGATAAGACTGTTTTGAAAATTTCACTTTAAGTAAATGTACCACAAGACATTTCTACATGTATACACCTTTCCCAGTTTTAGTAACTTATTCATTAACTAGTTAATTTATTGTTCTAGGGATGGAATCCATGACTTCATGAGGCATGCTAGGCAAATGCTTGTTTCATAGTAGGAACTCAACATGAGTTGAATGACAGTGGGAATTTCAATGGAAGTGTATGGAAGATGCTTTGTTATGGCTCTGGATAATAATGGGATGCCTCTACCATACTCCATCCTCCTTATCTCTTGTGCTACTGTGCATTATTCCTGACTGCTTCCTCAGAGCTCCAGTCTTTCCTACTGGTTAAAAACTGAGCCTAGCCTGGTGGCTTATATGGCAGCATGCTTTGGTCAGACAGGAGATGGTCACTTCTGCCTGGAGAATCCTATGAGGTACCTGTGAGTATTGGTAGGGGTTCTGTCATTTGAAGAATTGATAGAGGCCTGAGGATCTGAGGCTGCCACATGGTCAGGCTATGGATGGGAGGTGCTGGTCCCTCCACAGAGAGGCCTCTCCATGGCGACCTGTGAAGGTCTTCAGAACATAGTGCTGCCAGACTCTTCATGAATAAGCAGTCCAGGAGAGCTGGGCAGAGAGTGTCAGCATCATTGTCAGCTTCACTGTGGAGGTTTTTGGTGGGATTGTGTTGATTGCCTTGATTGGCACTGCCCCATGGCACAGGGCCCCATGGCTAGAAGGCAAAACCCCCTGGGGGTTGTGTGGAGACTGGCTGCATCTCCCTTCCATACTTCATCCCAACTGCATGTTTTGTTCATTAGAAACAAATCACAAACTGAACATCTGTTTCTACAGTCCCTACCCAGTTTAGGAAACTATGACAGCTGTTCACCTGGTTTGTTCTTTCCTGGGGACTCAAGGATGTGCTTATCTGTCTCTTTAGTGTGTAAGATTCCTTCAAGTATCCCATTCTTCCCTGGATTCCCAGAGTGAGCACACAGGGATGGATTTTTGCCTGTAGAACTGCTTAGCTCTTGACTCAGTGGGGGTCTTTTAATTCTCATTTTCAAGTTGATTGGTATATATAAGTTACATATATATGTATATATATGTGTACATATATATACATACATACATATGTATTTAATTGTGCATTTCCACACATGTATATATTTTCACTATACGTGCCCCTTTCCATTACCCTCATAATGACTTCTTGCCACTGCTCTGGTCCAGTGCGGGGAAGAGAAGATTTCCTAACTGCTCTGCCAGTGCAGCTGCCTTGGGTGTGGCTTTTGTCGCCCATCCTCAATGTTCTGTTGCTGAAAATACAGTGTGAGTTTTATGAGACTCTCTCCTTGTCTTAAACTGCAATTCAAACCCTGCTCTTGCCCTCAGTAGCCCTGGGAGCATAGCGCACAGTTGGGGCTGAGTACTCTGAACACTTTCATCTTTTCTGCTTTCCTAAATTTTCTTTCTTTTTTGCTAAAGGCTATTGTTTTTCTTCTTGTATCCTTCTATTAGGATAGCTGATGTCCAAGTATCCCTGCCCAAGTGTCCCTGCCCCCTACCCACAATGGGACAGTCTAGCAGTGATAAAATATCCCAACAAAAGCAATGTACAATTCCAGGCTATAGTTCATCAGTGTGGGGAAGGCAAGCCAGAAACTTCAGATAGTCATGTCATACCCACAGTAGTCCAGAACAGAGAGGAATGAATGCATACATGCTTACTTGCTTCTGCTCATCTTGGTTTTTCTACTCATACACAGTTCACGATATTGCCTAGGGAATGGGGCTGCCCACAGTGGGCTGAGCCTTGTCATATCCATTAATTAAGACAGTCCCCCACAGGCATGTACACAGGTCAATTCAATGTACATAACACCCTGTTGAGACTTTCTAGGTGGTTTTAAGTTGACAAAGGTAACCATCATGGGTATCATCTGCCATTCTTGTTCATGAGTTTTAATACTAACCAATTTACAGATATTTACTACACAGTTACTGCCTGGCAGTTTGTTCTAGGTTATTTAGAAACAGTGAAATAAATAGTTCTTGGGGGTTATATACACTGGGTGAATAAATAATATGGAAAGTATTAGGTGATAAGATATGAGACAGGAAACATCAGGGTATATAGAAAACAAATCAAGGTAGGGACTGTGAGTATTGCATTTCATAGGGCCGTCATGATTTCTGTCACATTGGAGTAGAAACCCAAAGGTGTGGCCTCAACAGTGGTTATTGCAGTTAAATAAGGATCAGGATAAACAAATAGGCCGAATAGATGTTTATTCAGGGAGAAATAACTTACAACCTAGACAGATGAACACCAGCAAGTTCCACCGGATGCTCTCCTCTCCGCAACCCGCCAGCAAGAGATCGTACCCCATCTCATCCCCAGGCTCCTCCTCAGACTTCCTTCCACAGGTCACTTCCGCCCCTGGCTCCACCCCAATGGGCGTGGTCAGTGCCACAGAAGGAGACAAAGTGAATATCCCACTACAACTGGTCATATTGAACGTGCAGTTAGGAAGCAGAGAGTTATGTATGCTGCCATGGTTGGCTTTCTTCTTTTTATCTGGTCCATGACCACGGCCCATAGAATGATAACAGACATTTAAGGCAAGTCTTCTTCCTCCCTCCCTCAGTTAACCTGATCTAGATCATCCCTTGAGATGTGCCTGGAGATTTGTTTCCATGGTGATTCTAAATCTCTTCAATGCAGCAATCAAATTAAGCATCACACAGAAGCAAGAGAAGTAGGAATCAGTCTTCTTCTTTTTCTTTTGTCATTTCTAACACCTCAATCATTACAGTTTCTGAGTCAGAGCCGAACTAAGAATTTATGTGGGCTCAGCAAACGTGTAGGCCATCAAAAGTAGATATTACAAACTACCAGAGATCAGTGGTCCTTTAGTAATTTACCAGTTACTAGTGGGAAACTAGATATGAGCAATCCAAGTGGGCTTGGAGACTTTGTGTAGGGCAAACAATGCTGGAATGCCTTTTATTCAGCTCTCCTAACATAACATCTGCTCAATCCCTTTGGAGAGTGCCCCACCCACACAGCCAGAGTATTGAGCTTGGCGGAAGGTGGGATTGAAACACTTAACAGACCACCACGAGAAGTGAAGCAGAAGCTGCTGCCCTTTATTACAGAGAGTACTGGGCTTATATACACAAGCCAGGGGATGGGCTAAGCATAGGAGGAAATCATGCACCACCCATACCTGGAGTCAAGGTACCGGCACTGCATACCAAAAAGTTTTAAGAACAACCTTGTTTGATCAACCTTGAGAGCGCGGGAGTTCTACAGCTGGGTGGGGAGCTGTAAGGGACAAGTACTTAAATTTCCCAACAGAGAGGAGTTTGGTTTCCTGTTGAGTTCCATAATTGAATTTTGAACTTTTATTTTTTCTGGATGGTTTAGATTGGACGACTGATTATTGGGCAGAATGGCATCTTGTCAACACCTGCAGTCTCCTGCATTATCAGGAAGATCAAGGCAGCTGGTGGAATCATCCTCACAGCCAGCCACTGTCCTGGAGGACCAGGGGGAGAGTTTGGAGTGAAGTTTAATGTTGCAAATGGAGGTATGTAGTTCTGACTATGGCTTACCTGATTTATTGCCTCAAATATTATCATACTCTATGATGGTAAGGAGGCAAAGTGGCTCAGAAAAATTCAGTGAGGTGCCCAAGGTGATGTGATCCCAAGGAAGTAACATTTGGTCCCTCAGTTGCTCAGGGCTGATCTTCTCTGTGCTTCAGCTAAGTGGAAGACTAGACAGTTGATACGTAACCGATACAGGAGGACTCTGGGTTTTAAAGTTAAAACATACCCCGAAGGCCATTTAAAATATCTTTCTCATTTTGCGAAGAAACAAATGGAAGCTCCAGGAGACTGAGTTACTTTGGAAGATCACAAGGCTGCTTAGAGACAGACCAATGACTTTTAGCCTAAGTCTCCATCTCAGTGTAGACTTTCTCTCACTACATATGTATAGAGTTATTTCATTTGTTCATAAATTTATACATATGTACAGTCTGGAGCTTTAGTGAGCTATGAGATGAATTTCTTTAAAATAAAAAACAGAATGTATAAAAGAGAAGGGAGAGTGATAAGTGGACTCTAGGCATCCATTACCGCGCTTTTCTCATTTTGGTAAGTAATCATTTGAACCCCTGGGGTACTTTAAGGCGAAATTCAGTTGAAGACTGTACTTAAATATTTTTTTTTGTTTTTTGTTTTTGTTTTTTTTTTTTAAATAAAAGAAAGACACAATCCCACAGAATTATAGTAACATGCTGGGCTACTCTGGGAGCCTGTCTTTGTGGGGTTACCATTGGAATCCAGCCAACTTGCCCACGGTTCTTACCTGAGAGAGGGAGTGTGGATTAAGAAGAGCTAGCTAAAGACATTAAAGTAAAAGACGAAGACACAGGATAGATGTCAGGAGCGCAATTCAGTCCATCCTGGATGTGCCGAGTTTATTTTTCACCATTCTTAAACACCTTAACCAAAAAGGGGAACATGGTATCATGCATATGGAATAAACAGACTTTTCTTGCTCAGTTCTCCAAGGATTCAGTAACCACGCCTTCGATTCAATTTTCTGTTACCTGGCCTTGATGGTCAGGAGTAACCGTACCTCAGACCAGGTCTGTTGTCATTTAGATACGACATCCAAGGCCAAGATCAAACATTCTACTGTAGCCACGTCTTTGACCTTTAGGTCTTATGGCTTACTAAGGACAGTTTTGAACTCTCTGACCTTGAGCCAAGATGGAGTGGAGCCATCTTTATGGGCCCTGACAGGCTACTTGCTTTTCTTGTTGTTATTTCAAATTCCTGGATATGAAGCAACTTGAGGAAAGAGGGTTTGTTTTGGCTCACAGGCTGAGAAAATACAGTCCACTGTGGAAGGGAAGGTGTGCAGGGTGGGAAAGTAAAGTGAGGCTGCTGATATAGGATGGAGAAGTGGGGGGGGGGAGGGAGAAAAAGCTGGTTCAGTTGACCTCTTTCTATTTCCCCTTTTATTCAGTGTGAGGCCTCAGCCCATGGAGCGGTGCCACCCACACCTTCCCTCCTCAATTAAAACCTCTGTAGAAACAGCCTCAAGAGGTGTGTCTCCTAGATAACTCCAAAGCCAGTCAAGTTGACAAAGAAGATTAATCATCACAAATACCTAACAAAAATAACACTAACCCTCTAACATCACATGGAACCAAATCTCTAGTCACCTTCCCCCCCCCAGTGATTATCAAAGTGTTATCTACAGCTATTTCGTTTTAAAAAGAGAGGTGCACCTCAGAACTGTACAGTTACTTACTAAGACTATTCATTCTCTTTTAATCTAGACCATCAAGTATGTTTGCTTATGAGAACATAAGCCGAACTTTAATGAAAACCAGTTATTATTGTGAATTATTCCTGGCCCCAGGCAAAACAGCACAATAGTACATTGTGAAGAAGAATTTATTATTGTTCTTTCTGTAGCTATTTTGCACATTATTAAAAAAATAAACTATTCATAAACAATTCATGTTGAATGTGAAACACACACATACACTAGCCAATTACAAGGAAAAGCTAGAGCACGTCTATACCTGAGTAAGTAATTAAAATTAATTAATTAATTAATACTATAGGAAATCACAAAGCCCCAAAAGTAGTCACAAAAAGTGGAAGACAGTAACAAAGAGCTCATGAGTAATGCTCCAGGATGTAAATGGATTTACATCTTCAACTGAAATACGTAGAGTGGCTGAATGAATACTGAAAAGTGTTGCCTCCTTGCTGCCTATAATTGACTCTTTGAGGCTTTCCAAGCACACATGAATGGAAAGGGAAGAAGGGGCAGGAGGAGATATTTCTGGAAGATACACAGCAAAGGAAATCAAGACTGGCAACACTTAGGTAACACACAACTGCAGTCAAATAAGTATTGCAAGGTAAAAAGAAGGCCATCATATAATGATAAAGGGATCCATTCACTAAGAGGCCATAAGAAGTATTAATCTGCACGTGCTCCATGCTGAGGTTCCTGAACATGTAAAACAAATCTTAATGGATATGAAGGAAGAACTGGGCATCAGGAGAACAATAGCAAGGAACTTCAATATCCCTTTTCCAACAATGGGTAGATCAACAAGACAGGAAAATTTTCAAGAAAATCTGGGATTTGGACTGTACTTTGCACCAAATGAACCTTGCAGGTATGAATAGAATTTGCTCTCTCATAGCACCAGGGTATATGTTCTCCCCAAGGACATGTGGAACTTTGTTTAGGCAGAACACGTTAGACAATAAAATAACAAACTGAAGAATTATATGGACTATTACCTTATGATTGCTAGAATGGCTACTATGATACAGTAAGAGATGAATGTTTGAGAGGATACAGAGAAAGAGAAGCCCAGCACAGCTGGCTAGAACATAGATCGGTACAACCATTAACGAAAACAGTATGGAGGAAAAGTGGAAATTCCTATGAGCAAGCCACGCCTCTTCTGCCTCTAAATACAATGTTGGAGCACTATTTTGCAAAGAAAACTACACTTCCATTTTCTTGGTAGCATTGTCCACAATAGCTAAGATATAGAAAAAACCCAACTATCTGTTAGTAGATATTAGTGGATGAAGAATGTGATACACACACAATGGGATATTATTTCACTTTAGAAAGGGTTGCCATTTGTCACAACATGGATGGACCTGAAGGACATCCTGCCAAGTTAAATAAGTGTGAATTTGCTTACAGGTGGAACCAACTATAGGCAACTATACAGAGATGAATAATAAAACACTTGTCAATGTTGGTGAGAGCATGGGGGAGGGGAAATGGGGAAATAGAGGTCAGAGGTCACAAAGCGACAGACATGTTGGATGAACAACTCTAGGGATATAATGTACAGGATGAGTGTTGTGGATGACTGAATTGAAGTATAGTCATGATTTTGTTCAGTTTTATTTTGCTTGCTTTGCTATAAAAAACTGCTTGTATGATGATAAATAAAAAGTTGATTTGCTCTATCATAGTAACCATTTTATTCCATGTGTGTGTGTCTGTGTGTACACATGTATATGAATGTATATAGAAGCCAGAGATCTACTTTCAGTGTAATTCCTTAGTGTGTGTATATGTGGATGCAAGGAGAGACCAGAGGTCAACCTTTAGGGTCATTCCATATTTTTAGAGACAAGATGTTTTAGTGACCTGGAGCTTGCTAGAATTACTCTTTTTTATAGCAACATTCCTCTCTGAGGAACTTACCAGGGTCCCATAAGAACAACATTAATCTTATCTAATGATGGTACTTCCATTGACTTAACCACTTTTCACTAGGCCAAAGGTCCTGCAACATCAGCACCAACACAGAATACACCAATGTGAACCATTGGTGGGCATTAGTTATAGCCTAGCCAAAGCAATTTACATACCCACTTTGTAGATGACAATGCAGGAGGTTATGCTTTAATGGGAGGGTTTGGGGTGACCTTATACTTAAGTTGAATATTCTTTTACCATTCTAATGTCTAACTAACTTCAAACATGTTCACATGTCTTACCAGTGAAATGAACATTCCTAACGGCATGGGGAGACTCAGTTTCTTCCTCCTTAGAGTGAGTGTATTTTATCATGACATTTGTCTTCTAAAGTTACAGCATCTATCTCTCCTGACCGTGTACTAAACTGATGTTCCTTGAGGACAGAACTTACCTATAGACTTAGTCGGCTTGGGGAAGTAGGGGCATATTTGAAATCAAGTTGCTTTTTAAGTATGTTTTGAGGACAAGGAGACCAATAAAAATGTTGATGTTCAGTTCTCACTCAAAGTTGGTAACCTACTCAGCCCCCTCCATAAGTTATCTGTTGAATTCTTATAGATGTATGTGTATTTTAAAATTCCCTTTAATATGGCAAACCTAAAGACACAATCACAAAACAAGATTTTTCTTTTTAAAAAAGTTTTCCTGAAGGGTAAAAAGTGGTTAAGGAGGGGCTAGGAAGGTAGTCCAATGGTTAAGGACATGCATTGCCCTTCCATAGGATCCAAGTTTGATTCCCAGAACCTACATCGCATGATTCACAATTACCTGTAACTCCAGCTCCAGTAGATCCAACACCCCCAGCCTCTGTGGACACACACACACACACACACACACACACACACACACACACACCATGCATACACAATTAAAAATAATAAGAATAAGTAATTTTAAAACTTTTTTTAAATTGCAAAGTGCAAAGAAAAAAGGTTTTGTCCATTTCTCTCTCTCTGTCCCTGTACATATGTACCTATATGCGTATGTATATGTAGTTATGTGCCTACGTGAAGGCCAGATGTTGACATCAGGTAGCTTCTGCTGTCATTGTTCACCTTGTCTTTTGAGACAAGGTCTCTCTCACTGAAGTAGGAGTTCACTGATTGGCTAGACTAACTGACCAGTGAGCTCCAAGAATACTATTTTCCTACCCCTGTCCCCTAGCACTGAGGTGACAGGCATGAATTGTCATGCCTGGCTTTTTACATTATGTGAATGCTGAGGATCCAAGCTCAGGTCCTCATGGTTTTATGGCAAATCACATTACTCACTCACTGATCCATCTCCCAGGCCCTTCTGTGTGTGTTTGAGAATTTCACTAATCCTATGTAAGGTAACTGTTGATGTAACCAATGAGGCTGTCTTCTGCCTTTTCTGCTACAGTAGGGCTATTGCCATTCCTTTTTATAGACATTGCTTCTTATTCTAAGAAAGTAGCTTTGTTCAATGCAAATGTATTATGAACCATATATAGTATTTAAAATTTTTATAATAGTTGTACTAAAATGCAATGAGAATGTCTAGATAATATAATTTACTTAACATACTATATCCAAATATTTCAATATATAAACATAAAATGTTAATATAACCTGTTACATGGTTGTTTGTGCTAACTTAAACTTTTGATGTGCATTTTATAATTGTAGCAGTTTGTAATTTCAGTTTGACTACTGACATTTCAGGTGCTCAGTAGCTAAATGTGGCGGATGGTCATTGTATTGGATAGTACAGCTCTATGGAGTAGGAAATGAGATGTATCTAGATGCAATTTCTGTTCAGTAGGAAGTTATAACGTAGTCAGCAACTATGAGTCACACTCAAGACTATATAGATGTCTTTTATATTTAAGGCCATTCAGTATACTTATTTATCTAACCCCTAACATTCTCCACGAGCAAACAAAACCTAATGAAGCCTTGGGTGAAGATATATGTTTTTAAATGGAGGAGGAAACCAACTACTGATTTCATACTCAACTCACTTAAAATCTCTCTCTCTGTCACTGTAGCCAACTTGACCTTCTGAGGAAATCTATCACGTATTTTTAGTTATCCCTCATTTTACAACTAGCTATGCTGGAAAGTGTGAACTGGAAAAAAAATAATCACCTGGAAAAGCTCACATATCAATGAGACAGTAGTGAGAAGAAGAGACCATTGTTTAAGAGCAGTGGTTTAAATCTGGAAGCCCTCATTTCTGTCAAATGCACATCCTGTTTGCATGTCATAGCCCAAATAAAGCTAATTACATAACCGGGTCTTCCCAGCAGGTGCAAAACTATTTTTAGAGTATATATATCATTGCTTAGAAGTAGATTAAAACACACATGTGAGTTGTTGGTCTACACAGAGCTGATCGAATATCCTCTACAGTGAATGAATACAACCTGGTCTAATTGAACTGCGGATCTTTGCTCGTTGTGAAGAGGCCAGATGAATCCCTCCTCTCTAGTGCCCAAGGCAGGTAATGTTTCTCTGATTGATATTCTGAAGACTTTAAAATAAACACATTTTGGGTGTCACATTTTAGGTCCTGCACCAGATGTTGTCTCAGACAAAATCTACCAGATCAGCAAAACAATTGAGGAATACGCCATATGTCCTGATCTTCGAATCGACCTATCTCGACTAGGGAGACAAGAATTTGACCTGGAGAACAAGTTCAAACCATTCAGAGGTAACACATAGTTTGAAGAAATCAAAAAAATTCCATGCATGGGGCAGCTTTCCAAGGGGGGTGCATATGGTGGAGTCCAAGTATGCATGAGGTTGCAGCAGCCCTTGTTGGTGATCGGTGGTTTCTGTAGGCAAGGATTTTCATGAGAAATACTGAATTAGTCATCTGAGGAGAGGCTCAAGGTAAGGCTATAATTAAAGTATATGCAGTGCAGAAAGAAACTGGAAGAATCTCTATTTAGATCCTGGCACTTTCAGAAGCCATTATCCAAACTGCATCATTTTCAACATGGGGAAAGGTTTTGGTTGACTCCATGATGACATACATGCAGTATACTGTGGATGACCCAAAATTGCCTTTGAATAATTTCTAAGCAGTTGAGGATACGAGAAAATCTAAGTTAAGAGAGATAAAAGCCAATGGCTTGTTAAACTTCCCATAAGAGGTAGGAGTTTCTTTTCCAGGCCAGAGCCATTCGGTTCTGCTTAACTTTACACATAAAGGTTGACTACCTGCTCTATACCAAGTGCTGTGTCCAGAGATTCTACAAAGGAATTCAGTAATTACGGAGTGTGTTTAGGCAAGTGGTTCAAGAATTGAACTGCCAAGCCTGGCATAGTGGCACACATATAACAACAGAACTTGGGAGATTGAGGAAGCAGGGTGATAAATTGGAAGTCAGCCAGGACTGCGGAGAAAGACCTTGTTTAAAAAAGAAGGAGAAGAAGACGACAACCAGGATGAGTTTGACAAATATTATTGTACAGGGTTGAGTGAATAAACTTTCGAAGAACCAAGAGCACAATTTGTTATTTTATAGATTCATGTCATGAATATGCACCTTATCCATTGTAATCAATTAAAACTTACAGAAGGCATGTAGGTAGCAATAGAACTACCATATCTTATGCTAGTGCCTCTACAAGATTGGGTACAGTTTGTGTCACAATGGTGTCTTAATTTCACAAATAATTAAACTAGATTAAAATGATGAACTATGTTGGGCATGTAATTTAAAAATATTGTTATTAATTCATACAATGTACTTTGATCACATTCATATCCCCACTCCTCATAACTTCTCACAGATTCACCCTGCCAACCTGAGCACATGATTTTTAAAGACAGAGAAAGCTTAAAATAGACTGTGTGATGGTGATAACACTGGGCTACTGATACCAAGTCTTTCTTAAATAGTTTTGGGTTGATCATTTGCTCAGGTAGTGAGAATTTACTGAAAGCTGTGTGATATTCACTAGAAGCAACAGTGACCACCTTTAAAAAAATACAGTATCATTTATTTATTCCTCAGTATTTTCATACATGGAAACAATGTATCTTGATTGTATCACCTATAACCACTCCCCCACACTCCACCCTTTATCCCAACGTATCTGTCCCCTTCTTGTCCTTATGTTCTCTTCTTTTAGGTTTTGTTTTGTTAGTCTCATTTATTTTTAATCCACTAAGTCTAATTGGTGCTCCTCCATTGGAACACAGATTGCTCTTGTTTGATTGATCTTGTGTGGGTAACCATAGTTACAGTGAGCTCCTGGGACTGATTGATCTTGTTTGATTGATCTTGTGTGGGTAACCATAGTTACAGTGAGCTCCTGGGTATACTGGCAATGCCACATATGGAAGACAGTATTAACAATGCTCTTTTCCATCCTCTAGCTCTTATATTCTTTATGTCCCCTCTTCTGTGGTGTTCTCTGTACCTTGAGAGGGGAGAGGATTGATAAAGATGTCTTATTTAGGGCTGAGCACTCAATAATCACTTATTAGCACTTGGACCAGTTATGAGTTCTATATTAACACTAACTTCTCTCCTTGCAGAAGGAGCTTCTGGGGCCAGTAATAAAAGCACCACTAATCTGTGGGTATAAACATAACATAAATATTTGTTTGGTAACATTTCAATTTACCAGGGTAAGAGCAGTAGATTTCCCCCTGGACCTTGTGATCTCTTGGATTATAGGCTTTTGGCCAGGTTTATAGTACAGAAGGCCTCAAATCCAATGCAAAAGCAATTGGTTACCTCTATAACCTTCATGCCGCTATTGCACCAGTGAGAAGTTTCTACTTTTTTCCAAGACAGTGTTTCTGTGAAACAGCCCTGGCCATCCTGGAACTCACTCTGCAGACCAGGCTGGCCTGGAACACACAGAGATCTGCCTGCTTCTGCCTCCCGAGAGCTGGGATTAAATGTGTACACTACCACCTGGCTGAAAAGTGTCTACCTTTATTGATCTAGTTAGAAGTGCACACACACAAAAATGTGCTCATGTGGATTATCTAGGCAACTGCAACTGTGTTATATCTAACAAAATAAACATTTCTGAATATATATGAGTAAAAGGTCTATAAGAGGGATAAGAGCTATGAGGCATTACCATCTGGAAGAAGTCATATGTGTTTTAGTTGTTTTGGGCACATTTATGATTTTAGAGCTTCTGAGAGACTTGAGTCTTTGGGGAACTCATTGCTACACCTACACTGTTCTTCGGGTGACTTCTCTACAATGATGGTGTTAGTCTGGAAGTAGATAGAAGTTTTTCTGGTTCCCCAAAATAACTTGGAGATAATCCTTTGAGGTAATTTATGTGCTATATTCCTGCTGTTTTAAGTGACGAGCAATGCTTGAATTAACTGAAAATAAGTAGTCCCTGGTGCGTCATCTTAAGGTGTCAAGAACATGTATAAGATAATGGGAGTGGTCAATTTTCCTGAATGACTTGCTTCCTTGAACTGTCCCTGGTGAATATCAAATATTTTAGGCAAATGATTCAAGAGCTGAAGAACCAGAATGAAATTTCCAAAAATATCTTATGTTATTAAGTAAGTAAAGCGTCTAAAGCATTCGCAGCATAAAAGCAAGAATTTCAGATGTATAGTTCACAGACAGTGGTTTTTAATTATTTTTCTGAATTAATATTCTCCATATGTCAGAAGATGATTAAGCATAGCCTGTGCTCCTTAAAAAGTAATTAAATTTGAATGGATATTCATATGTCAATTTAAATGTAAGGGGAATATTTTGAGACCGGTATTTGGCCAGGTGAAGGGTAATTTATACAACCTATTAAATATTGTACCTGGATGTACTGAAAATTAGTGATTGATATCTTTAACATAGGCCTAAGTGTTTCAGCTCTGAAGTAGTATGACATTGAAAAGTAATAGATGTATAACTTTAAAAAATTTAATTATAGAGGGCTGAAAAAAAAGTCTTTCCTAGTTAAGAGCACTTACTGCTCCTCCAGAGTACAAAGTTTGATTTCCAGCAGCTCTAGGCAGCTCATAACTTCCCACAACTCCAGCTTCAGGAGATTTAATACCTCTGGCATTTGCAGGCACCTGCACTCATGTGCACATACTTAAATGTGTGTATACACTCACACACTTTCATGTTTGTGCATGCATGCATGTGCACACACACACACACACACACACACACACACACACACACACACAATTAAAGAGATAAAATAGAGGTAACTGCAAATTTAAAAAGACTGCTCTCCTAGACAAGATTTTAGTTCCCCCAACTCAAAAATTTACTTCTAGGAAAAATGCTTTCTAAGCACTGGTTATGTACAGGTAGATGTTTGAAAATGGTGCCATGTTCTGTGTGCTGGTTTTCATAAATTAAATAAAAAGGTTAGTTTGGGATTCTCAGTGACACACTGGAAAGCTTTTGTGCTTACTGGGGAGCTGCAGATGTTAGGCATTACCCTGGAGATTAGGTAGTAGGCTGGGTGTGGAAGAGGGTTTATGTGAAATCAGAATTCAACCCTACATCGCAGTTCTGTGCTTGGATCCAGTGTGTATAGTAGCATTTTTTGGGGGAAAAAAAAGGCCATAGCTGAGGTCACTCCTTTATATGTTTCCCACCAGCTGAGTCATTCTTTGGCTAACCCACAGGAAGGCTTCTGCATACGTGGGATGCTTGTTAGCATTGGTGTGTGTACAGCTGGGGGAGGCAGGTGTGAGCCGGGATGGCAGTGTATTTGTATCCTAAACTCTTCTAGTGGTTAGTTTTGCCTTGCAAGAAGAATGTAGAATATTCTTTGTACCATTATTTATCTGGAGTTGGTCACATTTTGATTGTGCTGTAATTTGAGTTTTTGTTTTCAAATGGACCCTTCCCTGCCCATATAGTGTGCGTGTTAGATGGGATTTTGATCAGAAGTTTGAATTTTTTGTGCTTCTGAAGATGATTTTTGGGTATGCTCATTGACATCCCCCACCTCTGTTTTCCCATCTTCAGTGGAAATTGTGGACCCCGTTGACATCTATCTCAACCTTCTTCGGACCATCTTTGACTTTAATGCTATCAAGAGTTTGCTGACTGGGCCTAGCCAGCTGAAGATCAGAGTTGATGCCATGCATGGAGGTGAGCTTGTGTTTTTCTAAAAGCAGTGGCTGAAAACAGTTAAGGAGATCTCTACATGTTCAGATATATAGAATGTTCTAGAAAATTTCAGGACTCTTGTTACTTTTTTTTTTTTTTTAATGTAAATGAAAACAAAAATTGAACAAGTAAATTTGGGACTGTACCATGTGAGTGTAAAGTAGATCAAGGCTACCTTATTTATTGACTTAAAAAAGTCTTGTTACTTTCTATAATTTAAACAGCTGAATAAAATTATGAAAAACATGAATGCCCAATCCCTTTTGGCAGTCAATGTCCTATTTTCTGGTGTCAACCCTTTTCAACCCCTCTAGTGATTTTTAAGTATTTATTGCCTTTTTATGAATACCACAAGTATATAATTCTTTATTAACTTTTCATTTTTAAGAATATGGGCTTTTCACTGGACTTTTATGGTCAACTCTCCACGCCTTCCAGCAGCTGCTGGCAGAGACTTATCTTTATTTTGCCTTCATTGTTTTGCCTTTTCTAGAAGGTCATATAAACTCAGTAGTCCTTTGCTTCACATTTCATTGAGCATACTATTTTTTCAAAAATGATGATGTTCATGGCATGTGTGTCAGAATCTTCTTGTTCTTTGTTACTGTTGAGTAATAGTTTTCCACTGTGCTGATGTACTACAGTTTATCTATTTGCTAGTTGATAAAATTAGCCTTCCCCATCCCAAGTATTTGGCTACTACAATTAAAGGTGCTATGAATATTCACAAACAAGTCTTTATGGAAATGTATGTTTCCATTTGTTTTGGGTAAATTTCTAGACACAGGATTGTGGAGTCTAATGGTGCACTACATAAGAACTCAGCCGTTGTCCAAAGGAGCTGTCTCTCTGAAAACACATGAGCAATGTTGAGGGCTTCAGTGTCTGCATTCCTACCGGCACTCACTAGTGTTATCCTTTCTGTTTCCACCATTGTGCCCCATCTTCTTCATCTCTTTTAAGGCATTCTCCCTGTGTGAATAGGTTCCTCTTTGCTGTTTGTTTCAGACTCATATTTAGAGTGTTCCTCAAGATCTTGGTGACCTTTAGTTTCCTGGCATGCTGAGCATCTGTTGGGACCTCTGAGTGCACTTGGGTCTCACCTTGCTGGAATTTGGTCTTAGGGTTTGTGGTTGTGTTGTTTTGTTCCCTTTTTCTTGGGCTGGTGCTATTCTCCAGGAAGAGGTCTTCTGAGTTCTTGGCCTGATCTGGCCCAGGGAAAAGACAGCTGAATTTCTGTGTTTGCGGCTTATTGCTTGGCTTGTACTGTATGTCCATCTTCAATTCAGGCACCCTGGTTAAGGATTGGAGGACAAAGTGGCCAGATGTAGGTCACTTCCCTACCCAAGGGGGCAATGTTTTAGCCATACCCTACTTGTGTATGTTGATTTGGAGAAAGATGTGATTTTCCGAAAGAAACCCGATGCTTTCTCTAGAGAAGGGGACATGGGTACTGGGTCACAAGCAAGAGATGCTCATGGTGTGAGAACAGTAATGTGTTGAGAGAAAACACAGGAAAGTGATCTAATGAACATGTCAGCTGACAGGACTGCATGGTGGCTCTATTACAGGCTCTCTTCCTTTGCTTTAATGATTTCCACTTGTGTGGTCCCTTCAAGTTCTACTCAAAATACTGCTTTCTCTGGGAAGTCTCACCTATCAGCATTGTTTTTATAAGTCATGGTGTTCCAATAGACATCTCCCTTTTTGTCTCGCCTTTTTCTCCACTTTTCTCACTATTAGATAAGAGTTCAGGAATGTCAGGAATCTCACCCCCTTTGATCTAATCCTTTCAGTTCTTAACATAGGGGTTCAACATTAGGTCTTCTGGTCCATATAACTGCGATTATTGCATCACATTCATTGTTTTGAAAGAGGCGCTTTATTTTATATGGGATTTGGATGCTTAACTTGTCAATGTTACAACAATTGTGCAAAGAGAATAAGAGAATTACTAGTGCCCGTTAGTGCTTTTGATATACTCAGTTGAAGTGCTTAATACACAAAAACCAGCACGTAATAAATTGTTATTATAGAGTTGATTTCCATAAGGCAGTATTTTAGGAAACCACAAGGAAAAGAATTTCATCTCGCTGAATGATTGACATATCTTACCTGCTTAACAGAGACCCTGATACTTGGTAGATGTTCAAAGAGTAGTAATTGATATTATTATTTTATGTTGTACCTTAAAAAAAATGACGGTATAATTTCTTTTCTTTTCTGGGCTCTTAATTGAGCTGTTTTTGTCTTTTTTCTAACCAGAAGAAAACACCTTTGGAAGAGTATTTTTCAAGTGTTTTTCTGTTCTCATCTATCATTTTTAGTTATGGGACCCTATGTGAGAAAAGTTCTGTGTGATGAACTGGGGGCTCCAGCCAACTCTGCTATCAACTGTGTCCCACTCGAAGACTTTGGAGGGCAGCACCCAGACCCAAACCTGACATATGCAACCACCCTTCTGGAAGCCATGAAAGGGGGAGAGTATGGATTTGGAGCTGCGTTTGATGCTGATGGGGTAAGTGTGAGGATTCCCCCTTTGTGTCCTGCTCCCCATGTGATGGGCGAAGTACTAGAAGCCAGGAAACCTGGAGTACACACACATGGGGCATGCCTCTGCTCTGCTGTTCAGTGCTAGATAGCACCACGAAGCAGCCACTGCTTTCCTTAGTTTCAGATCGATGTATGTTCTTGAGAAATCATTTCTTTAAGAATACAGTCAGACAATCAAATTTCATTTGTGGCTGGCTTTGTTGAAAGCAACACATAAAGGAACTGGCTATTTACCAGCTATTAACAGCTCTCCAGTCTGTGCGGGGGAGGAAGGGGTTGAGTCTGTGGAGGCCACGGATACATGAAGTAGCTGCGCACAAAACCCAACAGGTGGAACACATTGCAGCTGTATCAAGATTCTGGGCCCCTGAAAAATTTATGTCATTTCCCATGGTTCCTTTGCCCTATTCAAATCAGGCTGTTTAAATGGTAGGAAAGTGACTTGTGCTGGTATTGGGAACTGGGTATGAAGACCAGATGCCTCTCCCTGATAATTTTCACACGTTTCTTCTCATAGGACCGTTATATGATCCTTGGCCAAAATGGCTTCTTTGTGAGTCCCTCGGACTCCCTTGCCATCATTGCCGCCAACCTCTCTTGCATTCCGTATTTCCGTCAGATGGGGGTTCGAGGGTTCGGGAGGAGTATGCCAACCAGCATGGCTCTGGACAGGTAAGCAAGGATGTTACTGTGACTCACAGTAGACCTCTGATGCCAAGGTCCTTCTGTTGGTAACTGGCTCTCATTCTCCCTACTCCACTGCAAGCTGGGTGACAGCTTGGAGACTTGAGGATATAGTGTGGTGTAGCAGTGTAGCAGGAGTCAGGTGGCCTGAGCTGGAGTCTTCTTTCTTATTCGATCTCTTGCTTTTCTTATCTGTATTATGGAGATGCTGACAGTACTATCCTTACATACATTGTGGTGAGGTATGAATGAGGTCATGCTTTCTGTCCCTACAGGTACTTGCTTGTTCCAAAAGTCATATAAGTAGAATCCTCTACTACTGGCTTCTTTGTTGTTGGTTTGTTTCATTTAATATTTTTTTGTTCATCAATATGCATTCAATGGGAACATAGTAAATATCTCATAAATATGTCATCTTCCCGAATCCGAGGGTATATGTAAGTAAAAAGAAAAGAGCATGGAGTTTGAGGTCAGATTATATTATGTATAAGACTGTGCTTTTGTTTTCATCAAGTGAATAAAAACACGATGCTACATCACAGGTTGTTGTAAGACTGGAATGATGATGTGCAGAGAGCACCCAACAGGAGGTTCAGTCTGGAGGTCCTTAATAGTGGGGCCTGGGTTTGATAAAATCCAGAGCCTTGGACATGCTAGGGATGCACTCTGCCACTGAGTTTCATTGCTATTCTTGCGCCTGATGCTTTCCAACAGTGTTCAATATTACAGAAGCAGAGCAGATCCTTTGCCGTATCATCCTCCCCCCTTTTTAAATTTGTCCTTATCATTGCATATGTCAGAAGCTCATCTCTCCTTGTTATACAGTATATTATTAATATATGAGAATATCACCATTTGTTTCTCATGGATAGACATCTGGGCTGTCTGCAGCCAGTATCTATTTAAAGGTTTTGTTGTTGACACACTTCAATTAGTCCTGGGTAGATATCTAAGAATAAATGTTGATTTTTAGGATAGTTGTACATCCAAGAAGCTGACAAACTACTTTCTATCTTATGTGTTTTTCAGCAATGTGGGGGTTTGTGGTTGCTTCATATCCTCATCAATATTTGGGGGGTTGGAACACTTTAAACCGTACTATTGTGTGCTAGACAGCATTTTATCATTGTTTAAATTTTTCACCATCCAACAACTGATGATTTTGAATTATTTCTTGTGTTTATCAGCTCCTTATTACCTTCTTTCATTATACATTCATCCAAAAGGTATTTACATGAATATAAAATTGGGTTACTTTGTTTTTTGTTAATGATTTTTGAAGGTTTATTATATTTATTGGATCAGTCTTTTGTCAAACATAGTATTGTCTGTATTTTCCCTCTCTGTATCTTGCCTCTATCCTCTCTCTTTCTCTCCTCCTGTGTGTGTGTGTGTGTGTGTGTGTGTGTGTGTGTGTGCGCGCGCGCACGCATGTGCATGCGTGCATATGAAGGCCAAAAGTCAACCTCACATATCACACTGGTCTAGAAATCATTACATAGGCTAGGGATCCTCAGGTCTCTGCCTTCCTAGGGATCACCCATCTGCCACCATATCCAGCTTTCTAACATGGATTTTGGGCATTAAATTCAAGGCAAGCACTTTCCTGACTGCAATATCTCTACTTTTCATTTTCTGATTAGTGACTTTTGATGGGCAGAGATTCTAAATTTTTATGGAATCCAGTTTACGATTTTTTTTCGTATGCCCCGCTAAGTATTGTTACTATAAATGCTTTTGACTTCTATGAGAAATATTTGTTTACTCCTGTTGTGTGATACTATTCCTGGGAGACAGGAGCAAGCATCTACTCACCCCAGATAAGGAACTGAAGACAGAGCAAATTAAGGATACCACTAAAGTCCAACATGGTGGACCAAGTTTTACTGGAGTTTGGGGGAGGGGTTGCTTCCAGGAGAAGTGCCTCAAAGACAACTGCATCACCAAGAGCTCACCTCAGCATGGGTGACAGCTCATGAAAGCTGGAACTCTGGAACTCACCGCACAGCCTGCAGGCTGCTCAGTAGGTTGGAAAGTGCCCCTTCTAGCTGCTTAGGTGGCTTGAGCTCTCTCCTTGAGTACCTGGTTGATTTGGCTTGGCTGGCCTGAACTTTTCCTTAGGAGCCCAGTTTATCTGAGGGTCTCTTAACAGCCCTTACAGTTTATATATGCGTGGGGAAGAGGGACCTAGTGTATCTGCCCAGTTTCAGGGACTTCCTGAAGCCATTCAGTCGTTTACTTCCTGAATCTTAATGGGATTTCCTCTAAGATGGATGGTTCTGGAAGGAAATGGCTATGTAACACTCTTTAGAACAGAAGGATATTTCCCCTGTCGTTTTTTTTTTTTTTTTTTTTTTTTTTTTGGTGAATAATTGCAGTCATAACATTTATACTTGTGCTTTCAATTTTCAGTTGATTTTAATGTGTGGTGTGAGGTAACAGTTGAAGATCATTTTTTTCAGTTGCTCCAACTCTACTGATTGGAGGAATTTTTCTTTCCACTGAATAGTACTGATTTCTTTGTCAAAAATTGGCTCATCATACATTTATGTGGATCTCCTTGGACTCTTTATCCTATTCCATTTAACTTACTGGTTTTTTACAAAGACATTACACTGAAATCAGGAGGTGAACCACCCAGGCATTTTCGTTCTTTGTCTAGTTAGCCTTTCTCTGTTACTACAGACATTTTAGAATTGGTATGTTAGTTCATGTCAGAGCTGATCCGGACCTTGACAGAGATTCTGTTGAATTTGTGAAGCCATCTGAGGAGGATTAGATTTTACTAATAGTGGCTCTTCCAATTCATGGGTGTATTTGTAAATAGGTTTTCTTCAATTTCTCTTACATATAAACTTAGAATTTTTAGTACAGATGTCTCACAGGTTTTGTTAAATTTATTCCTGTTTCCATATTTTGAGCCCATTGTAAGTGGAGTAGTTTTTTTTTTTTTCTTTTTTAAGAATTTTATTTTTGTTTATGTGTCCACGTACGTCTGTGTGAGTGACTGCCATATGGTGCACTTGCCCAAGGAAAGGACCCTGGGCATTGTGCAGCTTATTTGATATTCCAGGACACTGCTTAAACCCAATTTTATAATTTAGACAGACTTTGCATATATCCTACTTAAACTGGCAATAGTTTTGTGAGGACATTCTGTCCATCATTCCTCTCATCATATTAACAAACTTAAGAGCCTTGTACTGGGTCCCACAGCTAACTGGAAACTGGCAGGATCTGACCCTTTGTCTTCTGAGACAGGTTACTATTGAAGCTTCTCAGGGATTGGGAGAGGCCCCGCCGACACTGTTGAAAACATTGCCCAGTTCTCCAGTGAGGTAGCCAACAGCTTTTCAAGCCATGGCCAGCAGTGGGAAGTTTCATTTTAACAACAGAAACCATTTGTCCTCTTCTCTTGTGGAAATGTCCCAGTATTTCTTGATTTCCCTTCATCCATTTTTCTTATGACAACGTCCGTTCAGTCAGAGGCCAGGGGCCTTGCCTAGAGACTTACAAAGGGCCTGTTCTGATACGTGAGTGACCGTTTAAAAGGATTATTCATGCTTGCTGGTTGGGATTCAGAATTCTGTGGGGCTCTGACCTGCTGATTTGTTTTGGGTATTTGATCTGCTGGGTCGTTCCCCTGTGGATTCTCTTGATGGACACTTTATAAGCTCTTTCTTCCTGGTGAACAAATGCAGCTTCAAAAGTCTGTTTTCTTGTGGTTTTCCAAATTACTTATTATTATTATTATTATTTTAAATGAACAGAACCCTAGGATTGTATCCATAAATACCAGGGTAGCAATTGAATGCTTGAGATATATCTAAAGGCCCACTTAATTCAGAATGGGTGGGTACCTTTGAAGCTGATGAATTATCTAAACTTTCATTATTCACAGATAAAACTGGTGTTTCCCCAAAAGAGACTTTCATTCTCTTTAATTTCTATTCTCAGAGTGTCACTAAAACAAAGGTTGCATTTATCCCCGGATAATAAAGTTTCTGCCTTTGAAAATGGCATTCTTTGGGGACTCTGTCATCTGAATGTGACTGATTTGTAGCACACATGAGCTGCGTTGTTGAAAACATTCTGGTACAGATGATTTGGGAAGCAATGCACATTCAAAGTATATTTGTGGCCCAAGGTCTGTCTCCACCCACATGGAGGTATTAAATAACCCTTGGTGTCATCATTGTTCAGTAATATTTATGAAGCTCCCATCTGTGCTTGGGGCTGTGCCGAATGCCGTACAAAGCAAGTCAAACATGCAGCCTCAAGCTCTACTCACTAGAGTGGAACTCTCCTTGGAGGCATCTAAAGGACCCAGCTATGAGAAGTATGCTTTGACTACAAACAAGGCCACAAAATCTGTATGTGTAAACAGGATAGTGACACATTAGTGACCTTCAACCTTTACTTTTGGTGCCACCTGTGTATTTAGTATTTATTCACTAGAAAATATTTTCTAAGCACTTTCTATGCCCTAGACATGGTCCCCTGCTATGGCAGAACTCACTATCTGATAGGAAATAACATGTAAAGAAGAAATATAGACACACAAATTGTAATTTAAGGTATGGGGATGTGAACTTGGGACAGTAAAACTTGGTGAGGAGGGGGCATCTTTCTTAGAAAGGGTAATTACAGAAAGACCCTCTAGGAGGTCACAGATAGGTCAGGGGCCATCAGAAACATGCAAGCTGGGCCCGACTGGGAGACTGGGATGAGAAGGCCCATATAACACATATGAAAACACTTACCCCAGAATCTGTGGTTTGCAGTGGTTTGCTGCCAATCCTCAGTCTAAAATACGGACTGTAGCTTATCTTGATCATGCTCAGCTGGTTCCTGGAATTCAGACAGTGTTAATCCTGCAAGTATGCAAGTTTCTACTGATGTATGGTGACCTTGACCCTTGCCACATCCACAGCTCTGTGCTGTTTCATCTCCTGCATCAGGCATGATGTATAATGTGAGTTAATGGCTGATCACTTAGCTCCCATAGGTTGCTTTTGCAACAGAATGATGGCAACATTTTGCCTCGGCAGATAAATGTGGTTGGGTCTCCTATACTGACACAGCAGAGAGAAAAATTGGGAAAGCCTTTATCATAGGTTGCCAGGACACTCTTCTCACCAATTAGGATTAAGGCAGGAAAGACAGATTGTCTGCCGCAAGTCTTATTTCTTTACTATTCCTGCTGTTGGGAACAACAAAAATTCTGCCTGTACCATAAACGGGTGTCACTTGTGTTAGTTGGCCTGCAGACCACTATGGCAGGAGAGACATGTTGCCCAAATGGTGGTGGGTGACACCAGATGCACACAGATACTTTTAACTTGTTTGTTTGCTGTGTTTTGAGCATGCCCCTGTGATTAGTTAGCTTGGGAGGAAGCGGTTCTTGGCTTTAGCTTGAGATTTCCAGGAAAATATTGACAGGAGTTCAAGGTAAAATTCGAATTTACTCCCTCACCCCACTGTAATACCAGTGTGAGTGGTTGCACTGAGGGTGTTGGTCTGGTTTCAGTAGCGTCGCCAGGCTGCCTTCTGTGCAAGTGTGGTAAGCAGATTCGATTTCTTATCTCTGAGAGTTTTAAATCCAAGACAGGCAACACCACTGAACCAAGACATAAGTGGTATTGATTGTGATGAATTTCTTCAGTAGGGGACATGCTAGCAGTTCCATTTTAGAAACCCAGTGCCTTAAAAAAAAAAGACTCTAGACATTCTCTGCCTGTATACTCTGCACAGGCAAGGGTGTAGGCCAGGCCCGAGCATCCTCCATTGCATCTCAGATCTGGTGTCTACCTGAGATGTGACTGTGTCATTTGGATTTACAATTCTAGAGTCCCCTGTCTGTTAGTCTGATTGCGTCAGTGGTTTCTATCCCAGCATTGAGGACAACTCTTTGGTGACTTCAGGCCTGCATTTGAGACAGCAAGATCTCTATCCAGGACGCAGACCGTATCTGTCAGGGACTTTATATAGAACAGGAGAGAAACTAGATGAACTGGGACCCAAATAGTTAAGCAGTGTTTGGCCAGCACAAAGCAGAGGCTGGCCTCAGGTCAACCTTGACCCAGCAGGTCGTTTGACCTGATTATTCTGCTTTCTGCTCTCCCTTGGCAGGTGTCTTTCACATCTTCAGGCTCCAAGCTCTGTCTCTCCAGGGCAGAGTTGATGTAGCAAATGTCTGCAGGATTTCTAAAACTCATACCCCATAGCACTCTGCTTGTGAAGCTGAGAGACAAAGAAACTAAACACATTTCCTTGAGTCTTGACCCTGGCTGGAGTTTTCACCAGGGCCTTAGCTAGTGGGAGGGGTGGACAGCCGGACAGCCTTAAGTATCTCCCCCTCCTTACGTAGAGCCAGGATACAGGTCATTCCTTCTCAGAACAAGTGATGAATAATGAATGCATTTGTTTGTCTGTTTTCTTTTTTTCCCAGTGAAAGTAGTAATTGCAGAAACTTTGGGGTATGAAGTACCTGAGTGTATAATAGGGGTATAGTCTCAGAAGGGAATTCAGGGTCCCCTTCTTTTTATCTCTTTGTGACCCTGCAAATCCTCTGTTGCGCTACTCACTGATAATATTCGTGCTTGCCTATGACTTTGTCTTTTTTTTGGGGGGGTTGGATTTTGGTTTTGTCAAGTCAGGGTTCTTCTGTGCAGTCATCCATGACCTTTACATATTCACGGTCACATAGTCCTGTCCTCTCCTATCCATGCCTCCTTGACTCCTGTTGTCCTCCCTCCCTTGTCCCTTTCTCTCCCTCCTTCCTCCATTTCTCCATTATTTCCTTTACTGTTATATTCTTTTTTCCTTACCTACCTTCATTTTTTTCCACTTCTCAAAGCAAACAAACAAAAACAAAAACAGAAACATTTTCAGCCTTTCTTGCATTCCCGGTCCACTGTTTAGTTCAGCATGTGACTTATTACACTGATCTTCACCTCTACATTCTGTCTTCAAGCAAACTTCACAATCCAAATTAATGAATGTTTCATTATGTATTTGACCAGATCTGAGATGTCTGGTCTAGCCACCTGAAGCTCAAGGACAGACAAGGGAAGTGTTCTGAAACAGCATCCTACAGATCTTTTATCTTTGAAGAGCTTCCCTAGAGGTGGGAAGAGGGAGGAGAAAGCCCTCCCTCTTGAGAAGAGTAAGCATTTAGAGCTGCTGGGATAGTAAGGCTTCTGCAGAAACTGGGGTGTGGTCATCTCTGAGCTACCCTGAAATCTGTATGCAGACCACCTGGGTTTGAACTCTGACCTTATTCTTCTGGTCATCTTTCCTAAATGAGAATGAGAAGTATATGGAGAAATACACGGACTTGCTTAGAACAGTGTTGTCCATGATAGGAGCTCGGAGCTCAGGGAAGATGGGCAGTTACTATCAGATGGTGTTTTACAGACTTCAAACTGAGGGATGGTGGGCTAGTCTCTCTCTCTCTTTTTTTTAAAGATATACTTATTTATTATGTATACGGAGTTCTGACTGCATATATGCCTGCATGTAGGAAGAGAGCACCAAATCTCATTATGGATGGCTATGAGCTATCATGTGGTTGCTGGGAATTGAACTCAGGACCTCTGGAAGAACAGTCAGTGCTCTTAACCTCTGATCCATCTCCTCAGCCCCAAGGCCTAGTCTCTTGATAGGTCTTCAACTCGATATTGTTCGTTACTTTTCTCATTGCTTTGAGCAAATATCTGACAAGAAGCAACTGAAGAGAAGGGTTTATCCTGGCTTACAGTTCAAGGGGATCATTCCATCACATCACGGAAGTCTTGGTAAAAAAGAGCAGGAGGCCAGAAGGTCACAATATATCTGTAGTCAGGAAGCAGAGTGAGAACTGAAACATGACTGGTCAACAGAACCTCAACCCTCACCCCGGTGACCCACATTCTCTGGAGGGGGGGTCTCCACCTTCTATAGGTGTCACAACCTGCCCAAATAGCTCCATCAGAAGGAGGCCAAGTGTTCAAGCACATGAAATTATGGGAAACATTTTACATGCTATAGTGGTGCATACCTCCCAGCACTTGTGAGGCAGAGGCAGGAGTATCTTTGTAAGTTCAAAACTAGCCTGATCTACAGAGTGAGTTCCAGGACAGCCAGGACTTAGCCTGTAAAGCCCAATGGCTTGACTCAGCCTCTGTACTTCCATGTTGGTTGTCAGGCTCCTTGCTGTGTGCCTTGTACATGTCACAACACAGCAAGGCTTTCGGAAGACTGCCATGTGAGCTTCCCATATCCACAGATTTCCTGCTTACCTGGTAATTAATGATTGCTGAGTTTCTTTATCTCTTCTCTGCATGTATATCAAGCTTTTAGTTAGTGACCCAGGACTAAGTCTATTGACCTTTGACCCATCTTTTAATTAACATTTTATAAAATTGTGACAAACGAGAAATCCTGTGTTCTTTGTTCCTTCTATCAGGCACTTTCATAGAAACATGTTGCACGCCACACTCCTATCTCTTTGGAAAATTTGGTTGGTGGGAGGACTTTTGTTGTTGTTTTGTTTTTCTTGTAAGACACATCTGTGTCTGCCTGTGTGCCGGCCAAAATCCATTAAATCCCTTGAACATTTATCTCTCCCATAAACTGTGATGATAGGGTTTTGACTGTATTTCACAGACATCCCACTAAAACATATGTGGACTGTGTACATATTGAAAGCATTTGCCCATTTCCTGATCTGGTCAGTAGTTCAGCCAAAAGCTACAAAAGTAAAATACGAGGAACACTGTAATGAACTATTCTGTGATAAACTTGTTCAATGGATTTCTAAACACCAGCCAACCTCAGTGTATTGCTATAATATGTTTGTTTGTTTTATAACTTTACCCCTTTCTCTGCTAAGCTACTGGTCGCATCTTCTGATGCATTGCAGACAGATGGAAGAGCAAGTATCCAACCTCTCAGATGAGATTCCTTCAAATGTATCTTACCAAAAAGTTAGGGCCAGGAGCACTAGAAACTTAAGAGCAATGAGTGATTCAGACAAGGCCTTAGAGATTTCTAGAAAGAACTCTCATCTAATGACATTCTTGGAGCTGGGGGCTGGGTTGTAGCTCTGATTGGACATGACTAAATTGGGGTCACTGCATTATTATGACAACAAAATGCCTGAGGCCTCTAATGTTATAAAGAGAAAAAGTTGATGAGAGTCATAGTTTTGGAGGTTCAAGGGCATGGCATGGCTTCAGTTCTGGTGAAGACCCTCCCAGCTACAGTCACATCATGGCAGAGGCACATGCATGAAAGTACTTCATGTTGGCAGACAGGATGCTAGAAAGACAGAGATACCGGTAGCCTATACCACTTCATGGGATACCCTAAATAGCCCAGATGCCCGCTCCTAGGCTCTACATCCCATTGGTTCTAGCATCTTGGAGTTCAACCTTTTCATCACACAGAACTTCAAGGGACACAGTTCAACAATCAAGCTACATGCACACTGTGCCAGGGGGGATAGCTACCCCTTCTTCCATTCTCAGGGCTCAAGACAATAGGAACTTCGAGTAGCATATTCATGTCTTAGCTGGGAGCAGGGGAGGTTAAAGAAGGGCCAAGAATACACGGTTTTAAGATGGCTCACAGACATGGACCAACATCTGTTCAAAGCCCAGTATTGAGGACTATGGGGGCAGAGGAATGTAGTCATTATACTGAGTACACACACACACACACACACACACACACACACACACACAGAGAGAGAGAGAGAGAGAGAGAGAGAGAGAGAGAGAGCTGAAATTGGGTGTTCTTATGAAGAAAGCAGGGGAAATGGTCAGAGGAGTCACAGAGAAGTCTCTGCTGTAGTTTTCAACAGTGCCTTCAACATACTCTATAGAAATGTGTGCTTGGTGGAGATGTAATATACCTGGGTTTTGCTCAAAAGTTCCCTTTAAAGAACTCCAGAGGATGACTCAAATCATGATGCTGGCAGACACTGATAAAGACACTGATGGGAAGAAGAGGGAGGAGGGAAATCTTCCAGAGAAAAGATGTCAGGCTGTTAAATGTAGTAACTCAGAGAGTAGTGAATAAAGAGATAAATTCCTTCTTTCAAAAGTAAGTAAGTTGCTTCACACAGGAAAGCACACCGAGAGCAAACCAGCCTGGTGGTGTCACGGCCTCAGGAGTTGAAGGCTTTCAGCCCTATGCATCAGACACTCCATCCTAGCGGGGGTGAAGGGGGGGGGGGAGAAAGTTGCATTCTGTCTATTCCAACATCTAGAAGGGGGCAGCCCCAGAGGGGCAGTTGATTCTCTGCCAGTACAACGTCTTGGTGGAACCTGCTCTGTCATGCTTAGGTGTGGTCTTTTCTAGGCGAGTTATTCCTACAATGAACCGCCTAAGGCATCCAGTCTTAGAAAGAGAAAAGGCCTATGTAACACAGTTTTGGAGATTCAAAGGCAAGACAGAGGCCCCGGCAGTGCTGGCCATTGCTCTGATACAGGAAGGGTCTTAGGAAAAGAAGGGTGACTGCTTTTCACTTACATCACCCCCAACCCCAACTGGTACATCTGCAGTGGACCCCTACATCTAAGGCTCAGGGAAATCACAGAAGAGAGAGTGGAAAGATGAAAAGAACCAGAGGATCAGGGTGATTTCTGTGAGACAGCGTTCGCTATATACTACAGGGAAGTTGTACTCAAGAAATCTCAGCCATGTGGCTACCTGCATAAGATTAGCATAAAGACAATACCAGCTGATGTGCCAATATGGACAGGGAAAATTCCTTATTGTCCCACCACCACTAGATAAGAGCTACGGGAAGTCAGTGCCTGGGAGAGAAGGAGAATCTGATTCCTTCAGGAAGAAGCTACCACATAGGTTGTCCAACCCCAAATGGTCAGGCCTTGGACATATGTACCTACAAGCAAAGCTAAATGAACTCGTAGGTTATATATACATATGTGCATTCATACACACATGTGCATATGTATGCACATGTAATAATAATTTAAAAAAGAGAACATGAAGTTTGGAGGGGGGTTGGGGAAAAGAGGGAGTAGTAGGAATGAGGAAGATGCAATACTTATGTATGAAGTTCTAAAAATATATGGAACAAACGAACAAAAAGAGTAAAAACAGAAATCACAAAAAAATACATTCCATGAAATTCTCAAAAAAATTAATAAAAATGTTAAAGAAAAATTCAAGGAAAACAAAAAACATCTCTGAAGGTTCCTTCCCCCACAGGAGGAAATGCTGACTCTGCTTTTCCCTGGGAAGTGACACCTTGTTAAAGTCCCCATTCTGCCAGTAAGAAAATCCATTTAAATCATCGGCCTACCATTAAAGAATATTCTAGAATATTGGATGCTTTCCAACAAATGCCATCACTTTTGGTGTCTCTTGCTTATTCTGACTAATTCATTTGCTCATCAACAAGTATTTCTTCCTTTCTCTGTGTGTCCTGGTTTGCTCTGTGTTGCTGTGATAAACATCCATGACCAATAGCAACTTGGGGAGGAAAGGGTTTATCTCAGCTTACAATTTCCAGGTCACACTCCATTCCTGTGAATTTAGGAACTCAGGACAGGAAACTGGAAGAAGGAGCTGGATCAGGGTCCATGGAGAAACACTGCTTACTGGCTTGCTCAGCTGCTCTTCTCAAGATAGCCCGGGCACACCTGCCAAGGGGTGCACTGCCGTTAATGGGCTGGGCCCTCCCACATCAATTATCAATCAAGAAAATGCTCAGGTGTGTCAAATTGACAAGATCAATCACGCTTGGTCCCGGGGTGTAGCAAATAGGCTCATATTTATGAGTTAGTGAGAGAGCCAGGCATTCGTGGCAACACATAGCATACAATATAAGGAATTCCTTTTATACAGGCCATTAAGAAGTGGATAAAGGGGAGAAGAGGAGGGAGAGGTGGGCATGAGGGAACAGGAAGTCTGAGGCAGGGAAAGAATACAGAACAAGAAAAGAGATACCATAATAGAGGGAACCATTATAGATTTAAGGAGAAATCTGCCACTGGGGAAATGCCCAGAGATCTACAAGGATGAACCCAACTAACAATCTAAGCAATAGTAGAAAGGCTACCTTTAATGCCCTTCACGATAATGAGATTGATGACTACTTTATATGCCAACCTGGAGCCTTCATCTAGTAGCTGATGGAAGCAGAAGCAGACACCCACAGCTAAACACTGAGCCGAACTCCTGGGTTGCAGAGAGGGAGGAGTGATGAGGAAAGGGGTCAAGACCAGGCTGGAGAAACCACAGAAACAGCTGACCTGAACAGGGGGGAGCTCATGCACCCCAGTATGATAGCTGGGAAACCAGCATAGGACCAAACCAGGCCTCCTGAATGTGGGTGTTAGTTAGAGGACTGGGCAGTTTATGGGGCCTCTAGTAATGCATCAGTATTTATCCCTAGTATAGGAATGGATGTTGGGAACCCATTTCACATAGAGGGATACTCTCTCAGCCTAGACACATAGGTGAGGGCCTAGGCCCTGCCCCAAATGATATGACAGACTTTGAAGACTCCCCATGGAAGGCCTCACCCTCCCTGGGGAGCAGAAAGGGGATGGGCTGGCGTTTGGTGGGAGTTATAGGGGAGGGGGGGGGAGTGTGAGGGAAAGGGGATTGACATGTTAAAAAAAAAAACCTTTTTTTAAATTTAAAAAAGGAGGAAGAAAAAAAAAAGTGGACAAAAGTCCTGCTGTTGGGCCAAAAGGATCTGAACCTGATGTAACAGTTCTTCCTTCTTTTACATTACAAATGCTGTTCATGGGAACCCTTAGTGAGCACTGTAAGAATGACCACATCTTTGCTTTTTATTTCCATTTGAGTAGAGTCCTCTGATTGTAGCAGTGACCCATGTGGCAAACTGGGGGATGACCTAGATCAGAAAGAGAGTGTGCATTCTGGAACAAACCACCCATTGGAGTCACAAAGTGCTACAGTGTATTGGCAAAAGCCTAGACCTGAGCTTCACAGTGGTCCAAAGTTGAGCCTGAGACCCACATTGCTAGCCATCATGTAGATGCATCATTAGCTAACCTTTCACCCTTACCTAACCTTTCACCCCTACCTAACCCTTCCTCCCACATAACCTTTCACCCCTACCTAATAATTTACCCCTAACCCACCCTTACCTAATCGTTCACCTTTCCCTAACCTTTCCCCCCTACCTAACCTTTCACCACTATCTGACCTTTCTGTACTTATTTCCTCATATGTCAAGTGGAAGTCAACTTCGTTGGGTTGTCATGAACTCAAGTGGGATTATTAATGTAGGTGCTTGCCTGCTGTGCAGGAGGCCCTGAATTTATCCCCATCACTTGGAGAGGAAAGTAGTAAAGTAATGAAGTCCATATGGAATAAAAACTCAGTGAATACTATCTGTTTTTTTTTAATCATTAATAACATCCTCTGCCTTGTTATTTTCTCCCTCAGTTAAGAATTTTGCATTATTGAGCTGTTTATTGAAGACAATCCTGTCTCTAAATCACATCATAACATTATGACAACTGGAAGCTAACCTAAATGTGATGCGTTTCATGGCTCCTGAGCTGAGAGCCATGGTGTTTACATTTCTGGTCTGGTTCCAATCACTACCATATATTACATTCCCTACCTTCTCCTTCTTCTGTTTGATACTCTGAAAGATGAAAGAGTCAAGGGTCAAACATTGCTGAATTCTCCCCCTTGGGCTTGATGGACCCACCCTTTGTCAACAGGTCAATTTCCACCAGAATTTCTAGATCTTGGGTATAAGGCTCAAACCCCAGCCCTCCTCCACCAAAACTGTTCAGTGTTTTTGAGCTACCATGCACAGCTGGCCATGCAGCCCCTCCCATGAGATTGCAGGACACTTATCTTAATAGAGTTCTTCTTTGTTGAACTATGAACCATCTTCCATTGTAAGGGGAGGATATCAGAGTGTGGAGCTTCTGGGTGTGGGGTTGGGGGACAGGATGGGGGATGCCATGATGAGATTTGCATATAGAATAGTGAAGGTGGGGAAATCCAGTGGCTTGAGGCTGTGGCCCAGACAGAGGATGCTGCTGTGCTTGGGGAAGAGAGTCACAGTCCGACAGGAAACATCTGTTTTAATCTACTCCAACATAAACAGAATCGATGTGGTAGGAACCTGTTGTTACTGCACAGGTTCCATTTCTCCAGCCAGGGCTTGGCTGAGATCAGCACTGTTTGGACAGGCAGCACCATGTGGTCTCCTTTGTCAAAATGTGAACGTAGCGAGCAGCGGTATTTGGGAATATCCTGTGGCCATTTTTCTATTTAAAGGGGCTGTTTTCTTCTAAACCTGGCCGGCTATCTTTGTTTCCATGTCTTTCCTTTTATGTTTTCTCTTTTTCCCCTTCTCAGCATATTTCCATCCTGGGTTTCAAATAAGTCTATGCTGGGTTCTGCCACCACAGGAGCGACAAAGGCTTCCTCTGGTATAGCATGTTTGTGCCCAAGAGTATCAAAACATCTGGAATCATTGTGTGAACTCACAGGCACGCTCACACAGCCACAAAACCATAGAGGATGTCAACTGCGCTTAGGGTACTTCTGCCTCCTTTTGCCCTAAGAATCACTTACTGTGCTGGGGAGACGCTCATAGGGAACAGTGGCTGCCAACAAGCCTGGAGACCTGAGTTTGAGCCATACAATGGAATGAGAAGACCAACTCCTGTCCTGCAAGTTGTCCTTTGACTTTGTGTGCCCCACCCTTACACACGTACACAGAAGAAATCAAATATAATTAAAGAAACGCAAACGAGCTGGTGAGATGGCTAAGTAGGCAGAGTTGCTTGGCCTGTAACCTCCTTACATGAGTTGATCCTAAAACTCATGTAAAGGTGAAAGGAGAAACTGAGCTCCCCAAAGTTGTTCTCTGATCCCCACCAACAGAGAGAGAGGGAGAGAGAGAGAGAGGGAGAGGGAGAGAGAGAGGTGCTGTACCCATAAATGCATATCATGTACATACAGTCACATACAATAATAATTGGGGGAAAACAGAATCACTTATCTGGAATCAACTAATGTTGTTACTTTTGGGAAAACTACTTTATTTCTCACTATTTGAAAAAGTAGTGTTGGTGCCTTATGCTTAATTTTTGACCCTAAAAAGAATTCTAAGCCTTCCTTTTGTGTGTATTTTATATGTACGTGTGTGTGTGTTCTGTATGTATGTGTATGTATATATGTGTGAGTGTATATGTATATATGCATGTATGTATATTTGTATGTATGTGTATATATGTATGCATATGTGTGTATATGTGTATATGTATGTGTGTATGTATATATGTATGCATGTGTGTATACATGTATGTGTGTGGAGGTCAGAGGTTGGTGTCAGGTGTCTTTGGTCATTCTCTATTAGAAAAATTCCATTTTCTGGGACCTAGAAATGATTGCAGAAGAAACCCATATTGTTGTTGAGATGTTAGCAATATCATTTCCAGCATGGCTGGTACGTATTGAAGGTTGTCCAAGTCCTGTGAGGGTGTAGTGCATTTGCTAAAGACCTGAGAGACAAGTTAGCCGTGCACAGGAAGATGGAGGAGTAGAAGGGCTCCTCCCATGAGTGTTCTGCCTGGTTACTGGGTAAGCAATGACTTTATACTATTTATGAGAATCTGGAAGAGTAAGAGAAAAGCAGATATTGGGTGAAGTACCTTTACTCCAAAGGAGTCCATCCTAGAAGTCATGTGTGGTTCTGATGGCATGCCTGTACCAGCATATGATGAGAGCTGCTGTATAAGCATTCCAATCCCTTTGCCCCCTGTAAGGGGGACTGTTTTGTAGTTCCCAAAGAGCCCATGTCGGGTTAAGTTCTTGTTACCTGGGGAGATAACTGGCAAGATCCTAATTTGTATTATTTTTTCTTCACGTGTTCATCTGTGTCTTCGTTGCTTTCCTCCCCATCAAAACAAGCCAAGTGTAGTTGAATCTTTGCAGGATTCAAGTCTTTCCCCAGAGATGCAAACAAAGTCCCAAGTGCTTTCCTTCTTTTTCTCATTTGCTATTGAGATGTTTTACAACCTGCCAGGTTTCACTCTACACACAGATGCAAGCTTGGCTTTTGAAAGGTAGGCAATGAAAAAGTTCATGCCTGCAGACATTCCACAATTACAATAGGTAACTTAGAAAGTGCCCAGCTCTGGGGAATTGTCTCAGGCCCCTTTGAATAGCAATCCCAAAGGGGCTTGTCTGCCTTTGATGATTATCTATAGTTTCATTATTTTATGAGATTAGCTGCTGCGGAACTCTTTTATGGAAAGAGATTTAAGAAAGTCAACTAGATATACATCTGCCACACATGGAATCTTATCTTAAAAGTGGGATTTTCCCTTCAGCTCAGAATGCTGACAGATTTTTTTTCTTCTCTAATAGGGTTCAACAGGTTGACAAGGAAGCCAGGATGAAAGACAGATGGAAGTGGGAAGACTGGCTAGATCAGGTCCCATGAGTCCCCATCCTTTGCTCAGCTCTTCTCCTACTAAAATCATCTCCTTCCAGGCAGACACAGGCCTGTCGCTCTTGGCCTGTCATCAGCATAGCCAGGAGAAACCGGCATGGTTTCTAAGCTGAGTTAGCAGAAATTCTCATGGAATGGGAATTTTCTTTCTTATCCTGGTTTGGTTCTGGGCTCTCTTGAACTTGTGACTCTGATAATGGGAAATGTTGACATCACCTTGTATGATCCACTTCATGAAATGCTGTTCTTTTCTTCCCTCCATTCAGGTCAATATCTAAGTATAGGAGATGCATTTTTAGCTTTCAGATTGGCCTGAGATGCAAAATTAGTGCTGGAAATTAGTTTGTTACACACCTAACCAAGTCAGGAAAGGCTAGGGAACTACAAATGATGCTGGGTTCTGGATCAACACCTGCCTTGTAATGAGTCCTGACCAAGTTCTCAACCTGTGGGTCACGATCCCTTTGGGGGTCAAATACCCTTCCACAGGGGTTGTCTAAGACCACCAGAAAGCACAAATGCTTTCATCATGATTCATAACAGTAGCAATGTTATAGTTATGAAGTAGCAACGAAAATCATTTAATGGTTGGGGGGGTCACTACAACATGAGGAACTGTGTTAAAGGGTCACGGTGTTAGGAAGGTTCAGAATGATGGCTGTATACACTCTTTTCCCCCTCCCAGCTGCCATCCTCTTATATTGCAACCCAAATTTCCTGGAAGTTGATGGTATAAACCAGAACTTAGGGAGGGCCAAAGAAGACCTCTTAGCTCTGCCTCATGTGGACTGTATCTGCATTGTCACTGGCTTTTGAGTGGCTTTAATTGCACCTTTTGTGGCATTGGACCTTGTGATAGTATCTGTTCTCAGCTCGGCCTCACTTCTCAGGAGACAAACAGTTGCCAAAGCCCTCCCTCAGGCCTCCAGGGAGCAGGGAACCTAACTCTCTGCCTTTGGTCTCTCTCTTCTGCTCTGTTTCAGTCTTGACAAAAGCCAGAGTTGTTTTTGAAGGCTCACCTAAGGTCTTTCTCAGGTTTACAGTGTGCTGCTTGCCTGGTTCCAGTTGAGTTTGAGCAAAGGGTCTCAAGTTTATTTGAACTACAGGGGCATACCTGCTCGCCAACCCAGCACACCCCTATTTCCCAGGGCAGGTCAGCAGTGGCGTTTTCATTTCCAGGAGGCAAACTGACCCTTTGCACTTTCTGACATCTCCTACTGTTTTGGCTTAAGTGAAGGCACCCTGTGTTGTAGAATATTTGTACACTGTGTGAAGATGTGTTGCTGTGATTGGTGTAATATAATGCTGAATGGCCAGTTGCTAGGCAGAAGAGATAGGTGGGACTTCCGGGCAAAGAGAGGAAGAGGAGATAATCGAGGCATGTGGGAGACTCCAATGGGACCAATCAGATACGGGACAGAGGAAAGATAACCAAGCCACATGATAGAATGTAGGTTAATAGAAACAGGTTAATTACGTTATAAGAAAGAGCTAGTTAGAAACAAGCCTAAGCTAGGGCCAAGTTTTCCTAATTAACAAGTCTCTGTGTCATTATTGGGAGCCGGTGGCCCAAAAGACAGTCTGACAACACCCTTGGGCTTAGACTGCCTTGTACTGCTCAGCTTTACAAACAAGTGTTATTTTTAGCCCAGACCGTATAGCTGACATCTTTGCAGTGTTGAGGGTGTGAGAGAGAAGTCCCTGGGGAATTACACTCTGTCACTGATAGCTTGTCCTCCACTGAAAAGGATGGGAGAAAGGATGGCTGTGTTCAAGAGTGAAGATCCAGGCTCTGTTTCTAAGGCAGCTTCTGCCTCTCTTGCCTTGCTCTGCCGGCTGCTTGGCAGAATGGCTCCTTGCTCTTGGCTGATCGGCCGTGTGAAGCCTCCAGGCCTACTACCCTGCATGATCTGTAGCTCTACCTCACTGGAGCTTGGTGTAGCAGGAGTAGGTCTTGCTGGTTGGCTGAGATAGCACTGTAGTTGGGTCTCTCTTTTTCCCGCAGGACTCCTGCCTTCTTGCCAAAACTATCCAGGTAGCCCATCTCCAGTTTCTAGTTTTGGGTATCAGAGCTGGAGGGAAGGAGGAGGTGTTGGGAAATTAAAGTTTGAGGGTAAAATGATACCCTGTGAGGAACGTGGCAGGATCAGGAAGCCTGTTTCACAGCGATAGTCACTTCAACAAGTGTCCTGCCCCTGTGCCAGTGTAAACACAGAAGTAAACGACCACCTTAAGTCTGTTTAGCTAAATGTGGACAGATTCGCTCCGTTCAGTCTAACACAATTGACTGCAATTCCTTAGCTTCCTGTTTGAGGTTAATTAGGAGTTAGGTATAAGCTTTGGCTTATACTCAGTAGACACTGAGTTGCCTGTGGTAGAACAGAAGGTGAAATGTCTTTAGATAGGGTACCACAAGTCTAACAATCACTTTATAGGTGTGGCAATGTGGAGTCCGTATTGCTATTGGCACATAGCAAAACACAAATAGCTGGAATGGTTAGCACCCAGCCCAGCTTGCTTCACCTTGTTTCTGCTTCCAGGCATGTAGGACTGGAGGGATAGCCTGCCCTGCGCAGGAAGATTTGCTTGTGTGGGAAGATTTGGTTAGAGCAGGCATCATGTCAGGTACACTGGGGCATTTGGAAGCTGCAGTGGAAGAAGCCCTCCTTGAGGGAGGCAGGAGCAGAGAGCAGGGTGGGGCGAGCGGCCCCACAGCTTCTCTGAAGATCAGCCAGGTAATTTGTTTTGCACAGAAGCTTTCTACAGACCTAGTGTTCCGTGCTCTTTTTATGTAACATTTATGTCTTAGCCTGGCAGTCAGTCAACTGACTGCCTTGTCTTGCTCTTTCTCTGTGTTCTCAGTCTCAGACAGAACATCTCCTATGGAAACAAAGAATGTAGGGCAGGTTCAAGTCTCTTTTATTTAAAGTGTGTGTGTGTGTGTGTGTGTGTGTGTGTATCAGTCACAATAGTGCTAAGTTTCAAACCCGGGTCAAATGGCTGAGGTGCCTATTTAACCTATCAAAGTAAACCTGGCCACCAGGTTCTCCCAGCATCCCTCAGTCCCTACCTGTTGCAGAGTATGGCTAGCATATCCTGCCCTCTACCCTGAACTCTCCAGCCCAGGTCCTCTGCTCTCTTCTGTCTGCTCAGCAGTTCTTCCTAAATCCTGCCTGCCACAGTTCCGCTCTCAGGTGGCCTGATGTTGTGATAGGGACCTGATGTTGCTGATGCCTGGTGGGATCATTCTCTTCTGTTTAGCGCTTTGTTCTTCCATCTCCATGGTAACAGATTCTCCATATTAAACTCCTTCATAGATGGATGTTAGATTAAGACACAGTGTCACCAAGTTGTGCAGGATTTAGTTTTACCCTATCTATAAATGGTGCAGCAAAAGCAAAATAATTAAAAAAATTGAAATGGTAGGAAGCAAAAAGTTAGGGGATATATATATATATATATATATATACATACATACATATATATATGCATATAAATATATAAAATCATGAACAAATAATGCAAGAATCAAGGTAATAAAATATTAAATAGAGCAAAGGTGATCATCTATTTTTGTTTAATAGCTAATCATGAAAATTTAAAATTAAACATCAAAACATGTAAAGAAATGATTATCTAATGTTTAATAATTAAATAATTATTTAATGTTTAAAAAGTCAGAACTCTGTTCAAGTTAGAAAACTCACTGCAATTCTAACTTTTGACAGGCCAAGAGAATGGTGGAGGCTGGGGGTCAGGGGGACCCCAGCAACAATAAATGACTTGGCCTGAAAAAAAAAATATTTACTAGAGTTCGTTGACTCTAGAGTGTGTCTGTAGGAGGAAGTAGGCGGTATGGTTTGGCTAGAAGCTGCCAGTTCTGAAAAAAAGTTGTTTTTATTCAGGGAGGGGAGTGTCTTTCAGGGGCTGGGCTGAAGTCAGGATCCCAGTGTCAGGACTCCCCAGCGTGGATCTCCCCGCCCCTCACCTAGTCTGTTGCAAAAGCGAAAGGGTAAACACAGTGATGAGATAAAGGAAATGAATTAGCACACCACCAGGAAAACAAGTAATGTGAGAATACCGGTCTGCAGGGACAGATCTGAATTTGAAAGGCCTGCTGTGGGTGGGAGGCACGAGGTGGGGGTGGACGGGGCAGCGTGTGGAGCTGGACAGAAAGGTTTTGTTCAGTCAAGGTTTCTATCCAGGGCAGTAGCTTTCTGTGGGACTGGGGGTGGAGTGGTAGTTATTCAGAAAGGTAATTTCTTTTCCCACGTGGAGGAAATCCTTGTGAAATAACAACAGAAAGAACATAACCACTCTTTCCTCTCTCTTCCTCCCCCCTCTTCCTCCCTTTCTCTGTCTTTCATCCTTTATGGGCTGAGCACCTTGAAAACTCTTGGCTAATCTACGAATAATGAGAGCTATCCCTTGAATGTTAGACCACATTATCCCACGTGCAGCAGCGAGGCTTACCGACGTCCACCTCCACTGCCTTCCTCTCAGTCTGTCCTTGCCATGGGAAGAGAAAGGAGTCCACAGGGCAACGACTGGGAGGCAGGACCTAGCTAGATGAGGAAGCCTGCACTGAGTTTGTAAGTCTTCTGGATCCATTTTGGGGTCACGACTACTGTCTCTTAGGAAAGTAAGATGCAGACATCCCTGTGGCCATGTCTCTTCCAATAGCAGTTTCACAACTCTCTTTCCTTCTTCTGACCTGCGCCTGCCCTGCAAACACCTCAGGTGGAGTGTCTGGCAAGTTTCCCTAGAACAAGCTAAGGATAAAACCTGAGAGGTTTACTGTAGGAGAGAGATTCCACATGCTCCTTGTCTCAGTCCATTTGGGCTGCTGTAAACACAGACTCATAAACAACAGAAATGTATTTCTTAGGCTGTGGGAGTAGCTCAGTGGGCAAAAGTGCTTGCCATACAAGTTTAGGGACCTGAGTTCAAACCCCCAGAACCCCTGTAAATGCTTTAAACGTGGCTTAAACCTCTGTAATCCCAGCATTCTTAGGGAGTAGGCAGGAGGGTGGAGACAGGAAATCCTCAGAAACCTCATGAGCAGGCTGTCCTGGTGTATGCAATGGGAGAATGACAAGGAGAGACTGTCTCTATGTAGGCCGTGTGTGAAGACCAGCCCCTGAGGCTGTTCCCTGGCGTCTGCATGTATATTCACATTCACACACATGAGCACATGGGTACATATACATACTGCCCCCCCCCCCAAACCTTCGAAAAAAGAAATAGATTTTTCACATTTCTGGAGGATGGGAGGTCTGTGTGGTCAAGGAACTGGGAGACTCAAGGGCCTACTTCCTGGTTCACATATGGCTCTGTCTTGCTGGATCCTTGCATGAAAGAACTTCAGGCTGTTTTCTGCTGCATCTTTTGTTTCTGGAGGGCCTGCATCATACAACCTTCCCATTATTGATTTGACCTCAATATGCAGATGGGGAAAGGGTCCCATGGCAGGCGAGGGACAAATAGACCATCAGGCAGAACTTACATGGGAAGGAAGTTTTATTAGGGAAGGGAAGGGAGTAGGGGAAGGGAGAGAGAGGGGAGGGAGAGAAGAAAGAGAGAGAGAGACAGAGAGACAGACAGAGATCTGTCAGAGAAATGGCAGAAAGGTTGAGTGGAGTGGGTGAAGCTTGTCTCTTTTTTTCTCTTTTTTATATTAATTTATTTTTACATTCCAATCCTGGTTCCCCTTTCCTCTTCTCCCACTACTCCTGCTTCCCTCCCTCCCTCCTCCCATCTGCTCCTCAGAGAGGGTAAGGCCTCCCCTAGGAAGTCTACTACATCTGTCCCACCTAGTTGAGGTGGGACCAACGCATCTCTCTCCACCCCCACACCCCTGTGTCCAGGCTGGGCAAGGTGTCTCTCCATATAGAATGGGCTCCACTAAGTCAGTTTGTGCATTAGAGTTAGAGCTTGTCTCTTAAAGGGACCTTTGTACCTGTATATAGAGCCAGAGTACTGCCTGCCATGCCTGCAGGGGTGGACACTCCGCCAGGTCCCTTGGCCCCCCAAGGGGTGGGGCCAAAGTGTACCTGGATGCTTTCAGGGGTTATAAGCATCCAGATCCTACCACTGCTCCTGAGCATGGTTAGTGGTTGTTTTAAAGCAGCACAGAGGACCTCCATGTACAGAGCAAGTCTAGAAAGCCATGAAAAAAGGTGGGGCATGTCTCGATACCTTCATTTTCCACAGCTTTCGAGATCTCTTATGATTTTCCAGCAGGGCATAACAGAATGCATGCTATTCCCCGTGCTTATTTGGACAAGACTCCTCCCCCAACTCATGCTAGGCACAGCCTTTGTGAGCCACTGGGGCACTTCTATGTAAGTCAGTAACAGAAAAGCTTTGGATTCTGTGCTGCTGATGTTATGTCAACTTGACACAAGCTAGCGTTTACTGAGAGAAAGGGGCCTCAACTGAGAAATTGCCCCCCCCATACGATCAGATTGCAGGCCTGTGGAGCATTTTCTTAATTAGTGATTGATATGGCAGGGCCCAGCCCATTGTGGGTGGGTTCTATAAGAAAGCAGGCTGAGCAAGCCAGCCATAAAGTATAAGTCAGGAAGCAGCTCCCCTCCATGGTCTCTGCATTAGTGACTGCAGTGATACAAGTCTTTGCACACTTAGGTATTTCTCTTTCCATGTATTACTCTTCATTTATTTTGGGGACTAGTTTCTCTGGGGTGGGGCTCTGGAGGCAGTGTGAACGAGCATTTTTTTTTTTTTTAAATCTATTCTATCTTTTTCTTCATCCAAATGTGCTTCCCTTTGAGAGCTGTCCTAGGATGTGACTGTTTCAATGCCTGTTTGAGGACAGCCAGAGAGCTGTGGAATCAACATTTGGTGGCCATATTTCCATCTTTAGGCTCTCTTAGAAACACACAGCTGTGAGGCTTTCTATGAGTGTAAGTTTCCCTGGGCAAAATTGTAGCTTAATCATCCTTGGACCCTAACCTGTCCAGGCTGACCTTCTGAGCTCAGTGACTGATGATAAAAGGGCAATAGATTCAGCAGATGGCTAGCATGTAGTAGGTTCTCTGCTGACACCCAACTTGCCAAGTTGTTCATTCGTTGAAAAGTTATTGAAGATGCCATGCTGGGCACAGCTGCTAGGAACTGACAGGGGCAAATGTGACACATGTGTGTGGCCTCATCACTCTAGCAAGTCCGCCCCCACCCCCAACCTCGAGACAGAAGATCTTGGTCTCAGTTCTATGAATGCCTTGAGAAGGGGTTTTGGATAAAGCTGACCTGACCCATGTACTGTGATTAATCACTGCCTGCCTCCCTGATGTCTCATTCTGTGGTACAGCAGATCTTGTTTCGGAGTCGAAGATGACAGATCAAACCCTTGCCATGCTGTTAGATAACCATATCCCGTGTCAAAGAATCCCAAGCTAGGTTGTGAAAGCCTAGATGGGAGGACAATTCTTTGACTCAACAAGATGGGGAGGGTTTCCAATTCCCCCCAGAGCAGAAAATCCCCATCTGGTCCTATTGAGGATCATAAAGTCACCTGCTGGGGGGCAGGGTACTGGGCAGATTCCGGCAAGATCTAGCTCTGAGCTTTCAACTTGTGTCTGAGAAAATGTTTCTAAACATCCTGTGTTCCCCACTTGGCTGTTGCTGGAAAATTTGATAGAGGGAATAGAAACTGGGCAAATAATTCTGAAAGGGGTGTAGAAAGGTTTTTGTTTTTTGGCTTCAGACTTTGGATTATCTGTGTAATTTATTGAAAGCAGGCTGAAAACAATGGCAGGTCTACCATGAAACGCCCTGTTATGCTGGCTTAGCTTGTATTCCTCCAAGGGCGAAGACTGTTAACATAGCCTTCCCATGACTATGTTGTGTGAAAACTTTTAAAACACACTCAGGTTTCTGAGACCCCACACTAAACACCTGAGCAATGACTCAAGGCTCTTTGTAAGAGTGCTGTGGCTTTCCTTTCCCAGTGTTGCTGTGAGCTCTCCAAATCTGGTTGAACAAGTAGACACTTCTTTTATTGTGCATCCTGGTACAGTCGTATGTCCAGTTCAATCAGAACAACTGCACTTGAATTTGTGAACAGATTGCAATCTGGAAATATTGATTACAGGGTTTCTTTTAATTTGACCAGAAAGACATTATCTGTCTCAGACCCTCAATCAATGATCATCCTGGGTCTAAGGACTCTTTCTGTGTTTCAGAGAATGCTAATTATCTGTAATTATTAAGCATCACTTGGGAAATGGGGCCACATGGGATGTTGTCTATCGTTTTACATGTACACATATGTTAGTTTGGGACACATTTATTTCAGTCGCTCAAAGATGGCTGGCTTCCTTATCTTAATTTTATACTAATGAGAAAATTGTTTCAAACATTTACTTTTCATCTTCTATTTCAAATGTGGCTTTATCTTTTCCTTTGCCTCTGTTGACTGTCTTTCAGGCAGGCATGCTAATGTCTGTTTCCCCTGAGCCAAGGTCACATATCGTGTTTCAGCTGCAAGCTAACAGCCTGTCAGGAGGAATACAGAAATCTGTATCTGGGGTTTGTGACTGGGCATGGAATCAGGATAGTGAGGGGGCCCTGCTAGAGGAATCTCTGCTTTGAGTGTCTCCTGTCTTAATGTTAATTCAGAGCAGCTGCAGGAGTCTGGGGTGTCTTGGAAGCTTCTGTCTCCATCCTTCACACCCTGCAATTTTATATGCACATATATTCAAGGATACTTAGGGAATTCTGTATTTATGTTTTATTGAATGTTCCCCATAACTCAGATTTCATGCACAGAATCATTCCACACATAACTGGGAATGGCTTCTTTTTGTGCTGGCTTAGAAACACAGCCACATATGAGCTTGGCATGGGGCAGAGTTAAAGCTAGTGTGATGCTGGATTGAATGCTGTTTTCGTCTGTAACTTATGAGGTAGAACAAACTCATTAATCTTTTAGTCCTTCACTTTCTTCACCTACAAAATTGAGGGGGAACATCCTAGCTTCGGTGTCTTCCAATAGGAGGTATGTCAATAGAATACCCAGTGTCTACTTCAGTAAATGCACCAAGTTAGAAGGATTGCAACAGTATTGCTATAAAGACTAGATAAAGTAGTACCTGAAAGCAGTTAGAGCAGCCCCAACACAGACTGAGCTATGAGTCATCACTAGAACCATCATTACCACAGAGACTAAAAAAAAGGATGTATTTATTTTATACCATGTGATGTGTGTTTTGCTTGCATGTATGCATGTGCAATACATACGTTTCTGGTGCCTGTGGAGGCCAGAAAAGGCTATCATATCCCGTGGGACTGGAGTTACAGATGATTGTGAGTCACCATGTGGGTTCTGGGAATAGAACTTGGGTCCTCTGGGAGAATGGCCACTGCTCTTAACCTCAGAGCCATTCAGTCCCTACTACAGAGATTTTGGGAAAAGATCGATTCCCCATTCCTGACGTGGGTCAGAGTTCAAGTTAAACCAGAGGGATGCCTAATGTGGGAGCTTAAATTTTGGGGAATGGCTTCCGAACTGTAAGCATATTCATTCCTTTGCTGCACTTCCTAGTATGTGTACATCAGTTCTAAATACCACATCTTTTATAATCAAAAGTGTCACCCAGCAGACGCTGAAAACTTCCATGTGATCAGTCCTGTCTAGTCTGGAGGTTCTTTTCTTTGAATGGAAGTTGTCTTCTGAGGTTAGAGTCATCCTCGTGATAGGCATCAGTTCTTCACACTTTTCAGGAAAGAGCCTCCGGCAACCGGCAACCAGGCCTCTTTCAAAAGCACCAGCCTCAACTTCCCCCTAACCAGAGTGAATCCTGTGTAAGGAGTAGGTTTTTCCTCCCGCCGCCGGTCTTGTCCCACTGCGGCACCAGCCCCAATTAACACACTGAGACTCTGTATTTGATATAATGCTGTTGGCCAGGTACTAGTTTCTTATCGGCTAGCTCTGTCTTAATTATTAACCCATTTCTGTTGATCTAATATTTCCACGTGCTTTCTTCTTACTGGGGAATGAGGCAGGCATCTTGTCTCCCCAGTCTCTCCATCTTGACTCCTCCTTCCTCCTTCCTCTTTCCTCCTTGTCTCCTAGTCCCTCCTATCTTGCTTTCCTATTGGCCAACAGCGCTTTATTCATTAAACAGTATGAGAAACATATTTACAGAATGACATCTCCCATCATCTCTTCTTTTTCTGTCTAAATAAAAAGAAGGGCTTTAACCTTAACATAGCAAAATATATAACACAGTTATCAAGTAAGAATCACAGTTAACAATGTTTAGTCTATTAACAGCAAGATTAAAAGAAATTATGTTATCATCTATCCTATATTTGTGAGTCTAAAGTCCTATATGTAACTTATTTTTAAGCTTAACTAAGAAAAACTATAACCATAACTATTTGTCTTCAACTCCTTCAAAGACCACAGAAAGATAATATATATATAATGTCTAGGCTGAATAGATGTTTATTCAGGGAGAAATAACTTACAACCTAGACAGATGAACACCAGCAAGTTCCACCCAAGAGTGTCCCTGGCTCCTCCTCAGACCTCCTTCCACAGGTCACTTCCACCCCTGGCTCCACCCCCAGTGGGCGTGGTCAGTGCCACAGAAGCAGACAAAGTGAATATCCCACTACACTTCTTCGAGTGGCTAATGAGGCGGTTGGTAAGAAGGGCATTGGTGGGGAAAAGTGCAGCTTGGGTTTGATCAATGCTCCATGCAGAGTGCAGTATTTTCCACACCAGAGATGAGACTGATCGAGGCCAGTGCCAGACTAAAACCTGCCCTGTGTACTCCATAGCTTGGTGCAGCCAGAGTTGCTTGCAGGTCATGCAGTATGCCTCGGGAAACATAGCTTATTTTATCACCTGTGGAGTTTTTACTGTGTTGCCCTTTGCTTTAAAAATTCCCCTGTTGACAGAGGAATGTGGCTTTTCTGACATTGCACATGACATCTGTGTGAACATGTGTATATACACTTAGGCACATGTATGGAGTTTTAATTTGTTTTCTAAACAAACAAGAATGAGGTCATATTCACTCTTTGATCTGAAGCTCGCCGTTTACCCTTTGCAGACTGTCAAGAAGGTGTGTGTCAGGACATGAAAATATAACAGCTGTTTGATTGCACTGCACTGGGATGGTATCCTGTACTCAATGATTCCTTTATTTTTGGACATGGAAGCAGCTCCCAGTGTTTTCATCCACAATAGTGCAGTGATTATTTGGGTTTCTATACATTATTTTTACACATGTACTATTTGATTTCTAAGATTGTCATTTCTGGATCAAAGAGTGCTTTTGAGTTTTAACTGCTGCTGTTATATCTGTGAATTCTAAAAACAAAAAACAAAAACACAAAAGGTGAATCCTAATCGAATTTAGTTGCCACCCCCATTGCTCTTTGGACAAGTTACTTTATTGGGATGAATTCTCAACTCCAACTTCCCCGGAATCTTACTACATACAAATGCTGCCCAGTTTCCAGACTTATTTAGGGCTGTTCCAAACAAGATTGCTGGAAGAGAGCTGATTTAAGCTCCTCCTAGTGTCGCTTTGATTAGTAAACAGATCCATTAACCTCCCTGGAAGGTTCTTTTGAGACATTCAAGCTGTGAATTTTTCTTTCAGACCCTTTCAAAGCTGAGAACCACTGCTGAGCAAAGCTCCATCTAGGCCAGATTGTGTTTATTTTGTCCGATTCAAATCAATTTGATGACTGTGTGTTTATGCATACTCTTAAGTGCTCTGCAGAGCTTGGATGGGGCATGTTTGACCTGTTGGTTGGGGAACAGATTTGGTTTTAATCAAGTTCCAAGTCAGATGGGACATCACTCACGTGGGACCCATCTTTCAGAAGAAGTCCATGTTTTGCTCACTGATCCCTGTAAAAACCAGGTCCATAAATAAAATGAAGAGTCTGGGAAAGATGCTGGATTGGTTTATTTCAGCCCTCTGCTTATTGAGGGAATCAGGGCCCAACAAAGGGGGAAGTAGAGGTCATAGGTGTTTACTTACTGTACTCAACAGGGCAAGGATGCAGACAGGCTCTGTCCTCATGCAAAAAGCCAAGATCCTAAGTGGATGCTTGAAACTGCAGAGGGTGCAGACCCCTAAATGAACTTTTTTCCCTCTATGCACATACACCTATTATAAAGTTTAGCTTGCAAATTTGGCACAGTGAGAGATTAATAATCCAACATAATAGTGGAATACAATAATGCAAGCAAACAGCATCACTCAAGCACTTGAGGGTCATTATTAAATAAGTATCAGGCACTTGCTCTGAGGTACTGCAGCAGACAGGCTGAAGCCAACAGGGCTGTACGGTAGCGATGAGTAGGTAGTGAGTACAGTGTGGATACACTAGGGAAGGGGATGGGTCACGTTCTGGATGGGGTGTAAGGGGAACAGCCCAAGACTGCATGCTACTTGAAGTGTCATACAATTGAAAACATCTGAATTGCTTCATGAATTTTCTGCATCATGTCTATGGATGGTGGCTGATCCTGGATCCCTAAAACTGTGAGGAAGAGTTCAGGGCAACTACATACTACTCAGGGGTCTATTGTGGTTAAATAAGGAACAGGATAAACAAATAGGCCGAATAGATGTTTATTCAGGGAGAAATAACTTACAACCTAGACAGATAAACACCAGCAAGTTCCACCTGATGCTCTCTCCAGCAAGAGAGCGTTCCCAGGCTCCTCCTCAGACCTCCTTGCACACTTCACTTTCGCCCCTGGCTCCACCCCCAATGGGCGTGGTCAGTGCCACAGAAGGAGACAAAGTGAATATCCCACTACAGGGGTCCCTAAGACCTGTGGGTCAGGACCCCTTTGGCAAACCTCTAGTTTCAAAAGTATTCACATTATGGTTCATAACAGTGGCAAAAGTATAGTTATGAAGTAGCAACGAAAATAATTGTATGGTTGGGAGAGTCACCACAACATGAGGAACTGTATTAAAGGGTCACAGCATTAGGAAGGTTGAGAACCTTAAGAAAACATTCCTCATTTAGCCCAGCTGTCAAAGAACACATCTGAAATCTACTTAAAGCCAACACAGGTAAGATTTGGGGTTTTGCATGAAAAATAGTTTCCTTCAGGCCCAGGACACGAGATCCAGTAAATAATCCCTATGTGCATATTCACTGAAAAGTTGTGAAGTCTGCTTTTAGAATTTGTACATCCCTGACAAGTTGACTGTACCTTTCACATGAATTCTCTTAGTACTTATAGTTAAGGTGCCAGAGTGTGGGATTGATACGGTTTTAAAAACAATCCGGAACTAATAGAAAATGGTCTCTGCAGGGTGCGGGGGCATAAGCAGCTCCTGTGAGACTTAGGCAGGAGGGTCATGAGAGCGAAGCCATCTTGGGGTCCACAGCGACTCATCTCAGAGAAGAAGAGGATGAGTCCCTTTGTCTTGGCATCCCTCTTAGTGATCTCAAGTGGGAGAGGAGGATGGTCCCCATCCCTCTGAGTCCTTTTCTGCTTCTGGCCTCTGGGTGGGCTGTCCCCTCTCCCTGAGCTGCACCTCTGGAAAGCTGCTCTGTGTCAACATGCCTGCCACCTCCTTAGAGTGGCCTCCCTTGACCACTCTCCCTGAGAGTGCCTCTAAGTGCAACTCTTTATCTCAGTCTCTTGAAGATCCTAAAGTAATTTTAATGGCTTATAATATCACTCACACACGATAGATTTATACATGTGAAGTTCTTTGTTCACATTCACAGACCTGAGCAGCCATTGCCATTATTTTAGGCATCATGATTTTGCAAAGCCATCCTGTTCTCTTTGGCTATCATTGTCCCAGGGCCCATTACTTCTCCATTCCTGGGAGCTATGTATACACTCATCTGTATCAACAAAATTCTTCACAAAAATAAGAAAATAATTTGCATTTACGTAGAGCCAGATTTTACTTAGTGACAGTAATAAGATCTGCATTGTAGACAAGTATCTGCAGGACATACCTAGCCTCCTTGTTCCCTCTTTTCTGTGACTTGCAAATTAATATCCCTCTGCACAATAAGTTAATTGAGACTCATTTTTCTACTTTTACCAATTTTCTCCTCTTGTTTCATTTCCTCTGGGTTTATACTAAAGGAAGAGGCTCTGATAAAGGGCATTGTTAGTGGACAAAAGGAAGCTGAGGAACTTCCATGAAATGATACACCTTAAAGAGAAAGGGTTTTACAACAATGCACAGAGAATTCAATGCAAGTGCAACAATCTGCAGAGTTGCTGAATTTCTTTCTAAATGTGTTATTTTCTCTCTTTTTCTTCCTTCCTTCCTTCCTTCCTTTCTTTCTTTCTTTCTTTCTTTCTTTCTTCCTTCCTTCCTTCCTTTCTTTCTTTCTTTTGGGGGGGGGGTTTGAGACAGGGTTTCTTCTCTGTAGCTTTGGAGTCTATCCTGGCATTCTCTCTGTAGACCAGGCTGGCCAAGAACTCACAGGACTCACAGGGATCTGCCTGCCTCTGCCTCCTGAGTGCTGGGATTAAAAGTATTCACCACCACTGCCTGGCCCTGAATGTGTTAGTCTTATATTTTTGGTTGTGAGCCTAGCCTTTAATGGCTGAGCTATCTCTCCAGCCCTGCCCTAGATGCGTTATTCTTGACACACATTACTTCATCACTGAATTTCTGATTTTCTAATTTTCTTAATCTATATGAGAGATCCCAGACATCTCAATGCTAGAGATGTTTTTTAAAGGAATGTAATTCAGCAATATTTGTCTGAACCCTTTAGCCTCTGAAAGAATAATTGCAAATTATTCTTCAGAATTATTCTTCAGAAAGAGTATTGCAAATAATTCTTCAGAAAAAAATTTCAACAACTTAGATGAGATGGGCCAATTCCTTGAAGACCATAAGTTGCCAACACTAACCCAAGGTGAGATTGGTAATTTGGATAGTTCTAAGACTATTAATGACTGTCTTGATTGAGAAAGAATAGGATTGAGGATGGGACTCTGTGTTAGTGTGCTGGGTTAGCATGGATGAGGGAGGGCCTGAGTTTGGTCCTCATAAAGGAAAAAACAAAACAAAAATGAAGAACAAGAAGGAGAGAAGGGAGCGAAAGGCAAGGAAGAGGAAGATCAACCCTTAGTGGAGGAGGCAAGAGAAGGGAGAGGGAAGTTGCTAGAAGAAGCATGTTTTTTGACGGCTAAAAAGCATTATGGTGATGGTGAAAGGACTACTCAACAAAATAGGACAGAGATCCAGGATAAACCTAAATAAACATGACTAGTTGATTTTTGTAATTCATAGGACAAAGCACAGTGTTTCCAGGAGAATGGAGGCTTAACACGGCTATTCAAATAGAAATTCCGTGGATAATTTGAACAGACTCTTCACTAGAGAGGCTACATGGATCTCAGATAAGTACATAGAAAGATTCAACTCTGTTAGCTTGCAGGGGACACCAGTTAAAACTATGACAGAACAATTAGAATATCAAAAAATAAAATAAAAATTAGTGCTGGCACTAAGCCAAGTCCTGATGAATCCTCACATCATTGGGACTTGTAGGCAGTGCGGCACTTGTGGGAGTGCACATAGAATGGAAAGCCACTCTGGGAAATGCACATGAAGTTAAACAGATGTTTACCATATGACCCTGTAATCCTACTCCCGTGTATATATCCCAGAGAATTAAATCGTATATCCACATAAAACCTGTATACAAATATTTATAATAGCTCGTCCATAATAGCTCTGAACTGTAAAGAGCCAAAAGCCATTTAATAGGTGGAGGAGTAAACACACCGATACGTCCATACAATGTTCCACAATAGCACTGAACTAAGGCCCAAGTTGGATGAGTCTTAAGGGACTTTGCTCAGCAAAGAGGGCCTGACTCAAATGTTACATACCGTATGAGTCCCTTTATCTTGCGTTCAGACAGACAAAACTATAAGGCGAACAGAGCAGTGCTGTGACTTCTCAAAGGCTTTTCTTGGGAGTCCCCGATTGTGGTGCCGGGTAGGTGAATCTACTAATGTCTAAAACTGATAAGCAGAGAACCCACCCAAAAGGCAACTTCACTGTGGTTAAGAAAAACAAACAATAAACTCAAACACGGGACCGGCTAAATGACTTAGTAGAGAAAGGTGCTTGCTGCCAATTCTGAAGACTACGTGTGCCATGCCATGTGCATGTGTGCACACACACACTTTCTTTCTCTTTCTAAATAATTGTAAAAATATATTAAAAAGTGCAATATATTTTAAAACCCTTGCTCAGAATGCTAGTGTGCTATCCAGGTTGTATCCTTGCTTCTCTGGGCAAATACCAAAGATGATCCTCTTTAACAGCAGAGTTTCAGGAAATTTCTTAAAAGTCGAACCTATTCTGAGGAATCACAGTCTACAGCAAGAGACCTGCAGCAAGAGACAGGCAGTTGTTTCAAAGCAAGAGCAGTAGGGAATCTGACAGTGCACCATGCTGCCAAGTTAAACAGAAAACACAAATATTTGTATAGCTTTGTAACAAAAGAGAAATATGGGTTTTGGCAGAAAGGCCTTAATGGTACTTGTGGCTTTAAAATAACCAAGGCTTGCTCCCAATATGTGGAAATCACATGCAGATGTAGGTATGTCAGAGGCACGGTGCTGTCCTGGGGAGAAAAGCCCAGAGACCAACAATCCATCTCTTTGTGAAGATGTGGCAAAGGCCGATGGCCTCTTGACATTGGCTCTTGCAGGACTGTGTGCACTGCTTAGCAGAGTTGGGTGGATCACATTGCTGTGTGGGTTCCTGATGGTTTGCTTCCAGCTACAGAGATAGAGTCTTAAGATTTTAGTTTGGAGACGATGTGTTTGGATATCAAAGGCAGAAGTACTGGAGAATTTGGGGTGACTGTGGGTATAATCGAGGGGATGGTGGTTTCCTGTGCCCCTCTCATCCAAATGCAAACCCCTAGCCATCCTCTGTACTTCCCAAAGGGAGCCATCTAACACCAAACTCCCTTTGCAGTGGATGGAATACTTAGATGTTTATGGCTATTGGGTCAGGAAGAAGAGTTCAGGTAGGGTTCTTTGGATGCAAGTAATAAGATCAGTTTTAGGTGACTTAAAAAGGAATGTGATGAAAGGATAAAAAGGCATCATCAATGGAATGAACTTAAAAAAAAAAAAAAAAGCATGACCATGGCTGGCAGCCTTCCAGACTAGGGAAGGGAGATTATCCATTGACCCCACTTCCCCCTCAATACAGCATCTTCTTGGAGTAGGTCTTGCCACATGTCTACTCTTTTTGCATGGGAAAGGAGATTGTGTTGAGTGACAGGTAGTGGTCAAGGGAAATTCTACAGAAGTGACCTAGGTATTTCATTTCTCAGTTGGGATTGGTCAGGGAGAAACCTGACTTCCAGGGAGAAATAGCTTCCAGGCATCATTGTGGGGTTTAGACATTCCTATGGAATGTTTGGATAGATATGGGTTGGGAACACAGAGGTGTGATGAGAGTATTAGGTGTCAGGGGAGGAAAAAGCATTGGCCTAGGAACTATAGGCAGATGAGCTCTCCCTGCTGGAAGCTGATAGAAGATTTCAAGGGAAGTTGCTCTTTCCCGACCTTTCTGTTTTTCTCATTAAATGATAGAAGGAGCTAAGTAAGACCTTGCTCTGCTTTGGATATGGCTTGAGCGTGTTGCCCAGAGTTTCATGTGTTGGAAGCTTGGTCCTCATTGTGACAGTACTGAGGTGGTCTAGCCTTTGAGAACTGAGGCCTGGCGAAATATAATTACCCCACTAGGTCACCAGCCTTGGAAGGGATATTTAAAGATCTTGTGGACAGCAATAGTTCTTATGGGAGTGAGTCACTGTAGGGAAAATGGCACGTCCCCTGAACCTCTCTTGTACTACATTTGCACAATAATTTGCTCATGTGGCCCTAAGTGTACATCAATCAGACCAAGTCAGAGTCATAATCAACTAAAAGTGAATGATCGCAATGGGGAAGGTAGGTTAAATGAGAACATAATTCATATTGTCAATGTAACCCTCTGAGAGAGTTACAATTTGAAGCATTCCCATGCCTTTGTATTGTATCTATACCCCCATCTTTATTAGTCCCAATTTTAGGACAGAGTTTAAATAGAAAATGTTGGTTCCTAACTTCTAACACAGCGAAGGCGTTTTAGATATAAAGAATTCTTTGTAGTGTCTTGGTCCTTTTCCCCATTTCTGTATTGCTTAAGATGAAATTATCCCTTTGTCAGATGCTTAATTGGCTCTGTCTGTAATAACATGTCTACATTCATGTGCCTGTGTTTCTGTGTAAGCCTGTATGTGTCTGTGTGTCTGCATGTCTCTGTGCATGTGTGTCTGTAAGTGCATTTCTGTGTGTGTGTTCAAGAGAGAAACAAAACATGGGTAGGAGAAAAGCTCTCTTATGAAGGCCAACGCCTAGAAACGTTTGTTCTTGCTTTACTTTTCTCTTTCCCAGTATGTGGGAGGAGTTCTGCATAGTCTTTGGCTTGATGAAACTTTGATATTCAGGAGAAGAACGGATGTGTTTATTCTTCAGAGTTAAAAGGAATCAACTGAGGAAGATGTGTTCTGTTCCACTTGGCCTTGTGAGTCCTTTGCCAGCAGGATGAACTTTCTACCTTCCCTGGTGAACCATCCCCATAGCTCCTGAGCAGCATTCCTCTGTCCCTTCTCTTCATAAGTGAGAAGGAGAGTGGCATTGTGATACTTGACCATATAAGGGGGGGAGAGAGGCCCAGCTATGATTCAGTTCTTCCCTCGTGTCAACTGTACATACACTGGAGGCCTTTTAAGGAAACATGGTGCGTGCAGGAAAATCATCCCAAGGCAGTCCATCCATTTTCTATGCTACTGCAGAATTGGTGCCTGCAGGCTCTATGTGACTCTGAAGTATAAATCACAGAGGCCTGTTGGCTCCAGGCTTTCGGAGGACAATTCAAAGATTGTGCTCTCTCCTGAATGTAATCAGCATTGTGCTTTCTACTAATGGTCCAACTCACAGTTGAATTTCTGACTTTTAATGAAAATTTTACCAGTGCCACATCCTGATCTTTACTGTGGTGCTCCCTGTCTGTTATGAATGATTATGATGTCCACAATGACACAGTCCCTCCTTCCTACCTCTTTTAGGCTTCTGATTGGTTGTATCTGTGCTATTGTGTTCACTTCTGGAGAAGGATGGAGATAAATAGAGGTAGAGATAGGTAGATGATTGACAGACAGAAAGATAGATAAGATAGATGATAAATAAGTGATAGACAGATAGATATAGATATAGGTAGGTAATAAATAGATGCTAGATAGATAAATAGATGGATAAATGGATGGATGGATGGGTGAATGGATGGATAGAATTGCTTTAAGCCATAGACAGTTCCCATAGTGGCTCCAAGATCTTAGATAAGTCATGTAACTCTCTAAGACTCAATGTTCTCAACTAAAAATAGAGTAAGTGAATGTGATAAAATGCAAAGTGTTTATCACAGAGCTGGAAACTTAATGAAAGCTTGACGAATGGTAGCTGTTGTTTTTTATTATTGGCATTACTGTCTTAGTTGGATGAGAGCTATAGATTTGGTGTCTGTGGGTAGTATTTCCTGAAACCCTGCTGTTCTGATCTAGCATCATTTTGACTAAGTAATTTTCTTTAAGTGCCAAGCACATTCATAAATAGTCTCAGGATCCCTGAAGAATGTCTTGGCAGGGCCCTGCATAGCGAACGAGGTGAGGTGGGCCAGGGCCTGGCTCTCTACCCGGGCATCCCTCAGTTTATGGAGTTGGACAAACTATCTAATCTTCTGGCACCTTAGTTTTGTAGTCTGTGGTCTGGTGATGAGAGTTTTTTAAATCCATGTATTTTGGTTGCCAGGGGTAGAAACAAATCAAATCAGAACAAGGGGAAAAAGAAATGATTTATGCAAAACTGTAGGGATTTCTCTGCAATAAACTATGTCTTATTTCATAAGATGGGGAAGATGAAAGACAAAGAGGCATTTCAGAAGGTAGAGATCCTTCTTGTAGGCAAATAAATGACCTACCCCTACCCCACCCTGCCAAGTTGCATCTAGTCCTAGACTTATTTCTGTCTTGAAATCCACCTTCTTGAGTTCTATTCTGCGGTTAACAAGAGGTCAGGTTGGTAGGACAGGCCTAAAGGACAGTGTCTTAGGGTTTCTATTGCTGTGAAGAGACATCATGATCATGACAACTCCTTACATCTTGACTCGCAGGCAACAGGAAGTGGTCCGAAATACTGGGTGTAGCTTGAGCATATATGAGATCTCAAAGCCTGCTTCCACAGTGACACACTTCCTCCAACAAGCCACACCTACTTAGAAAAGCCACATCTCCTAATAGTGCCAGGGGTCATTTTCTTTCAAAACACCCCAGTCAGAAAGATGATAGTGTATGTTTTAAGTGCCCATGTTTCCCCATTCTGGGACAAGCACACTGGTCATGATGTTGCCCTCAGAGCAACCAGTAGCAAAGTCCAGGGATCCATGCAGAAGCCTGTCCTATCATACCAGAGGCTTCCACCTGGCACCTGACAGCCCCATGGAAACTTCCTAAACAATGGCACTGCTCCGCTGAGACCCTTTCTGCTTAAATGTAATAGAGATGCACAGAGACATCTTTCATAAGTGAGTGCTATGATTGAGCTAAAGGGGTAACTGTGGCAGGGTTGTCTTGGGGGTGATTTTCCATTCTGGATGTCTTAGTTACTTGTCTATGCTAACAAAGTTTCATGGACTGGGCATCCTATAGACAATTCATTGCTTAGCTTCTTTAAAGACTGTAGAGTCTAAGATTAAGGTGCCAGCAGATTCAATGCACAATGAGGGCCTCGTTCCTGCCTCTCAGGTGGCATCTTTTTTTCCTGTATTATGTATGGAGAAGGAACAAAGCAGCTTTCTAGCCCCTTTAATGAGCAAGAGTCCCCTCCACAAGGGCTGTAGTACTGCTCTATCACCTCCCAAAGACCCCACCTCCATCACTTGAGGGTGGGATTTAACTATGAATTTTAGTTGAAGCATAATTGACTCCAAAACCCTTAGATTCCGGAGGAGTGTCCCAGAAGTGGGAGTTGAAGGGTAGTTAAGAATCAGCTGGCTGAAATGAGGGGAGTGGCATCACCAAGTCATAGAGGATCAAGGCTTGGGGACTTGACGGTCCAGTTGAAATTGTGTTTTGCCAGGGAGGACACTGTTTACATCAATTGCAAGCACAGTAAAGGTACCCTCTGCTTGGGCTCTACTATCGCAACCCTGAGGCTCCTGTGCAGCATCTCTGGGAAGCAATGGGGCCCAGTACCATGGCTGGTGAGGATAGGATGGAGCCCAGTCCTGAGCCCACACAGTCGTTTCTTACATGCCCTCCTGTCACCAAAGTGTGGACACTTCTTTGATGCCCTCCAGAGTGCACGTTCCCCGATGAAAGTCTTACTTGCATTGGTGGAATTGTGACTTCATATCACAACCATGATCCATCTTGAGAAGCTGGGACTACAGATGTCTGCCACCGCGCCTGGCTCTACTTTATTCTTATAATTGAATACTTCACATTGGTTGTTTAATATTAGTTGTTATTAGTTAATGTTGCCAGTCTCTTATTGTGTCTAATTTAGACATTAAACCATCACAGGTGTATATTTGTAAGAAAACCACAATCTCTGAAATTTCCCACAACCTCTGGACACCCAGGGACATACCCTCTAGATAAGGGAAAGGCAATGATTTCCCTCAACTCAATGTTTTATACCTTTAGTAGGAGAATCTATAAGAATAAAAACAAAAACAAAAACAAAAAACCACTGTTAGAAGCACAGACTTCTGGGACCTACCAAAGCTAAGTAATCCAGAATTATTCAGGACAGGGGTCTTGAAATTTGCATTTTAATGAGTTTCTTGGGTGACTCCAGGAAGTGTGAAGCATATGCTTCCGAGAAGCCAGGTGGTTAAGCACAAACTCCACCCCTCCACCCCCTACCCTAACAGTGTTTTCCAGCTGGCCAATGGTGAGGGACACCTTGTCTTTGCTGGTGGTCTGGGTTGGACCTGAAAGACCACCATCTGAGGCACTATACATGCAATTTGCCTTAAAGTTTAACACGGCGTTTAGATTATGTGATGCTAGCTCCCAGCCTTGTTTGGTTTGGATATACACATTTGGTTTCATGATCAGAACTGAAAGCCAACTGTCCTGTTTAATTTCTCTGGAAAAGCCATTACAAATCAATTAGTTGCTTTTGTTACTGTGTCAAAAGTACTGGGGAAAAGCAACTGCAAGAAGCAAGGGCTTCTTTTGGCTCACAGTTTGAAGGTACAGTCCTTCATGGTGGGGAAGTGTTGGCTGCAGGGGTGGGAGACATCCCATCTACAGTCAGGAAGCAGAGAGAGAGAGAGAGAGAGAGAGAGAGAGAGAGAGAGAGAGAGAGAGAGAGAGAGAGAGAGAGAGAGATGCACACTGGTGCTCAGCCCACTTTCTCCTTTTTATTCAATCTGGACCTCTAGCCCAGGGCATCATAATCCCCTCTGTTAATCCACTCTAGAAAAGCCAGAAGTGATTCTGTCATATGAGCCATCATAGGGGATGAACAATATGTTTTATTCTATTTGTTTAACTTCGTTTTGGAGGTGTGTTTGGTGTGTGTGTGTGTGTGTGTGTGTGTGTGTGTGTGTGTGTGTGTGTGTGTGTCTATGCACATGTATACCAGGCATATACATGCAGAGGCCAGAGGAAGATCACTCCCCCCTTTTCTTTGAGATAGGGTTTCTCACAAAGCCTGGAGCTGTGCTGGCAGCTCTTGAGCTGGCTGGTGTGTCCTAAGGACTTGAAGTTGGTTCTTTTTCTTGCACAGAAAACATTCATACTCATTGGAAACTCTTCCTACTCACAGGTCTGACCACCTTTTGTTTCAACTGTTTTGAACTTTTCAAGAAATTTGGTTAACATTTCAGCAGTAGACTAAAGTTCTGGGAACGCTTGCATGTGGGTCTAGTATTCCTAATGGGCATGTTTAATTGCACTGGATATTGACAAAGGCTGAGAGGATTGTAGAATGCAATACTCAGAAATAAGGTTTTAGGACATTCTGAAAACAAGTATAGTGTGTAGTATTGCAGTAGATGGGAAACAGTCTTGTCCTTCAAGCTTTATCAAGGAGATAACCCAAGGTTTTGGTGAGGGTTACACCCTTCTCTGTTACCCACACTCTGTACCTTGAATATGCCAGGGTCACTAATTTATTCCTCATTGCCATATTTAGTCTCTTGCCTTGGGCTTTTGCTATCCATAAGCCTGTAAGTGACCTAAATCCCACTAAGAGCTCTAAAATGAAGAAAACTGCAACTCTCCCATGATTAGCTGCCTAACTGAATATGAGAAAAATGCAACATGTCATTTTATTATTAAATTTAGTACTCAGGAACTCATTATAACACTTGAGAATAATTTATAGACTGCATTTTCTCATTCTGAAAGGATTCTCGAGTGTGCACAAGGGATGAGAGAGCATTGCCAATAGTTAATTAAATGAGTGACTTGGAGGTTCATCATTTCGAATGCAAAATTACAGAAATCCTTTCAAGATGCTTTTGGAGCAAAGAGTACAGATTTATGTGAAATGTGGATTTATTTTAATATGTTGACATGAAATGGGGTGGGGCCACACACACACACACACACACACACACACACACACACACACACACACACACACAATTAAAGCCATACTCACAGAGTTTATCATAATGCAATGCTATTGAACCAGCCACAGGGTTGTAGGAAAATGAAATAAATGCTTTGTCCTTAATGGTTTTTAAGATGGTGAAAGACCTTTAGGGACACCTTCAGTGATGTGAACGTCTTAGGAGAGTAGGCGCCCCTCTTTCTATTTTAAATATGTCCTTAAGGGACTGGAACACAGGTGAACCAGTGAAGAGCCTACTGAATGCAGTTGCATTGGATGTATCCTTTATAAGGTTACTACAAAAGAAAGAGGCCATCTCGTGGACAGCCTCCTATATTTGAATGCTAACTATTGTGATATTTTAGCACATGATTTTCATGTGTTCTGGTGTAAGGGTATAAGGGATAGCTGGAAATGAGGTTTAGAAGAAAGGCATGCTATTCATCTTTCACTGTAATGTGTGCCTGAAATGTGGGGAGGATCACGTTGTCTCTGTTTCTCGTACATGGTCAGTTGGCCTTCTTGCTGTGGGCCTGTGGCGGCGCAGTGTATCATGGTTGCAGTACATAGTGGAGGTGACCTGTTCACTTCATGGTAGTTGGAGAGCAAGAACGAGGGGCTTGGGGTGGGGGGAGGAAAAGGAGGCAGAGAACCCGAGGTCTCAGTACTCCCTTAAGGGTATGACCACAGTGACCTAGCTTCCTTCTCCAAGGTCCCATCTCTCAGAGCTCCATCACTTACCAGTGGGGCGTGGCCTGCAGACCAAGCCTTCAGCTCATAGGTGACTGTTTGGGCACCAGTACTGAAGCTGTAACAGAGGGGTCTGCAGGTACTGTCTACGCTCTAGCTCTGGCCTGCTGGAGTACTGCCTGCCAAGATAAAGGCTCTCAGTAACTGCCTACCCCTTCTGCATTCTCAGTCTCTCCTCTAGGTGTGGGGTCTTGACTGGCAGGGAGTGATTCATCCCTGTACATAGTTGTTCTCAAAGTCAGAGGCCCCGATATTTCTACAGGCTTTCCCACCTGCCCCTGGCTTTCTTCCACCAGCAGCCTGGCTGGCTTGCTTCCTGGCAGTAAGTTCTTGAAGTAACAGCTCTCTGCTCCTGCCCTGTTCTGGCATTTTCCCTAAGCTCCCAGTGGGCTCCACCTGGAATGAAGCCTCACCGATACAAACTGTCCCATTAGGTCCCCAGGGAAGGACAACAGGGCAGTGGATGGCCTTCTGCTTCCTCCACCAATGTCAGGAATTTTTGCTAACCTATTTTGGTTCCTGTCCCTCAGTGACAGCTAGGGCCACCTAGAAGATCTGTCTCAGCTGTAGCGAGCACAGTCACCCTGTCTAGGAGCAGCTGCTTTTCCAAACTTCTTCCTCAACCTACCCCCACCTCCCTAGGGATTTCAACTCAGGGCCAGACCACTCAGATACCAGAGAGCCATGCGTTGGCCATGGGTGTCCCCACTGGCTAGGTCAAGGGGGGGGGGACTTGCCCTTTGTTTTCTCTGCTGAGCTCAGAGTTTCTTGAAGCTCAGGATTAAAAGGGGTAGGCTCTCTGCTTCCTGGAATTCTCTTCAAACTTTTCTCCTAAGTCTCTTTGGAAAAAGCAATTGCTCACGACCTGATCCCTGGGGTGAATGAATAGAATCTGATGTGTTCTTAGTGTTCAGTGGGAGTGAAACCCTTTGAACCACACCAGTGTTATATCTGAATACAGGGTAGCTGCTTTGTTCATTTGAGCCAGTGTTTTCTAACATGTGCCGAATGCAACTGTCAACCCCAGAGGGTGCTCTCTGAGAAGTGTATGCTGTTCCTCTAAGTGGTCTAGGGAGACGAGTTTTGGTTCTTACACTGTACAGGGAGAGTGGCTTCAGCAGACTTCTGAGCCGTTTCACACCGAACTACAGTGCTGGCTTTGGTTAACTGACAGACATACTGTACATAATAGTAGTGTGATTGTTAACATTTTCAGCCAAATGTTGTGTTCTTTCAGAAAGTTATCCACTAGGCCTTGGGTTGACTCTCAGCTTCTAGTCTCATTCTGTGTATCTCTTCATGCTTATATTTTAAGGAGTTTGGGATGTAAACCATGTTTACACCTATGACTGTGTTCTGATAGCTCCTGTGACCTCTGCATTTTCCAGCCAGAGCAATTGCGCTGTAAGTCCTCCTAGATGTGGGAGGGGACCAGGTGTCCAGACATTCAGGGCAATACTCCTTTCAGTTCCTAGCTGAGCTCACAGGGCAGCACAAGAGACTGGCCAGTTTAAGCTGGAAAGTGAGGAAACAGCCAGCCAATAGTGGGAAGAACTTGTCACCAGTGGTCATTGGGGTCCTGGCAGGATGTTTCCAGGTTCTTGACTTCTTATTTAAGAAACTGAAATAAAAGCTCAAACAGATTTGCCAAGTAGCAAGAAAACTATTTAAAAAGGGAGCAATATTATATATCAGAAAGAAATACACTATTAATAACAACAGTAGGTCACATGAGGGACAGTACTGGAGGGGCCTGGGTATTGGTTGGGGCTTTTGTAGACTTCAGGAGAAGTAGAGACATAGCACAAGTTCTTCTCCTCTTTTTCCCAAGCTAAATAATTTTAATTAATTGTGTGTGTGTGTGTGTGTGTGTGTGTGTGTGTGTGTGTGTGTGTGTGTGTGTGTGTATGGGTATGGGAGGGTATGTACCTTATAGGACAACTTCTCCTTCCACTGAGTGGGACCTGGAGACAGAACTTGGTTCTTTAGGTTGATGACATGCTCCATCTGGCTGGCTTGTTCTCTATTTTGATGGTCAGGGTTAGATTGTATAAAAATGTGCATTTTTTATTTCATGATACATCTGATTTTAATCACATTCATGCTCAGTTATGTGTAAGATGGTAAATAGGTTTTTTTTTTTTTCCATAAAAGATCACTCAGAGGACAACATTAGTCTTACTGAGCATGTGTCCCAAACCAGTCTAGGCTGTACTGACCCCTTACATTCATGGATGTATTCTGAAGTTTATTTAAATAGAAACTGTCCATGAAAAAGGAGGGTTTGATAGTTGTTAAGGGAAAGAGAAGCTTATTCCACTATTCAGTGAGGAGTGTGTACAGCTCAATGTGGGTGGGGATTCTAGGTCACTAACAGGTTGCTAGGTAGAGAAGTATGGGTAAGACCCTTACATACAGTAAGAGTCTTAAGCTGCCAAGCACATTATTAAATGAGGGGTTATGCGCATAGCTCAACCCAAGTAGAGTTTTAGGTTCCTAAACTATTCCCTCTGCTTTCCTGTCTCAAGCTGGTGTCTTCCATTTTCCCCAAGTCCCTTTCTTCCCTTCCTCTGGCCTGAAGGTTGGCCCCTATATAATATCTATGGACTCCTCTTTTTTTTCAGACTTACACTGTAGATGTCTGACAGAAGAGAATGTGGTCAGGCATTTATTTCTCTCCTGACAGGTTTCCATCAACTGGCAACATGTCTTTCCAAAAGTCCTGGCTCATAGATGGTGTGACTCAAGGGCAAAAGAGTTCAGAGAAGAAATTGTATAGAGTGTTTCTTAGCATTATCGCAGACTTCTATCTTCCAGTTACTGTTTCCACTCAACAGTCCGAGCAGAGAGCCTAGGGGGATAGCACCACTACTCTCTAGTAATGGGTTTCAGATATTTGCAACTCTAAAGAATCAATTTTTAAAAAGAACTATGCAACTACAGAAAGAGATCCAACAACAAACATTATCTGGCTGACCATCCTCTGGCTCAGAGGAGCAAGCAGGACTTCCCAGTACCACCATGGACGCACAGGCACTTGGAAGATTTACCTAACACATAGCTGTGTCTCCCTGGCCAAAGGCAAGTCCAAGTGTGCTCCATGTGGCTAGCTGTAGATAATCAGCCTGGGTGTTTCCTGAGAGTTCTTGTGCCTTTCACTTGCATGGATGGAATGCAAGCCCCTTCCTACTTTAAATCAAAAGGCTTTTTGTTTTTGTTTTTGTGGGGGTTTTCCCCCCTGTGTACTTGTACTAGAAGCAAGCTGCTTCTAGTACAAGATCCCTTCTGCTGATCAGCCCAATAATCCCATGAAAGAAATGCACCATGTTTGTATCTGGTCCCTAACTGAGGCACATGTTCAGCTCTCTGTCAGAGGGTCCTGATCCTTAGACATGAAGACCAAATATCCATAAAGGCCCAAACTCTCCAATTTCTATGAGTTGATTCTCTGAGCAGGGCCATTTGCACACCATCAGGGATCTAAACCTTCAGGGAGGTCCCTCTGGGCATGAGAGACAGCTGCCATGCTAAGTTTGGAAAGTCATGGATTGAACAACACTTCCTACCCGAAACCTTCATTCCATCACATGACTCTGACCCGTGTCTTATCAGGTGACTCAAGCTGATGTTTCTCCTGAAGCCAGACCAAGTTACCAGGCAACCATCTCCACATGGGCTCTGGGAAAATAAATGTCCATCGAGGGACTGTTTGAGGCTGTGCCTACCTTTCATGGTTCCTTCTGTCCCTTGGGATTGGTTTTAGTTTTGCCAGCAAGTATCAGGAAAGGTCAGCCCGCATTAGTTCTGCTCTAATATTATTTTTTTTTAAAGATTTTATTTAATGAGTCAGCATTATGAGGAAAGCAACTGATGGAAAAGCAATGACTTTTTGTGGAAAATAGAGCTAGACATTAAAACGTACTGATGCGTGGGCAGAAGAGCCAGCAAACACTGTGCACTCAGTCACGTCCAAATGCCTTGATCTGGGTAGGAAGGACTCCTAGTCCTCTTTTAACTCCACCCCTTCCTGGCTCTGTGAACTTGGCTAAGATACTTGTACTCAGTACATTCAGCTTTTCTACCTGTGAAACAGAATGACAAGACATCCCTCCCTCAGAGAGAACCGAATGGAATGAGTTCTGGGAAGCCCTGGGTTCTAGGACCATCAGCAGTAGTGAAGAGCCCCTCTGCCTCCCTCCTCCTCCACCGGTTCCAACCTCAGACTCTCTCCTCTGATGGAGAAAACTGTTCTTCTGATGGGGCTTCCTTCAATCCTGTAACTTCAGATTCTTGTACATGTCACTTATGCTTTGTCTCTGTGAAGGTCCCATGGGGAAGAGAGAAGACACTCCAGTGGAGTAATGTTAAGAGAGCTCTGTACAGGAACTGTCTACACAGGCATGCAAGGTGAAGAGAAGTACAGTGGACAGTCCATGTCCCCTGGGCAGGTAGCGGATAGGCTATATCCTCTCACTCTAGTGCCCTGGAGTCACACCGTCTAGGAGCTGTGGTATGAATTAAATATAGTTTGCCGAGTTCCTGTTTGATGGATGGTAAGGTTGCTTCTGATTTGGCTTTATTTCACTGAAGGAGAGTCCTGGAATAGACACCTTTGACCATGCACCCAAGTTTTTCTAGAGAATTTCCCAGGGGTGGGTTTGCTGGATGGTAGAGCATGATCGATCCTATTCAAAACGCTCAGATAACTGTATATCAATTTTGTGGACAGTGTTTGGGATTCTGCTTGTCCATGAACTCCAACACTTGGTATTCACTCTCTCTCCTCTCCGTCCTCTCCCTCCTCCCTTCTCTCCACTCTCAACTCTCCCCTCTTTTCTCTCCCACATATACTGTCTCTCTCCCCGTCTCTTTCCTCTCTCTGTCTCCTTTATGTGCACGCGCGCGCGCGCGCGCACACACATACACACACACACACGTGTGCAGACACAGTCTCCCTTGCCCTCTCTCCCTTCTCTCTCTCTCCCTTCCCCTCTGTCCATCCTCTCTCCCACCCCTTTATTTTGGTGTTTCGTGGCTGTGAAATGTTATCTGACCACTGTCCTATGATTTACTGTATGCTTTCAGATTGGCCAATCAGTCTCTTTTCTGTGAACTGCATGGGTCATTTCAGAGGTTCTTACTGATTTGCAGCGTTTTATTGAGGTTGATGAATCCTTCCGTACACATCGAAAGTATCTTTTCTAAACCTACAGCTCTTTCCACATACCTTTGGCAGAAAAGGAAATGTTTGTAATTTTAATGCAACTAAATTTATCACATATCCTTTACATTTAGATAGACACATACCTGGACCCTCAAAGTTTCACTATAGTCATCCATGGAAGTCAGTTACTAATGCTATTCTGTAAGATTAGGCTTTAAATGAGTGAGGTCGGTAGGACGTGGGTTCACAGGACACGAGGGGCAGACACTGAGGTCTCTGTGGCCCTAATGAAGCTGAGTCCAATATGAAACATGAGAACCAGGTGCAGATGTTTGCTGTGGGAAACCTGAAGAGCCATGACATTTCAGTGTAGACTGCTGCCAGGGTCACTCTGTTCTGCCCTCACAGAGTGATGGCACAGCCTTATACAGATGCTAATTTTCTCTGGTCTCGGTGAGCACTGTGTACAGCCTCTTTGTGTTCATTCTACCCAGCGTCTAGGTGTCTCTTATGTTACCTTCATAGGTCTCTAGGGTACCATTTAGGAAAAGATCCTAATAGTATCCAGAAGAGGAGAAAAGCCACTTTTCTATAAACTCAGGAGGCTTTGTTGTACTGAAATGTTCTTTGTCCCAGGTTAGAGCTGTCTTGTCAGTTCTCAACACTCTTGGACTCTAGAAGCAAATAAGTTGGTTCTAAGTCTCCTGAAGGCATTAAATATGCTTTTTAATAGCTTCAATCAGAAGTCCCTATGAGTCAGAAAACAAAGCAAAATGAAACCAAATAAGATGATTTATTTTCCTCTGTTTTTAGTACACTCTTACAGAAGTGGGACAGAGGACAACTATCTTGGCCACTCCTTGCTGTGCTTGAGAACTCAGACATTAAGTCCTTTAGTTTCATCTCCTAGGCATCTTTTTGAAGTTATTATTTGAAGACAATCAGAACCACGCTGCACTGGAGCTGTCAACACGAGCTTGGTTTCCTACACAGGGGCATCGTGATCTCTTACTAGTCAAAGAGAATAAAGCCATGGTTGGTTCAGTTCTGCAGATATATTATCTTGGATCTTTGGTCAGTTTTCTGAAGCCAAGATTATTTTATTTTTTTCTTTCAAGTTAAGTCAGGATTTTCGGAAATCTGTGTGCCTTAAGCTGCCAGATGCTTGAAAATGTGACAGAGAAGGATTCTCTACTTTCACCGACAGCACAAACATAAAATGAGTATGCAGAAGTGTCAAGATGAAACATCAAAGGTTCCTAGGCTGGGAATTCTCCATTGCTTTATAGTTGGCCAACACCTACAAGTATCGAGGGACAAGCCACATTCAGTTGTCTTAATCTTTGCTTTTTAAATATTCTCAGGTGATAAACCTGACTCCTTTGGGCTAACTGAAGATCCCATACTGAGAAGAGAGATAACGTTGTAACTCAGGAGGCCTTTCTGTAGCCGTGAGAGTGTGGCCTGTCACATCTGATCCTTATAGCCTGTCTGATAAGACAAGCAGAAAGGTGTCATTTCACATGAGGGTTTTGAGGTTTAGAAAATGCTGAGATGATGTAGGCCCCAGGTCACACAATACTGCTTATATTTTGTATATGCTTGAAAAACAAAACAAAACAACAACAACAACCAAAAAAAACTTTTGCAATCATCTTGGTGTAATTGCTCAGTAGTTTGTGTGTATTTTACCTGGGAGTGTAAGTCATTCCATTAAAACAAAAATGGCTTAAGAATAGACTTAAGATTACAGTTAGAAGGCTTCAGAGATTAGCTCAGTGCTGGAATTCAAGCTTTATCACTGGAAGAGAAAAGGGGAAAAGGTCAGGGGGGACTGCTATTAGAAAACCAGGTTTGGATGAGCTCTGTCTCATTCATATTTATGATCTGGGCAGGCTTCCTTTAAAAAGGGATTTTAAAGTACAAGTTCATATAAGCCTTTTATTAGAGAACACCTGCAGACAGCACAGCCAGACATCAAAGGGCTCTGTGAGTGAACACGAACACATAAGGATGCTGAAGAGCTAACCCAAAGACTGCTACATGCCTGCTGGACATTAGCAACAGATGGGGGCTCGCCTGTTTCCTAGGAGTACGAAAATGTTGCTAATTCAAACATGCATTTAATCTTAAATACTCCAGAGGGATTTCTCAAGCAAATAAACTTTTAAAAGTAGTTAAATAATTGTGGTTTCCCCCCTACACCCGCTCTCCGACCTCCTCCCCACCCCCCAATAAGATCTTATTCTTTGAAGTCAGACTGGCTGACTCCACATTCCTGGTCTTTCTACTTCAGCCTCCTGAGCACTGTGTCTTCATGCCTAGCTCTAAAATAAACTTTTAATTGAAGTATAATGTGTGTGTAAAAAAGGCTCAGTAAACAAGTGTACATATTCTAAGCAATTTCCCCATAATACACATAACACATGCAATGAAGAACCACACTTCCTTGTCACTGTTTACCATCCATCCCCAGACGCCCTGCACCCTGATTGCTGCCACCACTGATTTCTTTTGCCTTGTTTGCACCGTGTCTAAGTGGAACGCTGCAGTATCCATTTGTCTGCCTTCTTTACTCCATGTTACCAATCCCTGCTTACCTTACATGGTTCTACGCTGTGGAGACCTACTCAGTTTTGTCATCCTATGGTATGGCACTGTTCTGTGTTGAACAAGTATACTGTAGTCAGTGTGAGTCTGCATCCCTCCATGCCTCCATGGTGAGATTCCATATCTTCTCCAGCACTGGTAACGCCATTCTTTTCCTCTAGGATTGTGGGTAGTGACACTTCCCTGTGGTTTTAGTGTGCAATTCCAGGTAGTTTTCATATGCTAATTGGCCATTGGATATCATCTTGTATAAAGTGTACCTCCTACATTTTGTATTTTGTTTCTTTGTGGACTTTTAATTTTTAAAAATGATTATAGGAATTTAAAATATGGAGAGTGCTTGAGGACTTTGTTGGATATGGGCAATACAGATATATCTCTTCCAGAGTGTGAAGGTGAAGGGTTTTATAGGAAGGTTAAGAATTCAGATACTCCCTTAGCTTAAAGACACGAGGGAGGGCATAGGCCCTATACCCCAAATGACTTGATAGATTTTGATGATCCTTCCTGGAAGACCTCACCCTCCATGGGGAGTGGATGGGAACTAGGTTGGGAGGGGTGGGGGGGAGCATGGGAGGATGGAAGGGAGAGGGAACTGGGATCAATATGTAAAATAAGAAAAAAAAAAAAAAAAGAATTCAGAACCCAGAATATGGCTTGGTGCTTAACAAAGGTGACATTTGGATATATGCAAAGGAACCCAGATCTTGTCATCTTTAAATCTGTTACAACTTTGTTGTTGTAGGGTTATACAATCAACTGGGAGTGCCAGAGAAACTTTGATCCCTTGCAGAATTTATGTTGAAAGTTAATCCCCTCCAGAGCCTAGGTGTTGAAAGAATCAAAATGGGGAGGGGGCTTTGAAGAGACAATGAGGCCAGCAGGGTTCCTTCCTTGTTACTGGAATTACAGCCCTCAAGGACGATGTTACATGGAGCAGGTAGCAAGTTACTTTCCGTATTTTGCTTTGTGAGGACATAGCAAATTCCTCACCGGGCCAAATATGGGCACTGTACTCTTGGGCATCCCTCCAGGACTATGAGAAATAACTTTCTGTTCTCTATAAATCAGTCTCAGGCATTTTGTTTTTAGCAGGACAAAATGTATCTAGGCAGACTTTCAGATGGCAGATCATTCAAGATAGGTTTGTCAAACCGATGGTTGATCTGAGTTAAATGAATGGCATAGAAGGACTAGCACTACCCAGCAGCATCAGAAGGCAGGCAGGAACATCTGATTTGGGAAATAGAGAAGATTTTAGGAGCACAGAATACCAGGAGGAGTAGGGGAAGCTGTTGCAGAGTGAGGCTAAGACATCACTTTTGAGAAGGTCTGAAAACCCTGGCTGAAGAGATAACTTACTGCAGCCTATTCTGTTAGCCACCAGCAGGGCTCATTCCCCCTGGCAGGAGGGTGCAGCCTCCACAGTCTCCCTATGCTCCCCTTCCTTGGCAGGGCTTTCCATTTGCTCCTGACTTGCTTGGGGAAAGGCTGTGTGAACTGTTTCACTTTCAGCTTTTGTATTCAGGGGTTGTGGACACCAGGGGCTTCTTGCCAACAGGAGGTCTAACCCAGAGTGTCTGCTGAGTGCTGTGCTTGGGACAAGTCCCAAGTTCAGGGTAGGGACGGGAATTCCTTTCTGACCCCAGGGCACAATCAGTTTACACTCAGGGTCCTGGAATTTAATTACCCATCTTATCTCAGCTTGCATAGCTGCAACTATGTCTCATAGTTCCACAAGTATCTGGTTCTTTACAATCCAGCCTGGTGCCCTCCTGACAGTGATGGATTGGGAAGGGTGGGACCTGGGGAAATCCTTTCCCCTCCCTTCAGTCCTGCCAACTTGGCTTTGAACCCACAAGAATATTTTGGACAAAGACCAGGTGTCCTCACGCCTGTCCCCCACCCCACCCCCTTCTCCCCGTGTTACATTCTATTTGGCACTCTTGCGAGTTTACATTTGTTACGTTAACTATGACCCACATTTTCCTGTGTGCTCCATTTGTTTCTGTGTGATTTCTTCTTCCTTCTTCGAGTTCTTGATGAAGTCAGCAGCTCTGAACATCCTCCTTTGTTCTAAGGTTTGTGGAGAGGCTGTTCCATTGTTCCTCCCAGGACATAAGTGCAATTGCTGTGGAGAAGGGGATGAGCTAGAACCTTTGAGCTGAATGAACATATAAGTAGCTAAGTATTACAAAACAGTATTGCACACATTCCTTTGGTTGGGCTTTCATTCATTCAGGCTGGTGCCTAATGAATGGCATCTATATATCCACATTAGTAAGCTTTTCATTACCATGACAAAATGCCAGAGAAAGTAATTTGAACTAAGGAAATACTGATTTTAGGTCAAAGCTTCAAGTTTTGGTTTGAGTTACCTAGAGCCATTGTTATATGCCTGAGATGCGGAAGAGTATCATGGTTTCAGGAATATATGGCAGTGGCTGCTCACCACACAAGGTGGCCAGGAAGCAGACTGATGATATGGTCCTCAAGGGCACCTACTTCCTCCAGCTAGGATTGATATCCCACAGTTGTGCTCCCTCTGAGCAGTCTACTGTAATGTGACTCCCATCAGTGCATTGAACCATTAGGTCACAACCCTATGACATCGTTATCTTTGGAAACACCCCCACAACCTACCCAAAGGCACGCTTCATTAATCTTCTAGATGTCTCTTAATCAAATTAAGTAGACAATTAAGATTAACCACCTCAATATCATAAGTTATTTGTCCATTCTCCTAGGACATGTATTTTATGTTGTCTCAGTTATTATAAATAGTGATCGATCGGTCTTGTCAAATTTCAACTTCGTTGAGTCACATCACACACTGGGGCTCCAGGAAATGGCTTTAAGAGAAATTTGCCTGTAGAGAGTTTATTCTTTTCTACCTTAAAGATGTAAGTTGCCTCTATGATCAACACTTAGTAGTCAGGTTTCTGTTCCTGTAACAAAATGCCTGTGACAGTCAATGTAAAAAGAAGAGATGTTTGTTCTGGTTTTAGAGGTTTCATTCCACTATCACTGGACCATGTTTCCTTTGTGACTACCATGATGCAGCCTACATTAGTGGGAGCACATGGTTCAGGAAACTGATTACTTCATGAGAAGTAAAAGAAAAAGGAAGGAAGGAAGGAAGAAAGAAAGGAAGGAAGAAAGGAAGAAAGAAAGAAAGAAAGCCCTTTGGAGGTCATGCTCCCAAAGATCCCAAACATTTCATAATTTTTAATAGTGCTGAGCTGAGGACCAAGTCCTAATATATGGGCATTTAGGGAACATGTCATATCCAAATTATAGGAAAGGGACAGTGAATATGACCAGACAGATAGACACCTAACTACTGAAGACACAGCAAAGGCTTCAGCCAACACACAAGGAGCCCTGGAATTGAAATAGATTCACAAAGTTGTACCAAAATGAGGACAAATGACAGATTTTTGACTAGTCTACATGGATCAGTCACTAATCAGGTTGACCGAGTGGTGGCTTTCTGACTTTGAGTGTAACATCTTTTTTAAAATTATTTATTTATGTATCTTTTTAGGTATGAGTGCTCTGTCCATACATATGTCTCTGTTTCAGAAGAGGGCATCAGATCCCATTATAGATGGCTGTGAGCCACTGTGTAGTTTCTGGGAATTGAATTTAGGACCTCTATTAGAGCAGCCACTCTTAACCACTAAGCCATCTCTTCAGCCGGAGTGAGACATCTTTTATGAAAGAAAAGTATATTTGTTAGCTGGAAGCCATCAGCATTCCTAGATATTACCAAATTTATAGGAACACTGATATTAGAATCATTCATGCATTGACTTAGTATATATTGTATTATAGAGGAAGCAGAGTTCAGAGCATTGAAGGATGCTACTTACTCTGTAACTCACAGCTTCAAAATTAGCTGTGAACAACTATTCAAGTTGTTCTGAAATGTACTTATGGACCAAATAGATCATAAGACTTCCTACTGAATTGAGAAAATAAAGGAAATTAGGCATGTGAATTGATGGTTGCCTCAAATTTCATTTTTCAGAGTGGCTAAATCAATGAAGGTCCCTGTGTATGAGACCCCTGCTGGATGGAGATTCTTCTCAAATCTGATGGATTCCGGACGATGTTCTCTATGTGGAGAAGAGAGCTTTGGCACTGGTAGGCACTGGGCTGATGTTACTGCCTGCAGGTTACTGGCTGCACTTCTTCAAATCCATTGAAGACTTGTATATCTTTCTGTGCATCAAAGGCTGGAGGAAGAATTACTTAGAGGCAAAAAAAAAAAAAAAAAAAAAAAAAAAAAAAAAAAAATCAGAGAAATCCATTAGGATGTCATGAACGCATTCACCTCTTTTGGATATCTCTAAAGCAGTTCCTTCCTTTATAAAAGAAATTCTGTTATGAGAATTGAAAAATGTTAAGTGTAGACAGTATATCATATTAATTGTACCACTCAATTTCCAGTCTCTTAGTCATCTGTTTTTGAGATAGTTTCTTTGTGTAGCCCTGGCTGTCTAAGAATTAGCTCTGTAGACCTGGCTGGCCTTGAACTCTCAGAGATCTGCCTGTTTCTGCCTCCCAGATGCTGGGATTAAAGTTGTGTGCCACCACTGCCTGACTATGGTCAGTCTTTTTTTTTTTTTTTTTTTAAATCATTATTTGATAGTAATTTTATTTTCATTTGCTAGATGAGTGCTCTGCTGCTAAATTACATCTTCAGGTCTTTTAAGTTTAGAGTTAGGGCCTCACTATGCAAACTAGCTTTGAACGTGAGATCTTGAACTCCAGAGTAGACTGTGGGGGTGCTTCACTATGTTGCATGTTGTTGTTGTTTTTTTTTAAGACAAGATCTTTCTATGTATCCGAGGCTAGTCTAGAGTTCACTATATAGCTCAGACTGGCCTCAGACTTGAACTTTCCATCTTCCTGTCCTTATCTCCTGAATGTTTGGCAGGTGCTACAATTTCCCCCTCTCTCTTTAATAAATTATCATCAACATGGCTTTCTCTGCTCTCTCCACAAAGAAAGTTACCTTTCCTGGTTGTTGTGAAGCAACCTCCTGTCCCAAAGCTCATCTTGTTATTCATAAATATTTCAGTGGGAATTTAAATATAAAGCCATGTTGGGAAAAGCAAATAACCAAGGCACCACTGTCACAGTTAAAATGTTTAAAATCACTTTTTAATAACTTAAAGATGTCACTGCACTGCTTTGCATATTTCCATGAATTCTGTTATAATTTGTATCTTTATTCTTCTATATAAAGTGCCTTCTCCAAGTCATATATCCTCTGGCTGCTTTCAATTTGATATGTCTAGGTGTGTGTGTGTGTGTGTGTGTGTGTGTGTGTGTGTGTGTGTGTGTGTGATGTTTCTGGGTCTATATTTGTTGTTAACTTTGGAAAATAGTCACAACTTTTTCAAACATTTATCTTTCATATTTCCTCTTTCTTATGAGACTCTAGTTACATTATATGTTAGATCACCCATGACCAAAGATGTTGACTTGAATTTGGTTTATTCTTGTGTGTGTGTGTGTGTGTGTGTGTGCGCGCTTAAGTTTAGATGATCCTCATTGACATATGTGTTTGGTTTCTGTCACTTTGATAAAGACCATGACAAAAAGCAATTGGGGAGAGAAGTTTATTTCATCTTACAGCTTATAGTACTTCATGAATGAAGTCAAGCAGGCACTCAAGGCAGGAAGCTGGAGGCAGGAACTACAGTAGAAGTTGAGGAATGCTGCTTACTAACTTGCTCCCCATAGCTTGCCCAACCTACTTTTTTAACAGCCTATGACCCCCTTCCCAGGAGTGATACCACCCCTTGTTGGTTGGACCCTCTTATGTCAATCATTAAATCAAGAAAATGCCCACACACTTGTTTGCAGGCAATTTGATGAAGATATTTCTCCCTCCCCCCAAAAAACTCTAGCTTGTGTCAGCACAACTTATCTTTCTATTTATCTATTCTTTCCTTAGTTTTCAATGTACTGATAAGTCTATTGAAGGAATTCTGTTGTTGTCAGATGTTTTGTTTGTAGGCAAATCTGTGGGAGCATTTTCTTAAGTAATGACTGATGCTGGAAGGCCCAGACCACTGTAGGCAGTGTTTCCCTGGGCAAGTGGTTTGCAGAACACAAGCTGAGCAGGCCATGAACACTAAGTTAGTAATCAGCTTTCCTCTACAGCCTCCATTTCATTCCTGCCTCCCTGTTCCTGCCCTGAGTGTCTGCCCTGATTCCCTCAGTGATGGATTATGACATTGGGTAATTTGTTGAATACAAAGTGGTAAGAATAATGTATCTACAAAACAGAAACTTGGAAGAACCACAATGAGGCATAGAGAATGTACTTTAGGAGATGAGGGGAAAATGCACTGGGACTAGAACATGTGTGCCAGAAGGGATAGTGTCAGAAAGCCAATGGAGGTGAAGGGCAGGGACTTGTGTTTTAGGTAGTCAATGGCTTACTTTTTCTGGAGTGGTATTTTTCAAATATGGATCATGAGATTAATATGATAATATCAGTTGCTTTAAGGAATAGGAGCTGTGGGAGGGCATTGCAGTTCAGATGTTGCTTACCAAAACTCCTGTGTATATGGAAGTAAACACATGCCCACATATGTGTGTAGTAGTTTTCCTGGTAAAATGCACTTACTGTAGATCATGGCAAAAATATCTATAAGCATCTCTGGCCAGAATCACAAAACTTTTCATAAAAGGCAAGATAGTAAATATTTCAGGCTTTACTAGCCTCAGGGGGTCTCTGTCAAAATTGCTCAGCTCTGACTATGGCACAAAGCTCTCACAGATGATGAATAAACAAACCAGTATAACTGTCCTCCAATAAAGTATTAGTTCCTGGCACAAGTGTGAGTTCAGCGTTTGCCCAAAGGCTGTCATTTGCTACCTCTGAACACGGGGCTAGGTAGAGGGGAGAGTTTGAAGAGAAAGAATGGGAAATATCACCAGAGGGGAGTTTCTGAAGCCTATTGCCTTAGATATTGGGCTCCAACAAGACATAGCTTCGACTCTCAGCTAGCTGGCGGTGGGAACGCCACATCCCACGTGTGTGTGTGGGGGGTCAGCCTGCAGGCTCCTTCAGCAAGTTCTGCTTTGAGATAGATATGCTGATTGCAACAAGAAGGCTGGACTGGATGGGGATTTAAAAAACTTTCACTTTTGGAGTTGTCTGTCATTTTCCTTTCAAGGAACATAGGAGATCCCCCCCCCCCACATCAAGGGCTTTAAAATTGTTGCATCCTTTGCCATTTTGGCAGGCTAAAAATGTTGGCCTACTTTGATGGTTGGAGCCTCTGAGCTCAATAGTGGAATGGTTCTCCCAGGGTGCTGGAGCCTGGAAGAAGTCTGTACTTTCATTAAATCTAGCGGAACTAAAAGACAGTTCTCTGTCTCTTTGGTGTGTACTGCTTCTACCATGCTTTTCAGTCCTCCTAGGAAAACAATGACTCCTTCTGCCTCTCAATCAGCTGAAAGTATTTGACCACTTTAGTGCCTACAGGAACACCGTACTAATCTAGAAAAGTGGCTTCCTTAATGCTATGTCTTAGAAAGGTTCTAAACTGGCTGTATCGGAACCACAGGGCAGATTGGTTTTGTGTGCGTGTGTGCGTGCGTGCGTGCATGCCTGTGTGTTGTGTGTGTGTGTATGTGTTTCTACCCTATACCAACTTTGAATCCCTGAGAGTGATTCAAAATGGTGCCATGGGTCTTTGCATTTTTTAAAGTAATTTATTTATTTTTATTTTATGTGCATTGGTGTTTTGTCTGCAAGCATGTCTGTGTGAGAGTGTTGGATCTCCAGGAACAGGCAGTACAGACAGTTGTGAGCTACCATATGTAGCTCTGTCCTCTGGAATAGCAGCTGGTGCTCTTAGTCACTAAGCCATCTCTCCACCCTGAGTCTTTGCATTTTAAAGAAACATGTTTAAGTAGTTCTGGTGTATATCCAGGAACAGGGATGAGATATCAGTGGTTTTGCTTTGCATCAGGGCTGGGAGAAAGAGTGTTTGAGCTTCCATACTGAGTTGAACTAAGCAGGACAAGGACAAAGGGACAGAAGGCTTGTGACTCACATCCAGGACCCTTGTTTGACACTGAAGGTCAGCTGAGTGGCTTCTATGCCCCTCATTTTCAACTTGTAGTGTTTGAATCATTATAAGAGCTATCTGTTTTAGAACATGGCTTTCAGAGTCAATGCTAATTATAGGAAGAGAAATGGAGAGGTAGACTCAGAGAAGCTTCTAGAATGTACTTCAGCTTTCCAAAGTAGAGGCCTCTGCCAGTGTCCCTGGGGCATGGAACTGTGTACCAACCAAGAATGTACAGTGTAGTGCCAAGAAAGCTTGGAAATAAGACTCAGTCTCAGCTCAAGGATGCCAAGACATTGCCCAGGGTTAGGTCCACAAGGAGCAAGCTACATCCTGAATAGAAATGTCACTGCTGGCACCTCTGGTTCACAGGGTGTGCCAAAGTAGCAGGCTGGTGGACAGAGCCATGTTCAAGTTTCTCTTGTGTGAGACGATCCAGGCAGTAGGAACCTGCATTCATTGCTCTGTCAAAGAAACTGGACAATAGAGGCCAAAGCATCTCTTGTGCTAGGATCAGGTGTCCACCCATGGCCCAGGAAAGATCTGGAAAGCTGATTTACTGGGGGTAGGGGACATTTTGTACATGCTCAGTCAAACAGAAGATTATTCATCTAAATGGCATTTGGGCTTCTTCTTCCAATTTTAAAGGAAATCTGGGCTTATTCCAAACACAAAGAGAATGTACTAATGTACTAAAATTAGGATTTTTTTTTAAAGCCAAAACTTAGGGGAATTTTTTTTTTCATTGTTGAAAACGTTCCTCCGCTTTTCATCATCATCATCAGTTTTCAGGGCATATGGATGGTGCTAGCCCAGAGTTTGGGAGGTTGGCCCATTGCAGGTAATGCTGAAGAACTACCTTCTGTTTTGGAGGTCTCTGAGCTTGACCACCAGGGTTAGTGCTGTCAACTGCATGGTAGCAAAGGCTCTCCTACCTGCCAAAGGAAACCATGCACTACAATAATATTGGTTGTTTCCAAGCAAGTATGCTACGTTGTTTCCTAGAATAACAGTCTCGTTTGATTTTTGTTTGTTTGTTTGTTAAGTGAGTCAGGGCATTCCTAAGTTATTTATACATCCATTTCTTTATGGAAATTTGGAATGACATACAGAATTCCTGACAAGAATACACTTAATCCAAATTGTCCCACCTGATTTTTTGTCCTGTGAATTCTTGAGTACAGCACCATGGCCTTGAATTAGCACTTTTCACATCTTGGATTTTAGCATAACAGAAAGAGGACTGTGGCTTGCCTTGCCACAGAGTCATCAGTACCCTTCCAGTCTTCTGAGTTCTGCTAGATTTCTCTGCTTGTCATGTGGGTACTGGAAATGTGCTGATGTTAGGGCCATGCCTGTCTTCTCCAAACCTCATTCTTTGGTATAAAGGAGGTCTCGAGCAAATGCTTACAGGACCCATAGAAGAGCAGAAAGACAGACAGAGGGAAGGAGGGAGGATTTCAACTTTGCTGTTTCTTCCTCTTATCAGTTATTGTTTTTATCATTCTTAAGTGGATGTGTTTCCTGATATCTGGAAACACAAGTACCCCAACATTTTGGAGGACTCATGGGAACAATTCAAATATACACACAAACCACACAAGGATAGCCCCAGTTGATAGAGGATGTGACAAAGAATGATAAAAACAAAATTATATGAATTATAAAACTATTGTAATTTTTTGGTTGTCTTATCATTGATAGCACAAATTCATAGCTAATAAAACATGTCTAGAAAGGTCTTCTTTTCCAAAATCCATACTAATGGTCAGATTTTAAAGTGTTGGTAGTTTGTACCATTAACTTGTGCATTTCTCACAGGGGTGATGACATTCACTTGTATGTGGCTATGCTTGACAGTGGGCTGGTCCCAGCTTTTGTTTTGATGTCCCTAAATCGTAGTGTCTTTATCACAGTCATTTTGTGATCTACTGTTTTGTGTTCTGCATTATTGACTTATTCCCCAGTGCCTTTGTGAAAGGAAATTTTATTTCCCCCAGTAGTTGTACAGTTTATAGCGCTCTCTGGCCACTCTCCTCCATTTCCACTCTCTCTACATATGAGCTACACACATCGTGACCAGGTTCGCAGCGGTGCTGTGGCACAGACATTGAGAAGGCCTAAGTCTCCCAAGTTTGTCCAATTATTTTATCTTTCTCCAAGTCAAATGAGGGAAAGCTTATGTTTGCTTTCTTCCAAGGGGTCTTAACTTCACATTTGTCTGTTTTCAATTCTGCCCAGTCAGCAGGAGGAAGAAAGAGGACAACCTATCTCCGAGTTTCAGATGGTTAAGTACAGTGATTTTTCTTCTTTGAGGCCAGCACTTCTAAACTTGGCTAGATTGCAGAAGGGGTGAGCAGTCGTGCTGACAACATTATCAGGGCCCGGAGAAAGTTTCTCTGTAGGACTGTTAGAAATGGGCTGTGTGCAATTCAATCTAGGTTAGGCAGAGTGTAGAGGCACTGTGATTGACATCCCCAAGAGCCTCCTTGTAACATTGGAAAATTGAAACTATTTTTTAGATTCTCCGAAAGCTATCACCCACGGTGTTGGAAACAAAACCCCCATTAGCGTGGGAAGGATGTCTCCATCACATGACCCCTTTCCATGAGATTTTTTTTTTTTCATGGGACAGGTTCCATTGACCACTCAGTTAATACTGCATGTTGACGATGCAAAGTGGCGAGAGTATTGTGTAAATGGAAACATAGGATTGGTGCCTTTGAGCTACATCTATACATTTTAGTGCCTCCTGGGACCTAGAGCCTAGTCTCTGGCCATTGGTCACAGGCTTAGGACTTCCAATTAGAATGAGAATTACTTTGCACAGTGTCTATCTATTAAGGGGCTTTTAAAGAAGGTGTCTTGTCCTTTGAAAGGATTTAGATGTATGTAACGAGTAAGGTTTTTCCGCCCACCGCCTGGTCTTGTCCCGCCGCCGTGCCAGCCCCAATTAACACACTGAGACTCTGTATTTGATATAATGCTGTTGGCCAGGTGCTAATTTCTTATTGGCTAGCTCTGTCTTAATTATTAACCCATTTCTATGTATTTCCACGTGGTCTGTTCTCTCCCGTCTCTCCATGCTGACTCCTCCTTACTCCTTCCTCTTTCCTCCTTGTCTCCTAGTCCCTCCTATCTTCCTTTCCTATTGGCCAACAATGCTTTATTCATTAACCAGTATGAGAAACATTTACAGAATGGCATCCCCCTCAGATGTAATCCCTGAAATTGTACTTTGAGCATCCCTAATGGGTTTTGGGGGTGGAATTATTAGTTACTTAGAGGCTTTACTGAGGAGGGAGTGCAATGACTGAGTGAAAGGTCTTTAGCCTGAAAACCACTAGGGATATTCCTTTTAGTATATGACTTTGGAAAGAATTCCTACAGAGTTCTGTTGCTCCTGTGAGCCTTGGTAACACAGGGATAATATGGGACACATACACAAAGAGATCTCTATTCTAGGGTTAGTGTGTTACTGTGAAGGAAGTGCATCCCCTGGCTGTTATGAAACTGCTAACATGCTCCATCCTCTGGCCTGGGGAGTCAATTGACTAGGAATGAATAAATAAAATAATGCTAATATATGTTACTTATGGAAGCCTCCTAAGCAATAGACACAATGCCTAGCACAGCCCCCACCCCATGCTTTGTTCTCCACCCTGAAATGAAGAAGGGACCAGAAATGACCCCTGTTTTATAGATGAAGTCACTGTGGCTTGGGGAGGCTCAAGCTCCTGGCTAAAGTCATCTTGACTAAGCAAGGATTCACTCTTGCCGGTTCTCCATCACCTGCTGCTGATGTTTCAGTGAGGCTAGCAAGTCATTTTCCAAGGCCCTTGTTATCCCTTTGCATGGAGATGGAGTCAATTCCATGCAACTTCAGGATGGTGTCTTGTAAATGACACAGCACCAGGACCTGGCAGAACTAGCTCTACTCCCGACTCTGTGGTTCTGTTGGCTCGGATGGACTGCACCTCCATCTTCTCACCTGTGGGAAGATCTTCTTAGAGAGATGGCCTGTGGAGTTTTCTCCCATTGTAATAGGTTGCTCTGGCTAGCCCCACTTTTAGGAAGGAGCCACAGGTTCATGCTGTCACTCATTTATTCACTCAGCAAACATTTCCTTCATACCTTTCAGAAGCCAGGCCAGGGATACAGTGAAGAGAAGTTTTAGATGTAAATTCTTCCCCTGAAGAGTTTGTAAGGTGGTGCTAAAAGGACCATTAGCCCAATCATGTTGTATGAAATATCATTAGTAGCACTGTCTTTTTTTCATACGGTCCATCTATTACAACTCTTACTTGTCAAGACCCATGGAGCCTACAATGCAAAGGACATGAGGGCAGTGGTTGCTGCCACATTGTCCTTTCTGAACTCAACAAGGCTTTGACCCTGTTCAGGCAGGTAAGCTTTGCTCTCCCACTGAAAAGCATCTGTGTGCTTGAGAACATTTATCTTTTAGCATAGAAAGCAGACTGGTTTAGTGAGCCTTCCTTTCTACCAGATATGAGAGAGTTGAATATAATTAGCTTGAGAAATGGACAAAACAAATTGTGTCACGATTCTTTAGCACTTTCTACAGTCTATCTGGAAGGATGTTGATCCCCTGGTTTTACTGCATTGTCCTGCTCTCTAACAAAAATAAATCCCTGCCTTGGGCAGATGACATGAAGATGGAGAGAGTTTCACAATCAAATGAGAGTTACAAGTAAGCATATAGGAGCTCCTGCGGTGTGGAGTATAAAAAAGAGAATTGCAAGTCCATTCCCCAGATCCTTGGATGGATGGCCTCAGCTTTTCTCTTGCCACATGGTCACTTCACCTGCTTTCTTCTGGGATCGCTGTCATCACTGTGCTGTCCTAGTAGTCAGGAAGTCTATAAGCATTTGGAGCCAAGCTGCCCAGATTCAAATCTTCTTTTTGTTACTTAAGAGCTGTGTGATCTCATGTGGATGAAACTTGACTCCATCCCTTGTCCGTAAGGAAGGATTGTCACATTGTAAACCTTAGGAAAAAAATGTATGAAGTAGCTGAGAATGGTACCCGGGCCTCACTGTTATCATAGAAGGGAATTTATGCCACTTAATAATTCTGCTTTCACGGTCGGTCAGTGTGATGTTTAAATAATTCTGCTCTCACAGTCAGTGTGATGTTTACACACACACACACACACACACACACACGTGTGTGTGTGTATGGGTGCATATGCTGTGCCTCATTTCAGGTTCCAGGGAATGTATGTGCAGAGGCACACGCTAAATGTTCATGTTTCCTGAAAAGTACCCAGAAAGGAAAAGTGGTCCTTTCTATTGGATGGCCAATGTTCTGTTTTGTCAAGGACTTCAAAGTTTCTTGGGAGATGGCACTTCTCACACCCAAACTGGGAAAGTTCTGGAATGAATTGGTCACTCCAAAACTGGCCAAGTCCTTACATTTCCAGATGCAAATGACAGAAAGAAGCTATAACACTGGAGTGAGGAGCGCCCACATGACAAAGTCCAGGGGTATCTTGAGCTGGAAAGTAGTAACTATTATCTTTATCCAAACATGAGCAAGAAGAGGCAGATGTGAACCCCTAGGCCGAACATAGACCTCATAGGCCAGCATGAGATTGCACTTCCTTCCCAAGGAGCCTCTCCCAGTCCTGGCTGCCTGTGACACTCACCCAGGGAGCTATGAAAGGATTCCCAATGCCTGGATGACAGGCCCTACAGGGTCCTGAATGTGGGTGTTTGTAAAAGTTTTCCAGTAACTGTAACTTGCCATCCAGGCTTGGGAACTACTAGCCTGAGCTAGAGTTCAGTTATAGTCTTGACAGCCGTGCTGTGCCAAATTCAAGTGCAGGATGCCCTGGATCTTGCAACTGTTCCAGGTGTGAGTGCAGGATGCCCTGGATTTCTTAACTGACAGATTCAGGACTCCTGAGATTTAGTTGCACTGATTTGACCTGGTAGCAATATATATGTGTGATGTTTTATTGATTTGCTCATTTCAAGAAATTCCTTCTACTTTTCCTTGATTGCTCTCTTTTATTTATTTGTTTTTTCTTGCCTGCTCTTCTCTCTGGTGAGTACAGTATGTGATTGGTGACTGTTGACCCTAAGGAACTGATGATGACGATGACAATAATGATGGTGATGATGATGACGGTGTGTGCATGTATAATGTGTGAGCATGTGTGTGGAGGTCAAAAGACAACTTCTGGACATTGGTTCTCTCCTTCCACTGTGGGTTCTTGGGATCACATTCAGGTCACCAGGCGGTAGATACTTTTACCCACTAAGACATCACATTAGGCCCAAGGAATGTGGTTTTGAAGCTTGAAAATGTTCCAGTTCTGGTTTGAGTGGAGAGGGACCAGTGATATTTCTCACAAGAAAATAGAAACCTTTTTGTGCTGCCTTTATTGTAGTCTAGGGGCAAAGAACTGTGCCCCATCCAGCCCTGTGGGCTCTGGCCCGATGGCTGTGGTGCAGGCTGGACAGATGAAGGTGAGGTGGGCTTGGGTCAGGCTGACTTGGATTGAGGAGAGAAAGCTGAATGGTTCTTCTAGACTTTTGAAACTGGGGCTAAATTCTCCTTGCTTTGTCCCAGCTGGATGGCAGGCTTTGGCTGCATGGTCAGCCAGAAGCTAGAGGACCCACATTTCAAGAACTGTACTGGTGTTACTCAGTACCCCAGAGGGGAGACCCCCACCAGCCATGAAAGACACAGACAAGCATATCACAGAGTGAAAGAAGTCCACCTCAAAAGGCTTCATACTGGCTGAATCCAACCATGCAGCATTCTAGAACACACGCGTTCCACATCTAAATATCTGTGTATCATTGACAAATCTAAAAATGAAGTTTTATCTTGAAAGTAATATGCACATGCTTATTGTAGAAATAAAACAGGAGGCAGAAAAGAAAAGCAGCCAGAGTCCTGCCATTTCAGAGCTAGGTAACCACTGTTAGTAGATCTGTTACCTCCCTGATAGGGCATTGGAGTTCACTTGCAGTAAAGATGTGTTAAAGGACTCCACCCCATCCAATGGCAACATCTAAATACTTGTAGCATCATTTGTCATCTTTCTCACTTCCTCAGTGAACTAGAAAGCACAGCTCACTTCACTTGATCATCAGCCCCTTATGATTCTTGGCAAATGTTACCCCTGTTGGCAAAGATATCCAGGCCAGCTCACAATTTACTATGTGTTATCTATAGATGACCCATGGTGGGTTTTATTCATCTAAAAGAACTCTGGTCTCCATGCCACTAAATTCTGACATCTCTCTTAAGGACTTAACAGCATCTAATGGTTCTATCTCTGGTAATGTGATCCAGCTGGAGAGCCAAGGTATGCAAAGCCCTTGTTTTAGACAAAGGGGTATTTTTTCCTCCAGCCAGTAAGTAAAAGTGACTTTTTTTCCTCAGCTATAAAAGGACAAGAGGGTTTGAGATGATTGCACTGGGCAGGGTTTCCTAGGCTTGTTATTTTGGCAGTGGGCCATATTGCTATGCCTGAGTCGTCCAAATTTCTTCCATTTCTTGTAGCAGCATGAAGAGCTCACTGGCTGGGATAAATTTCTTTATGGCGTGATGATTAATGCCCAGGGTTATCTTAACCCAGAGCCAACCACAGTGGGATATCCTACGGTGTCATTGGCAGACCATCGAATCACCGTGTGTTAAGAACTAAAGACTCTTTCCTATTAATTTAAGTTACTTCGCTGCCCTTTCTGGTTACATGTTTTTCTCCTTAAGAGAAAATATTTAACATTTAGTACTATATGCAGAATAATGATGGTAAACAGCCTGCAGTTCCAGCCTTAGTCCTTGTAGATGTTTGCCTTGTCCCATTTTCAAGGTTTTAAGAGCTCCACGTCATGAGTCTGCTATGTTGATTTGCTATGTCTATTTCATCACCTTAAAACCAAGAGTGAGCTTGTCCATTCTCACTGCCTGATTGCAATAGGAAATGGTCCACTTCCGGACCCAGTCTCATTTCCTAAGATGGTTCTATTGCTAAAGGAAGGAGAAAGAGTAGGAGTAGGAGGAAGAGGAGGAGGAGGAGGAGAAGAAGGAAGAAGAAAGTGGCTTATGTTATGACAGAATGATTTGTGTGACCTTTCAGTCAGTCACTTCTAAATAATTATGGATATTTAGTTGATTAATCCCTGAAGAAGCCACAGGGTAGAGGCTGTTAATATTCTTATAGTATAAACAAATATAGCAAACAGAAGTAGATGGTTAAGACAGGATCTGAACACACAAAATTGGTCACTAGAATGTGCCTCCCTTTGCTGCCTTTTAAAGGACATGGCCTTATTATGTTACCCAGGCTGACTTTGAACTTCTACCACTGCCTCACCTTATTGAGCAGCTAGAAATATAGGGAAGCATCACCATTGTAGTGCCTGTTTGAACTTAATTCAATTGTTACAGGATCACAAGATTGGTAATAGTATCATTGTATTACAGATGAGAAATTGAGGCTTGCAAGGGTTAGCAACTTTGTTGTTATTGTTTGTTTGTTTTTGTTTTTTGAGACAGGGTTTCTCTGTGTAGCCCTGGCCATCCTGGAACTCACTCTGTAGACCAGGCTGGCCTCAAACTCAGAGATTCATTTGCTTCTGCCTCCCGAGTGCTGAGATTAAAGGCATTCACCACCACTGCCCAACATGGGCTAGTAAATTCTCAATGATGTTTCACACCTGGCAAGTGGCAGAGGTTTGTTGGGCTCCTCATTCCAAAGCCTTCCTCGTGCTTTAGTCACACTGCAACATGTTCCTTTCAGTTCAGCGCTTTGTCACTTCAGAGAAAGCCTGTAGCTGGCCAAGAGATGTGTGTTAAGTACATCTGCAACAAAACTCCTGGGTCCACATGGCACAGTGAACTCATTCAGGTTGTATGAGATATTTGTTGTATTTCTATATAAATAGCTGCAGGATGCAGTTCCTCAGCTTTGGGATTTTGGGTTTGCTATCCTTTGGCTTTGATGCCTTCTTCTCTAGATGCCTGTGTCTCTTTCATCATCCTGATGTCTCATTGTGATCAACTTACTGGACCCGACTCTTAGAGCTGCATTAATCTCTAGGGTGGCTATGATGGTTCAGCACAAGCTGGATGGTTTGAATGGTATAAGTGGACTCTCTTCAGTTCCGGAGAACTGAGGCATCTGGAGGGGAGGTGTTGCCAGGGCCGGGCTTCCCTGTGGACTGTGATGCAGTATCAATTCTAGCTTCTTCAGTTTCAGGTGCCTCTGTGTACTTCTTAGCTCACAGCAGTGTGAGTCCAGGCTCAGGGTCGATGCACCTTGTAGCTCTATTTCTCCTTTTCTATGTCTCTGGTCATAAGTGTCAGTAGATTTAGGACCCAACTGGATAATCCAGGATGACTTTATTTCAAGATCCCTAGCTTAATTACACCTACAAAGACACCCCTCAACCCATCCACATGCATAGGTTACAAAAGAATGTGTCTTTTGTGGTAACCACAGCTTTTATTGCTGACCTCTGATGCCAGCCTCTCCTCTAATTTCTTCAAAGCATTTGTCCTTATTGGATGCTTCATATTCTTCTGTCTGCTTTGCTTGCCTGCCTCCATATACTTGAACTCAGACTTCAAGTGAAGAACTTTATTGCTCACTCCTTTTGTTTGTTTGTTTGTTTGTTTTTGGCCAGGATATAAAAAAATGCTGAGATGATTGGAGGAGTTGTCAAAGATTTATTGAGGAAAAGGATGCATATGTAATGGCATTATATCATTTTGAGTCTTCAACGCTTTCAACAATTTTTAGGACTTTATTATATTTTTGTTGTTATTTTATATTATTTGAATTTCATTTACATATTTTAAAGAAAAAACAAGTGTATTATAACATATCAACTCTGTAGAGTGGGTAAAAATATACAGCCTTTTTGATACAATTCCAAATTGCTAAATGGTCTTGTTACCTTTGTTTTTCCCCAGGTGAGACCACTCATTAGAATCTCTCTTTTTGCCTTAGGCTCTGATCACCTCCGAGAGAAAGATGGCCTCTGGGCTGTCTTGGTCTGGCTGTCCATTATTGCTGCCCGGAAGCAGAGTGTGGAGGAAATTGTTAGAGATCATTGGGCCAAATATGGCCGCCACTACTACTGCAGGTGAGGATGGGCAGGGTCTCTCTGCATGTGTCTTAAGAATTACTCTTAGAGATGTTTCCTAAAACTGATGGTTTAGAATTGAAGAAGAAAGCATCTTTTAGAAACATCTGAGACTGGAAGTCTGGGGTTGGCTGTTAGGGAGTAGTGTCAGGGGTTACTAAAGTGAAAGGACAGATTTTACTTGCCCTTGTGGCTTTCCTCCCTAATCTTTTCATTGAAACTATAAAGCAAATGGGTGGTCATGCCAAGAGGGCATCAAAATGCAGATCCTTGGTTGCTGTGGGTCTTGTAGTCAAAGCAGACACATTTCTTGTTTGTTCTATGTGGCTCTCTTAAAGGAGTGGGCAGACACAAAAACCTACACTTTGGTGTTTTTGAAGTCTTCTCCCACCCTGGGTTTAATGTCCACACTAATGGTAAGAAGGCTTCTGATGCGGCTGAGCCAGGATAATTTGCATGGCCCACATGGCTCAGCAACCCCAGAGTTTTACTAGAGGCTTACCCTGATTTAAAAAAAAAAAAAATAGAGACACAGAGAAGGGAAATATTATCTCTGCAGGAGGCAGAGGAGAGTGGTGGGCCAGAACTCAGGGTAGATGGTCTATCCCTTTCTTGTTGTTGAAGTAAGAAAGAACATTCCAAGGTTATGCCACCTAGGTGTGTCCCAAGCCATGCTTCAGGGAAAGAGTAGTAGAAAAATGGTTGACTCTGGGCAATTGTGTGTGGAAAGGGGACTTCTGGGATCCTCAGTGTTAGAGACAGAGGTTGTGACTCATTCAGTTCTTCTTATGAGTGGTTATCAGACTTGGGTGTTCAGTTGGGTTTCAAGAGCTTGAGGGGCAAAGGGCTTTTGACTTTTCCCTTATGTGGTGATGTTTCTTCTTTTAAAAAGCATCTACTTAGATAAATATCAGAGAATAAGGAGGACCTCAAGGGTGCTTATTAAACTCTAAGGGACTGCAGTGTTCTGGAAAATAGAGACAATAGCCATAATAGCTTTGATTCCTGGTTAGTTAAGAAGACTTGGAATGTGAAAATAAATAAACCAGCATATTATACATTGAGCCATAAAAAAAATTCTCAAGGCCAGTGGGATCTTGGATTTTTTTTTCAATATCTCTAACATGGGTCACACACCCCTGGTTCTTGGAAAGTTTGATTTATTTATTTGCTTAATTTACATCCAAAGATTAATTGGCACATGAATTTCCTCTGTTGTATGAAGATCTTATAAAGATTCCAACCTGACAAAAATATTTTGTGCTTGCTAGCTAGCTGGGCGATTACTCTGAGTCAGAGATATGTGCCTTATAATTTGTGGAATGACTGTTTAGGTTCCTGCCAGTGTTTTGAAGAAATGGTGTGATGATAAGTGTATTTATAACATACTTCATGTTTTGTGGCCAAGAGCTTGTAATGTTAATTGCTTCTTTCATAACAATACCATATTAGAGAATACTATGCAGTGGAGATTTAATTTCGTGCAGGACATTCAACTGTATTACAAATTTCTATCCAGAAAATTCACAGAGATTAAGAAGAAGGGAATAGAGCATAGGTACAGTGAAGGACAGAACCCCCCCCCCTCCAATCCCAGCAAATAGCAAGCCAAGGGGGAGGGATTTTTGAAATAAGTGATCTCTAGCTGACAGTTCTCTTGGCAGGGAGGAAATAATAAAACAATTTCAGTGTCACTAATCGTGAGGCTAAGGTTGCAGCTGGGCACAGTCTCCTCATTTTCTTTGTCTGGGTGAATTCCAGAAGCAATTCTCCACTCAGAGGTTACATCCCTTGAAAATGTGGTGCTGGCGGTGGCAGCTGGAGGGACCATCAGGCTATAGGGGAAGAGAGGAGAAGAGAGGGTTGGGCAGGCTATGGGAAGAGAGGGTTGGGCGCTTGTGTGAGAGGATGAACCACCAGGTCTGGTGCTTGGACATGATCTCAGCTTTATACAGCATGGTCTTTAGTAAACAAACGTTCTCAAGTTTTGAATTTTTTCCTCCAACGTTCTCCTGCCTTGTCCATCTTCCTGCCCCTTTCTGCTCATCTTGGTCTTACCATTATTTATTCATAGAATTTTTCTATTTACTTATCGATTGGTAGACTCTTACTTTGGTGCTAGGCCTTGAACTTACTTTACTTCTCTTGCCTGAGTCTCCTGAGTGCTGGGATTACAAATAAGTGCCTCCATGTCTGGCTCTTAGAAGGATCTCCTCCCCACACCCCACCCAGAGTGTCTATCTCTAATAAAAATCCCATGTCTGAACCCATTTCCCAACAGTGTCCTCAGGACTTTCCTGTTACTTTGTTTGTGAAGCCGAGGAAGGAGTACCCTGGCGTAGGAGGAAGAAAATATGTGCTAGACGTGGTGTCATTCCACGGCCCCCATTTCAGCAAGTGCCCTGATATTTGCGGACCGTCTTTAAATGTCTCCAGTTGATAAAAAGTAGGAGCAACGGTCCAGGGCTTCCATCTTGCAGCTCGCCCAGAGCCTTCTCTAGTTCTCTGTCCAGGTGTGAAGCCCTCCTGAAGCCACTAGGCCCAGAGCTCCCCCTCCTCTCCCTTTGTAAATAACCATCCTCTCCATGCTGTGCCAGCCAGATTTGGAGATGATTATCTGATGTTTGGAGAGACAATTTCTTTATGGTAGTGACTAAGGAAAAAAAAAAAAGAAAGAAAGAAAGAAAAAAGAAAAGAAAAGAAACAAACAAACCAATGAACAGATTTGTGTTTTAAAAGCTCTGATTCCTGGCATTGTGCCAACTGTGGTATGCATCATCATATTTTAAACTCCAAAACAAACAGGGCAGGGAGAATTTTTAGTCTTTTCTCTTTCCCTTTTGATCACCCCCTTCCCCCCAGCCCTGCTATTACATTTGATGCTTGTGCATAGGAAGACTTTTTGAATGGAACAATTGTGACATCTCTTTCAAGTTCTCCAGGGATTTTTATAGTATGCTTAATTTCCTTTCTTCCTTTCTCTTTGCTCTTGCCTCCCCACCCCCCAAATTGCTTCCTCATCCCAGACTAATTGCATAGAATCCACTGTGCTCCAGAAACAGCAGAGAATAGGAGAACTAAAGTCTATGCCCTTTTGGACTCACATTCTGAAGGGCAAGGGCAGATTCGAAGTAAGCAAATACAAAACAAGCAGGGGGGGATCCATAGGCCAATGCAAAAGAAAATGTAGAGGGTGTGGCAGGCAAGGGGAGAAAGGAAAGCTACTTAGATGGATGGATGCTCAAGAATCACTTTCAGGAGACCTGAAGACTGGAAGGAAAGGACAAGCCAGTGCTTTGAGTGTGCCAGGCACAAGAAATCTAAGAATGTACAAGATGGAGGGGACAAACACCAAGAAAAGAGTGGCAGGAATGGTTGAGGTATCACCAGGGACTGAAGTGGAGGCCATGGTGGCTCCTGCAAAGAGGGACAAAGTCAGTTCTGATCAAGCTAAGTAGGGCAGGGTTGGTTTCCATAGTACTTGATAGTCTGTGCTTGGGGTTTTGTTCTCAACATGACAGGAGTTTGGGGAGGGGCTTATAAGAAAGGAACAACATAATTTGAGTTTATAAGGCCCCCATGTGGAGACTGCTTTGTAGAGGCCATGAGGAGAACCCGAGGCTTCTCTTTATCTCCTTTCCCGGAAGCAGGACCATGAGGGGTCCTTCCAACGGCCAGTTCTCTGATTGGGTTTTGTTTTTCTCGTGTCCTGCCTTCCCCCAACAGGTTTGACTATGAGGGACTGGAGCCCAAGGCAACATACTACATCATGAGGGACCTGGAGGCCCTGGTTACAGACAAGTCCTTCATTGGCCAGCAGTTTGCGGTGGGGAGCCACATTTACAGCGTTGCAAAGACAGACAGCTTTGAATATGTGGACCCTGTGGATGGCACTGTAACCAAGAAACAGGTACTGTCGGGGGAATCACAGAAATAGTTGTATTAGGCAAAGTGGGTGGACAAAGTATGTAGGGCTAGAGAAATCTTTAGGGGTCGTCTTCTGTGTGCTCTTCACTTTGAACAGCAGAGTTCTCCATCTACGAAGAGGAAGCCCTCAATGACATTACCTCATCACTGGTGGAGAGTGGACCTCTCCTCCAGTGAGGACCTGGGCCTCTGGGTCTCATATTGCTTATACCGGCTAACTGATGGATGAAGACCTCAAATAGGAATAGGCCCCGTATTTCCTTCTTTAATGGTAGCAGCCTACAAGTGCTTTTATGTGGTGGCTATTTGTGGTGATAAATTCAGAGAAGTTCCTGGAGCTAACTATCCCTGTGGTTGGGATCTCCCAGTGTATGGTCCTTCATCTTCTGTTACCTTATGTCGTCAAGGAACCACAAGGGCTTAGATGAGTTCAGCGTCTTGGGAGGGAAAGAATAGTTGGAAAGTTTGCCCAGAAATCCCAAGTGGAGATTTCATGGGTGAATGTTAATCTCAGGCAAATAGCAAAGCCAACCACAGCTGCAATTATGCTCTTGTTTTTTGAGAATTGTGTGAGAAAAGTTGATGTCTCTATAATGATTTTTTCCCCTCTCAGTCTTATGTATTTATTGGTTATGGCAAGTACTGACCCCTCTGGGAACACATCACAGACATTAACATTTACAGTGTATGTAATACAACCTGAGTAATGTTAAGAGCAGTTCAGTCCATAAATCCCCAAGTTCTTATCTTTTTATATATCCTTCTAAGTGAAGACAGTAACAGAAGGCAGGCGCTGCAGGTGTTTGGGACTAGATATGTACTGCTACCCTAATTTAAGTAGCATGTCCCCTGTCATCTTTGCTTTGAAAGCCCCAGCACTGTGGGTACTACAAATCCCAGTGCATTCTTTTTTGTTCTCTTGGTACTGCCTCCAGTTGGCTTAGTTTTATAGTTATTTTTAAAATCTCCATCAATATATCAGTGCTTTGGCTTAGCAGTTAAGAACGTTTGCTATTACAGAGGGCCAGGTTCAGTTACCAGCACCCATGTGGCTGCTCACAACCATCCAAAACTCTAGTTTCAGTGCCTATGATGCCCTCTTCCGGTTTCTATGGGCACCAGACATACACGTGATGAACAGGCTTACATTTAGCCAAAACGCTCATCGATGCTCGATGCATTAAAAATGAAAACAAGCACCAGGCGATGGTGGCACACACCTTTAATCCTAGCACTTTGGAGAGAGAGGCAGGTGGATCTCCCTGAGTTTGAGGCCAGCCTGATCTACAGAGTGAGTTCCAGGAGAACTGGGGCTACACAGAGAAACCCTGTCGCTAAAGAAAGAAAGAAAGAAAGAAAACAAGCAGCCCTTCATTGTAGAAGCCCTTGAAGTCAGCTGAGAAAGACACAAGTAGTAAAGGAAAAGCCAGGATCTGAAAGACAGAATGGAATCATGTCACCTGCTGTGTGGACTTCTGGGAAATTCCTTGATTTCTTAGGTCCATACTTTCTTCTCCATCCATGCACACAACTTTTCAGAAATGGAATGAAATAAGATAGAAAAAAGTGTAAGCTTTCCTTTCTAAGACAGACAAAAGCCCGATTTTCCTTTGCTAGGGAGCAACCCACAAACTTCTGTGGCCCCTCATTTCACCAAGGATAGTTCTTGCTTGCTCTGAAATAACAGCAGTGATTCAGCCATCAGCAGCAATGGAAAACAGGTGCTCACATGACATCATTGAGTCCCTATGTCCTGAATACGTATTTTTCCAGTTTTGTTTCACTTTCTCTCCAGACCAGCCTGCCCCATGCCCAAGGCCCACTTTGCTTTTGTTGCTATAAGATTTGAGAGACTTGAAATACATATACTTTCTAAAGTATGTTTCTAGGTCTACAGCTCTAACTACCCGAGTTTCCCCCATCTTGTCTAAAGTATCCCTGTGAGGTTTCTAATCTCTGGAGAAAGATTGGGACCCTGTTTTGGGGTTACTGGTCTAGATACAACTAGATTAATGATGTTATCTAGCCATGGGAAGCCTAGCTGTTGAGCTAATTTATTTGTTGTTTGGTCCAACATTTCTCTAACTTAACTTCTTTCCTGGAGCATTAAGTATTCAGAAGGGATCATTTTTGATGCTCTTTAATCAGTTACATCAGGCCACTTCTTCAGCTGGATGCGTTTATTCCATTCCTCTTCCCTCCTAAGCACAGATGCTAGTTTTCATTTGAACTTTGGATATATTAATGTTTTCCTTTCTACACTGTTCCACCTGAGCTCAAATGTACTTATAAATGGATCAGTGTTGCCAGGACCTGCTCTTGGGAATTTCCTTGTAAAGAAGAAAAAAGACTGTTGTAACATGGAAAGTAATTGACCCAGGGACTGATACTGGGGTTCAAACTTCAAGCTGAAGTTCAGAAAAGCAAAGCAGCTGGCCACTAGCTTCTTACTTCTCCCTCAGGCTGAATGGGCTGATCCTGTCTCCATGAGCCCTCACCTCCATGAGCCTCAGACTGTAACCTCTCCTAAGTGTGGCTGGAGAATGAATGCCTCCTACTCAATCCTGATACCGACTTATATACCTCTCATGTGTCCTGGGATTAAAGGTGTGAGCTATAATTCTATTTTAGACTGATTCAATCTTGTGTAAGTCTGGGTGGCCTTGGGCTCACAGAGATGTGTGTACCTCTTAATCCTGAGTCCTAGGATTAAAAGTGTGTACTACCACCTCCTGGCTTCTGGCTGCTGAGATTAAAGGTGTGTATCATCAGTGCCTGATCTCTATAGTTTGAGGATGACTTTGCTTTTCTGAATTCTCAGTCAAGCTTGAATAAATCCTAACTGTCACTACAGACTGTCTTTTTCTCTCCTATCAGGGCCCTGTGAGTGTCAGCTTCATGGAATGGTGGCTCTGATCCCCACTGCAGCTCTTCTGCAGGCTTGGTTTGGTTTAGTGAGGGTGATGAGGGACCAGGTAATGAGCTCATGCTCTGCCACAAATCAAAAGTGGCTCTTTTGACACAGTTTGTTTTGTTGGGTTCTGTGTAGAGGGACTCAGCACAGTAGGGCTGTGCAGTCTTTGGGGTTATCAGCAGACACCAATGTTCAGCTCAAGGATAGTTGAGTCTAAGGCACACTTCAGGCAATATCATGCAAAATCAGCACACTTTCTGAGTGACAGACACTTAAAAGACACACTTGAGTTTAAATGAGCTGGTATGACTTCTAAAATACTCATGAAGAGCTTGGGCACACTCACTAAGTTAATAATTACTGAGAGTCTACAAAACACATGCTTTTGTGTTTTGTGCATTTATTCATTGTGCAGCTTTCTAAACAAATACATGTAGTGACTTTATAGTCATATAATCTACACATTATACAATTCACTCATTTAAAGTGCAGATTTCAGTGATTTTTTACATTGACAAAGTGATGCAGTCACCACCTCATTAAAGTTTAAAACATTTCATCACTCTGCAATGTGACCTTGCTCATTCTAGCTGCCCTCTCCCTTCCAACACCCCTCCAGCCTCCAGGTCCTGGCAATCAATGGCGTGCTTCTGTATCTTCGGATTTGTCTCTTTTGGGCATTGCCTCTGAATGGAATCGCATGTCGGCTTTGTGACTTGACTGTCTATTCTCACTTTGTGTACTATTTCCCTGGCCTTCCATACACAGAATACAAACACCTCATTCCTTTTTAAAACTGAATTGCACTCTATTGTATGGATGCTACATTTTGTTTCCCATGTGTCCATCGATAGGTTTCCACTTATTAGTGCAGTTTCCATTTTTGACTATTATAATGAATCTGGTGTGAGTGTTCACATGCAGTTGTACAGACAGAGGTTGCAGCACCCTTGATATACAACTGGATTGAAGTTGTTCAGCTAAACCTTAAAGGAGCTGCCATCCAGTCCACAAACTCACTTCTACCACCTTATATTGTGCCAGCAGTATGTGAGGGTCCAGCTTCCCATACCTTTGCTAAAATTTGTGACTACATCTTTTCGATTTTCAAACGCTGTTGTTTTAAAACAACATACTATACTGCGGATTCTTTTAAAATTAAGATAGAAGCAGAGCCAAGCATAGTCTTTCTCTCTGTCTCTCATGTACACACACACACACACACACACACACACACACACATACACACACACTCAATCCCCCCAACACTCAGGAAGCTGAGGGTCATGATCCTGAGATCAAGCAAGCTAAGGCCATGCCAAAAAAAAAAAAAAAAAAAAAAAAAAAAAAAAAAAAAAAAAAAAGAAAGAAAGAAAGAAAGAAATTTTATCACCATAGGGAATAACAGCAGTATCCAAAGCACAAAGACAACCCGGCCACTGTGCATGTGTATAGAAGGCAGCTCACCATCCTCTTCACATCTTCTTCCTCCTCAGTACTATGTTGTCCTCTCTGGCATCCTAATCCTCTATTGTTTGAAATCAGGCAGACACAGATATAATGGCTGTCTTTGACACAATGCAAATCTTTGCTTTTGGGTTCAAGCTCAGCTTGAGAGGCAGTGGTGATGGTACTCAGCATTTGTGGTAAGAGAGGATATTTGAGGGGATAATTCTCCAAATCTCTGGTGCAGGGGCTGCTGGCTAATCTACACTCAAGAAATGTTAGTTCTTTCTCTCTATCCTCAATTCTTAATGTGACTATCAGAGTGAGCAAAGGATACATTATTTCCCCTTCCTTCTGTCTTTTCTTCCCTATTATGTCCAGAGGTGTGTGCACCTACACACACACACACACACCCACACACACACACACACACACACACACGCATATACATGAACAAGTATGTGGTTTGAAAATAATATATGGCATGTACTAGCACTAGAAAGCATTGTGCAGTCTGTGTTCTATCCTAGCCTTAGATATTTTGCAGTGAAGTTTGAGGCCCAGTTGAGTGATCCCAGGGTAGTAGGTGTTTGTAGTTACCTCTCATTTGGTCTAAGTTCAACTTATTAGAGGAAGGAATTAGATAATGTACATGGATTTCAACAAAACCTGTTAAACAAAAGTTTTGCTCGTTGTTTCATATAAAAATTATCTGCTAGTTGTTGTTATTTGCTTGTTTGTTTATTTTGTTTATTGTAAAGACAGAGTTTTTCTGTAATAGCCCTGGAACTCATTCTGTAGACCAGGCTGACCTTGAACTCCCAGAGATCTACCTGCTTCTGCCTCCTGAGTGCTGGGATTAAAGGTGCTCTGAAGTAACCAGTGCCTCATGAGACTGCTGGGAATTCCACCGGCAACTTTGAAGTATGTGGTCAGGAAGTCGTGGTCAGGAAGTATAAGGACTGGCATAATTCTTCCATCTTTAAAAAAGTCAAAATTTTAAATTCTAATTTCTGACTTTATTTCCCTTCTAGTTGCTGTGACAAAAAGCACTGATAACAATGACTTAGGGGAGCAAGGATTCATTTGATTCACAGTTCCAGGGTGTAGCAGAGGTGTCATAGCCCAAACAGTCCTTTCTTCTGTTTTATAACACATGTATTCCATTATTCTCTCTTGTTCCCTCCCCCTTTAGATTTCTTCCTCCCCTCATAGATCTCTTTCAAATTCTCTTACACACATAAATTTTAATCTAGACTTCACATATAAAAGGAACCATGGGTACCTTGTCTAAATCTGGCTTATTTCACTTAACATAATGATCTCCAGTTCTATTCATTCTCCTGCAGATGTAATAATTTCATTTTTATTTGCAGTTGAATGAAATTTCATTTTGTATACATACAAAATTTTATTTATCCATTTATCTGTGAATGGACATCTAGGGTAGTTTCATATCTAGCCTGATATATGTAGTACAGCAATATATTTGGATGTAAAAGTATCTCTGGAGTATGATGATTTAGAATCCTTTTGGTATATACCTAGAATTGCAGAACTGACTACAAGGTAGTTCTGATTTTAGTTTTTTGGGGAAATTTCCATGCTATTTTCATAGTGGATGTTCTAGTTTACACTCTTACCAGTAATGGATGAGGTGTCTTCTTTCTCTACATTCTCACCAAAATCAATCAATAAAAAATATTTTTTGAGACCAGTTCTCACATTGTAGCTCAGGCTGTCTTGGGATTCACAATATATTCTAGGCTGGCCTTGAACTTGCCGAGTCAACTGCCTAGCTTTCTGCCCCCCTTTTTCTTTAACCATTTCTTTTTTTAGAATTTCATACTTGACTATTGTACTTATATCATTTCTCACTCTTTCCCCTCTGCAACTCCTCCCATGTCTCAGGCCTCCCCATTCCCCAAATTCCAAATTCATGACTTCCTTTTCTTTAAATATTATTGTTACACATAGTGTGTGTGTGTGTGTGTGTGTGTGTGTGTGTGTGTGTGTGTGTGATATAATAAACACGATGAGTCCACTTAGTTTTGCTCATATGTACATCATTTAGGGCTAACCACTTGGGATTGGATAACCTAACAGGGTCTGGTCCTGGGAGAAGATTGATTATCCTCTTAATAGCCATTAGTGAACTATAACTGTTCATCCAAAGATGGGACCCTGTAGGATTTCCCCATCTACTTTGGGAAGTTGGCTGGAGTTGTCATTGTACAGGTCTTGTTGAGGTGACCACATTGTGAAGATTTCATGGGTACAATTCTTTGTGACATACAGAAGACACATGTTGGTCCTTACATGTTGATCTCATAGTCTTTCCGCACCTTTTCATGGCATTTCCTGAGCCGTAGGTGTAGGGGTTGTGCTATAGAGGCATCAATTGTGATGGGTATCCCACAGTCAGTTGTTCTCTTTGTTTCAACAAGTTGTGGATTTCTGTATTGGCTACTGTCTACTGCAAAAAGAAGTACCTTTAATGTGGGGTGAAAGCTATGCTTACTTGTGGGTATAAGGCTAAGTATTTAGAATGCAGTTGGGAATTATACTGGTTTAGGAAAGTGGCAGTAGTAGGTTCTCCTCTAAAGTCCATGACCTCACGTGTCACAGTTAGTTGGCTAGGTTTACACAGCCAGGCATGAACTCCCTTGTATTGAGGGGACCTTAAATTCGATTAGGTGATCTTCCACCTTCTTGATGAATTTCTTATTTGCTCTCCCTATGGTACCCTATCTGAGAAAATAAAAATAACAAATGACTACATCACATAGTTACTGGGAAAATTAAATACTACCTGTGAATTCTTGCCATAAAAGGAACATTGGTAAATAATTAATTAAGCTTATTAAGGAACCCTGAGAACACCGGGGATATAATGGTGGTTGAACATTGTACTGCCTTGACCTCCCCCTCCCCCCCAACACTGTAACAAAGGAAACAGAAAGAACACCCTGTGATGGAGAGATCTGGGCATTTGATGAGCCACATAAAATAAGAAAAGCAAAGGAAAGGTAGACTTGTCAGGGTGTTCTGTGAAGATAGGAGCAGGCCTCTGGTGTCTGAGTCATCTCTCAGTGATTCAACTCACATACTCCCTCCCCTCCATCGCCCCTCCCCCACCAACACATAGGTCTGACTCAGAAAGGGAATGGTTCTTATGAGGCAGCTTGGTCCTCCCTTTTTGTCCTTAATTTAAGGTCAGAGTCAGGAAACAGATAACAGGGAAAAGCCATTCCACATGCATCTCTAGAGATAAAATTGAAATGCTTTCCCAACCAAATTGAAGCTAAAATCCTGTTGTGGTGATAAGTCCCTGGACAGCCCAAAGGCTGTGGAAATATCTAGGGATGTTTGTCCTGCCTGAAACCCTGCAAGGGTCATGCCAGAGGCAAGAAGGAAGCCCTGAAGCACTCCACCCCATCTTGAATTCCAAGGGCATCCTCTACCCTGAGTGGCTTTCCAGACATCATGGGATTTGCTATGACTGATTTTAAGATGCCCGGTGTTTATTCAGAACCAAGAGTCTATTGGATTTAGACATCACAATTTAATAAGGTATGGTGCCACTACTGATCTTCTGTATTGTTTTTGGGGGATCTGTCACTGTTTATTCTCAGGTAAAATCGAGTCACAAGAGTGTGACTAATGCTGCTTTCTTCAAATATGAGTGGGAAAAAAATAAGCAAATAGTTACAATGTGAGTAGGGGAGCAGTTTGATCAAATTACTGAGTAGTTTAAGATGTTTCCAGTGTATGCCCTGTAACAAGATGAGGGAAAGTTTGGCAAGCCCTGGGGGTATGAATCTTGCTTCAAGGGTGAATTTGTTGTGCAGATATCTGGGGCACCATTGGTACTGGGTCTCTCTCCCATTTACCACCAACATCCCAGGGAACTTTTTAGTATCAAGAGAGTCTCCTACCATTGCCTCATCCCATCTACCTGTAGCCTCAGTCCTATACCCTTGGTGCCTACAACTATGAGACTCTCCAGTGCTAACAGTATGAAAATTTTAGTCTTAGTCCTATAAATGAAGGGCAGTTAGGAAAAATGATAACACACCAAGAGCTGGCACATTGCCACCATGGTGGCCCCAAGTCAGAACTATAACCTATATCAAGAAAATTTGTTCTTAAATGAAAAAACTTGATAATTCAGGAACACAACTTAAGCAGCAGGGACTTTTTTTTTCTCCCTATCCATCCAAATCTTCTGTATTTCCATTTAGCAGGCTCAAAAAATCAGAAAATCCTATTGGTAGTGAATAACAGTTCAGCTGATATTTAAAGCTTGGTGTAAATAACTGTGTACCAGCTAGCTAATCAAATCCAGTTTGCTTACGTGTAACTCCAGGCTAATTCTAGGCACATTAATACTTCATGTTATGTAGGCTGCATGGAAACAGTTAGATGTTCTCCTCAGCCTGAAGAGGAAGAAATTCATTCAGAGGAACATTTGTTTCCAGCCTTGTTATTTTAACACTTAGGAACCAGGTCTGTCCTTTTTAATGTCAGTATTTAGGAACAATAAAGAACATACACTGGGAGTCTGGAGATCACACTACAGTTATGGGACATGGTGCTGGACTTTGTCCTTAGGTACCACCATCCTCTCTACCCCCCATCCAGAGATGTTTACTGAGCTACCAGCGTCTATTACATTATGCAAAGGCCACTGAATGATGTTAGCTGAGGATACTGGAGCCCCAAAGCCAAGGGCTTCTCTTTCTAGGGATAACTGATCCATTATCAGCATCACCTGCCAATTTCAGTCACATTATTATTGATGGTGAATCACCTGAGAGACTCTAACAGTGGCATCCAACCATCATTCTATCACGTGCCATTTAGTGGAGTATGGTTTGTGCATCTAGAAGCAGAATGTTGGAAGTGATTCAGTTGGAATGGTGAGCCACCAATAAAACTTATTTAAGTCTGAAAGTTGGCACTTAGACCCTTCTGTGTGGAGTAACAGAAGTGTGTAGTTACCATACTAGGTATAGTGTGGTGTTGAAAAACAATCCCTGTGATAAATATGAATTCCTGTCCTAACTTAGGAAAATATGGAGAAGGTAGTTAAAGTCATGATTTCATGCTCTTACCCATTGGAAGTGTATTTACCACACAGTTGCTGTATGCCACCCAGCCCTCAAGGTAACTTAATGTTGAACTTGTAATTATTCTAGAATTTATTGAACAGTGATATTGAGAAAGAGCTTAGTTGGGCATGCATATTGGAGGAAATAATGTTGACCAGGATTCAAGAAAGCTCTTCAGAGGGAGATAATGGTTAAGCCATGCCCAGGAGATCAAGCAGGAGCTGGCCCAGGTGAGATTACTGCATCATATTCTATGACTAAATAGGCTTCTTAGTGGGACATCTTAGAAACTATTGAAAAAATATTTTCTATTATACAGTTTCCCTGAAATTTTCCTATTTGCCCTTCAAGGATGAAACACATAGTCAGTTCTTTATAATTACCTACTTGTTACTGCTATGAGCATAGAGCGATGGGAACATGGTTTCTTATTAGTTGGGAGCCCCCTCCATTTCTACTTCTAGAGAATTCAGTTAAAATAAATGAACCTCTCCTGGAAAAGACTGGGAGGTTTAGAGCTGTCTTTTAAACTGTGAGGAACATTTAAGTGTTCTTCACCACAGGAACTTCCTACTGAAATGCTAATGTCTCTTTATGCTCAGCAAGAAACAGTGCAGAAGGCAAGGCCACATAGCTCCACAGGAACTAAGGAAGGAAGTGTTGCTGTGACTGGAGTGGAAAGCATTTCTGAATCCAGAGTCTCCCAGACCCATGGCCAGTGTGGTGTGGAGGGAACAGGGATGAGCAATAATTCTAGTCAAGAAATGGACGCATGTGTGTGATCTGTTTCTACTGGCTTGCATTGATGGTTAGGATTTTGATGAGGAAAACCCAAGCAAGCTTCTCATCGCTTAAGGTAGCATTTGCTAGCTTGGTGCTTTGAAAGAATATCTAAGGGTGGTCCCTTTGGCTTTGATTTTACCCAGATAATGCTTTTGTTTTATTTATTTTTTATTTTACATGTCCATCCCAGTTCCCTCTCCCTCCCTCCCTCTTACCCTCTCTGCCCCCTTGCATGCACCCTGACCACCCTCCCCTCCCATCCCTCCACCCCAATTTTACATGTAGGGCAATGCCATCCAGGTGGGGTCATGTAAATCTGTCAAGTTATTTGAAGTAGGGACTAGGACTTCTCTCCTGTCTCTAGGTTAAGGAGTATCCCTCCATGGGGAATGTGTCCACAAGGTCCTTTTGTGCACCAGGAATACATCCTGGTTCCACTGTCTGAGGTCCCTTAGACTGCTCAGTCCTTCTAGCTGAGACCCATTATTCAGGGGGGCCTGAGTCAGTCCCATGCTGGATTCCCAGCTATCAGTCTGGGGGCCTGTTAGCTCCTCCTTGTTCGGGTCAGCTGTCTCTATGTGTTTCTGCAACCTGGTCTTGTCCTCTCCCTCCGCATCTGGATTCTAGTTTGACTCAGTGTTTAGTTATGGGTGTTTGCTTCTGTTTCCAACACGTCTAGATGGGAGCTCCATGATGGTGGATAAGTTAGTTGTTGATCTCACTATCCGGGAAGGACATTTTTGGTAGCCTTTCCACGGTTGCTCAAATTGTTAGTTGGCGGCAGTGTTGTAGGTCTCTAGACCTTTCTTTAGGTTCAGTTTTCTCTTCAAACCAATAATGGATTCCTCTTTTATGTTTGTTCTCTCTCTCTCTCTCTCTCTCTCTCTCTCTCTCTGTCTCTGTCTCTGTCTCTCTCTCTCTTGTCTTCTATTCCTACCCTGACTCAATCTTCCTAGTTGCATGTTCTTTCTTTCATTCTTTCTAATTGTTGGCCCCACAAGGACTTGTTGGTTATTTAAAAATAAAAAAATAAAAATCCTGAATGAGAATGGTCCCCATAGGCTCATACATTTGAATGGTTTGTCTGTAGTAGTGGAACTGTTTGGGAAGGACTAGGAGGTGTGGCTATGAAGGGGGTAGGTCACTGGAGATGGACTTGGAGGTTTCATAAGTCCACATTATCCCCTGTTCCCTGTTACTAAGCAGCTCTCTTCTCTCTCTCTCTCTCTCTCTCTCTCTCTCTCTCTCTCTCTCTCTCTCTCTCTGCCTCATGCTTCTGGATCAGGTATAAGCACTTAGGTCCTGTTCCAGTTCCATGCCTTCTTGCCTGCTGCTATGATCCCTGCCATGATGGTCACATACTTTAACCCTCTGGAACCCTAAGTCCCTGATCTATATGCTCTCTTTTATAAGTTGCCTTGGTCATGGTGTTTTGTCACAGCAGTAGAAAAGTACTAAAATAAAGCCTAAATGAGAATGTGTCTCTGGGCATAAGTGTGCAGTCAAAGCACTGGACAAAGAACCCTAGCCTAATGGGAAAGGTGAAGCCAAAGTCCACAGCTAGGCAAGAAGGAGAGATGTTTTTGTGTCCCTTTCCCACCTGGGGGGGGGTGTCTCGTTTTGTAATTCATACAAAGGCCCTGTACGGACTAGCTGCTGCCTTACTCAATTATTTTTGAATTCATGTTTCCAATTAAGTCTATGACTTAAATAAAGGAAACTAGGCAACTCCGTGTTTGTTGTGTGTGTTCCATCTAAATCCCCTGCTCTATGGACTGCATGCTTTCTTCTACAAAATATGGTTCAGATATTACATGGCGATGTTTTCACCTTGACGCTTTCCAGATAAATGGCTGGGATTTCCTGTGGGAGATAACATCCACATTAGGCCTAGACTATCTTCCAAGGTTGTCCTGCCTCCAGCTCACATGCCTCATGTGGCCAACTGACTGCACATGTGACGTTGTACCAGATTTCAGGGCCATATGCTGTTTTCCCCTGGAATTCATCCTACATCAGCATTTGAGTAAGTCAGAGGCTGCCAATAGTTGTTGGTAACACACAGTTCCTCCTCCTGCCTGGCTGCAACATGTCCTATAGTCTCCAAGCTAACATCTGGAGGCTATGCATGGATTTAGCAACTAGCAGATCTCTCTGCCTTGATTTACATGTGGGTTTTAAAAAAAGAAAAAACACCCAAACAACAACCCCTCCAACATTCGTTTATCAAACATTTGTCAGACGCTTACTCTGCATAAGGCTCTGAGCCAGCTTTGAGGCACACCAAGCAGGAGAAATTGGTCAGATGTTTGCATGAGAAGTGATGCATGAGCGTGAGTTCTTTCATGTGGGGTAGCGTCCTCCCATGTCAAAAGCACCCCCCCCCTAGTCAGAAGACCTAGAGGCTCTTACTCACTGTGTTACTACACTGAGCCAGTTTTTGACAATTTCCTTTCTTCTCTATAAGCAGAAGAAATGGCCAGGAACACACCTGAAGGTCCTCAGGTCTTTAAGTGTCCAATGACTATTAACAAATGAGCATTTTATTGCTGAAGAAGCCATTTCAGCGGCAGACATGGGGAATATAATTGGAAGGACACTGAAAAAAACCAACAGTGATTTTCAACATTCTGAAAACTAATCTTAATTCTGCCTAATTTTTAAGCTCAGCAGGAAAAGGCACTTGCCAACATTTCTGATGATCTAAGTTCAATCCCCAGGACCCACATGATAGAACCAACTTCCAAAAGTTGTCCTCTGGCCTCCACTTAGGCACTATGGCTCATGCACATAGCCCCCCCCCCAACGGCAGCACAATAATCATAAATATAATACAAATAAACAAGCATGCACTATTATAGCATGAAGGTTTTATTTGGTAATCCTATTCAGAATCATTCAACTCTCTGTTATGATGACTGATACTTTACCAAGCACTTTTCAAACACAGTTTCTGATATGATGCTCGGATCCACTCGGTACCCAAGGCCGGGCTATTTTTCATCCAAGTTAGGAAACTAAGGCTTAGAGAGCTTAAATTACGTACTCAAGACCACTAGCTAGCAAGTGGCCAAGCCAAAATTCTAGCTAGTTGCAATTCCTGAACCTTCTCCAAACTGCATGTGCACAGTAAATCAAAGAGGGGCAAATCTGAGAAATTAAAAAAAAAAAAAAAAGAAAGAAAGAAAGAAAAAGAAACAGAAACAGAATGTAGCAGTGGTGTCTGGATGCTGATGGGGTATTTGTGTAGAGAGAGCTGTGTGCAGTAGGTGATATTGCAACAGATCTAGGGTGGATCCAACTTTGCTCTCAGCAATGAGGTGTGCACGACAGGCAAATGTAAGGCAGGGACTTTATACCACCCAGCTCCATAATTTATCCTATCTGCTAAGGGAGACAAGCACCCTCTTCTGTGTGGGCGTGTGCATGCATGTGTGCGTGCGTGCGTGTGTGCCTGTGTTTGTGTGTGTGTGTGTGTGTGTGTGTGTGTGTGTGTATCATAGCTGTGTGTCATTGTGACATTTTAGCTACTGCAGCTACAGAGGAGTCATCCACTTCTTCATGGCTATTCTAGGAATTCCTTAGAATATTATGCTAAAATCTAAAAACCGACATGTAACATAACCCAGGCATCTGCAGCATGAGGCAAGGGAAATCACAGAAAAGACATTATTGCAGTGGTCTTGATTGCAACATCCAATTCACCCAGAGAGTCACTAAATCCCAGTCAGTGCCCAAGGGACTCCCTATACAAATTCAATCACTGTGTCTGGGCCAAGGCCCAGTTCCCCACCCAGATAACTCCAGCATGCAGCGAAGTTTGCAGTCTGTCCACAATTGCACAGCCAGGAAGCCATGATGGTTCAACTTCCATCACTTTAGACAAACTTGCTTTGTTTTTAGCATGTTGTAGCAATAAAGGATGGGTCAATAAGTGTAGGATGCTGACTTATTTGTAATGTGCTGGTGGTTTCTATCTGTATTAACAGCTACCTTCTCAGGTGGAGCCATCAGCCTCAGTTCATCATAAAGAATGCACATTTTCCTAAAGCTAAAGGTCAAAGACCCTTCCAGGACTGCCTGGTAATGTCCCTAGCATTGCTCACTCTTGACCATGTAGTGACATTAACTAACAAGTGTTTATGGAGGGCCTGCTCTGTGGCTAGCATTGTCCTGACTCTAGCTAAAGTGCAGGTGAACAGGGTGTGTGCCTGTCTTCCTGTCAGAGTTAATGAACGATCTGAAGGCAAAACACAGTAGGGCAAACACTTTAGTGTCAAGTTGCCATAGGACCTTGTTTTATCCCTTTGCTCTGGGCCCTTGTCTGACCAAGAGGATTTATGGCATCAGAAACACATAATAAAGCTGTTAGACTATAAACAAGAAACAGAAATAAAGACTGGGGAATGTATAAGTTAGAATGCCAAGAACAGAAGAAGAAAAACTCATAGCTTCACGAGTTATGGAGATCCACTTGGACTCAACTTCAAGTTTAGTGTTAAGTGTCCTGGCAGCCATATTGAGAAGGGAAATATGGTTAGTTACAAAGTGTTTATTGTCAGAAAGCAAAAGACGACCAGTTCCTCAGGGAAGGAAAGGCTTTCAAAACATTTGGCTTGTGAGAGAATGTCTCATATCTAGTTTCATACCGTCTTTGACAATATTCCTACAGGACTGGGAAAGTGGACATTATTTATTTATTTATTTATTTATTTATTTATTTATTTTTCTTATTTTATGTGTTGATCCCAGTTCCCTCTTCCTTCCTCTCTCCCTCCCTTTTTCCCTCCCTCCCATGCCCCCTCACCCTCCCATCCCATTCTCCCCTCCCCCACTCCACAGGGAGGGTGGTGCCTTCCAGGAGGGGTCAACAAAATCTGTCAAGTCATTTGGAGTAGGGACTAGGACTTCTCTCCTGTCTCTAGGTTAAGGGAGTATCCCTCCATGGGGGGATGTGTCCCCAAAGTCCTTTCGTGCACCAGGGATGCTTCCTGGTTCCACTGTCAGAGGTCCCTTAGACTGCTCAGGCTTTCTAACTGAGACCCACAATTAGGGGATCTGAATCAGTCCAATGTTGGATTCCCAGCTATCAGTCTGGGGGGCCCATTAGCTTCTCCTTGTTCAGGTAAGCTGTCTCTATGTGTTTCTGCAGCCTGGTCTTGTCCTCCCCTCTCTGCATCTGGATTCCAGTTCAGCTCAGTGTTTACTAGTGGGTGTTTGCTTCTGCTTCCATCAGCTACTAGATGAGGGCTCTATGATGGTAGATAAGTTAGTCATCAATCTCATTTTCAGGGAAAGGCATTTATGGTAGCCTTTCCACTGTTGCTCAGATTGTTAGTTGGGGTCAGTCTTGTAGGTCTCTGGACATTTCTCTAGAGTCAGTTTTCTCTTCAAACCTATAATGGCTCCCTCTTTTATGGTATTGCTCTCTCTTTTTTCTCTCATCTATTCCTCCCCTGACTCAATCTTCCTAGTCCCACGTGCTTTCTTCTCCTCCCCTTCTCTTTCTCCTAGCTCCCTCTCCACTCACTGCCCTCCACCCTCTCTTGCTCTGAGGATCTTATTCCTTTCCCCTCCTGTGAGGGACCTTGTATGAATCTCTTAGATTCCTCCTTGTATCCTAGTTTCCCTGGCAGTGTGAACTATAGGCTGGTGATCCTTTCTCTTTGTCTAAAATCCATATATGAGTTGAGTACATACCATGTTCCTCTTTTTGTGACCGGGTTACCTCATTCAGGGTGGTTTTCTTCAAGTTCCATCCATTTGCCTGCTAATTTCAAGATTCTATTATAAGACGGTGTGGTATAACAGCTTGCACTAAGAGTGAGAATGGCAAATTAAAATTCCATTCATTAAATGGTGGTCAGAAGTCAACAGTTTTGGGTCAGATATAGTCCAGATGCATCTATAGCTAGAATTTGAACACCTGGGAAATGAATGGGTTGAATCCCCTGATGACAATCTTCATCACCATCATTTCTCCCTACTGAAATTTTGATGTGGCAGGTGGCCGCATTTTCTATGCTCTACTATAAGGCTGAAGGGTAAATATTCCAGGCTGTGCATGATGTAACTGTTTATACCCAAGGCCAGCAAACGCTTTTGTAGAGAACTGTATAATACATATTTTAGGCCTTATGCACTAGAAGATCTCTGCCACAATTATTAGTCTCTAAAACTATACTAGGAAAATAGCTATAGGCTGCCCCTAACTGAATGGACATAGTTGTGTCCCAATAAAACTTGATTTAAAACAAAACAAACAGAGGGTGTGACAAGTTTCACCAACCTTTGAAATAACCTGAACAACAACAAACGAAGGAAAAGCATATTGTCATTGTTGTTGTAGTGAAATTAAGGAATGATAAGAAGCTTGACAACTCTTGTTTAATAGTGACTTTGGCTTTACTGTTTAGTTCATAGTAATGGTGGATTCATGCTAGAAAAAAAAAACATGGTTCATGTATGGACTGCAAAGTCATTACGCTCATTGAAGAAACATGCAGATCTCAAAGAAATCAATCTAACTCTTCACATGTAGAAGTGGTACTCACCAGACATGGTATATTAGTTCTGTTGCTTGTCCCCAAGACCAAATACCTGAGAAGAAGTGACTGAAGAGGGGGATGGTTAATTTTGTATCACAATTGCTATAGATACAATTCATCCTGGAGGAGAAAGCCTGGCAGCAGGAATATAAGGCTACATTCTGGGTAATGCTGATGCTTCGATGTCTTTTCTCATTTTAACTCATTGGGGTTAAAGCCAAAAGATGGTGTTCCCCACATGCAGAGTGGGTCTTTCCTCCTCAGAGGATCATTTCTGGAAACAATCTTACAGATGCACCCTCAGAAATGTGTCTCTTAGGTAATTCTAAGTGAAGTCAACTACAGATATTAACCTTACACATAGATACAACATTGCAATGTAGAGGTAGGGTTGGTCTGAAAAGTCATGCATTCCATGCAGAGAACTGTGATGTTGATTGCCTGTAAGGGCAAACAGCCCTAATTCTCAATTAAGCTCTTACAGTTGGTGTTCTAGAAGGAGAGATGATGGTAAGTTATTCTCAGTAGGCAGATACACACCATTCACTCAGATATCATTTCTTCAAACTATCTTCTTTTCTGCTAATTACTAGTGATCTTCTACGTGTATAGCATTCAGTATAAACAGTGGAGGTGTGATTTCTTTTCTAAAGGCTTAGTTATGAACTTACTACAAATTGATGATTCAACATGACTTGAAATCCTGTATACTTTCCACTGGCCATAAACAAACCCAGGAGATTCATTGTGTGACGGGATCTGTCTCAAAGACTTGAGTCTGGGAAAGGACCAGAAAAGGTGGCTCCCAAGTTCTTTGACACTTGCAAATACAGGTGTGTTAAGTACCTCAGTCTTACAACTGCTTTAATCAACTTATAAACAAGCCATGCATAATCCTGGGAGTGATGAAGTGTGTACTGGTGTGGCCCATATTGGGACAATGAGAATGTATGCTTCAACATCATTAACAGTTTTGAAAGCATTGGTGAAAACTTAACTGTGAGCACATCTGTGGGACTTCCAGGGGCTTGTGATGGGTTTGACCATCATTTGCAGCAGGCATTTTTGGATTCTCCATGTTCACTGTTCATTTTGTGTGCTCCATTTGGGATTTGTTGACCATTCACCTCTTTGGTGAAAAAAAGGTAGCTAGCTAAGAAATGAGATTTCGATGATTGTGATGGATGACTCCAGGCTTATGAAGGACAAACATTGTGTCTTTACCTTCATATACCTAGGACATAGCCTCACACTTATTCCATGGGGCCACTTTCATATGTTAACCCAATGAGTAAAAACTAGTACTTGGTTGCCAACACAGGAGCTGATTCCATTGGTTTGTGTTTAACAACTCTAAACAAAACAAAAGCTTTGTGTTTGGGCATTGGGACAAACCTTTAAAAAGCAGAAAACCCTGCAGGTACCCTCCTGTATCAAATGTGGTCAGGTCTGGAGTGGGGTACGGAACTGGCATTCAGATTCACACAGCAGGAATGGTATGATTTTAGTAATACTGGTTCGTAGCCAGCAGGACTGGAGGCCAGGGACATTTCCATGATAAATTACTTAGGGAAAATGTCTGATATCGAGGTCATCTAAGACATCTACTTTTTTTTTTTTTGACATCTACTTTTTATGAGTGGTGACTGGTAGATAATCTGTGGCTTCCTCTTCCTTTCTCTGGTCTCTCTAATGCTTTACTGATCAGACTTGCTTTGTTAGCTGCCTCAGAATGTGTTTTCATCAGTAGTCTGAATTATGATTTTATGGTCATAAAACTATGGCCATATTTTAATTATTCCTGTCATGAATGAGGAAAAAAATACATAGAGTAGGGATGTTCTAAGCCAAAAACAAATGTAATATTTGGTAGCACTTAATTCACCTGGCCACAGCTCTGTCTTGACTCCAACCTGGTGCAAAGCATTTCTAGGTAAGAAAGAAAAGGGCATCTAAGATGATGAGTTTGTTCTCAGCAACACTCACAGTCCAGAGGAGGGGGCAGCTCTGAGCACTTCATTGTGGGGTTCTAAGCCTACCAGTATATGGGGTAGTCTGAACCTTAGAATGAGAAACAGTTACTTAGCATGTTGGTGCACACATGTAATACCAGCTCTTGTAAGGTAGGGACAGTGTCTTGAGTTCAAGGCCCACTTGGGTGACATGACAAGACTCAATATAAAAAAAGGGGGAATGGGTGGGGAGGGAAGGAACAGAATGTTTCTTATTGCAATTGATAATTTGCTTAATGCCTATTGCATTCAGATTTATAAGGGTTACCCCATGGAGTTGAGAACATTTATTAAATGCTATCCTTTCCCAGTTGTCTCCACTGTTTTTTGCACTAGACCAACAAAATCTGAGCATGTGGTCATCGTTTGGCTCTTCAACATCTGCCAACATTAGCCACAAAGCAACAGAAATAGAACCAAGAAACAAATGGGTAACCTCAAATAGCTTTGGGGTTTACCGCAATGTTGTGCTTGAGTGAGCATCCAGAGCCAACTAGAAATTGGCATGGCCGTGGTGGGCTTTGGTGTGTAGAACTGCTCTGATTTCTGCAACATGTATTGATTATCACTGCCCGTGTATTTACTTGTTCACTGAGCCATTTGGGATGTTCTTGGTCTCAGGGCCTGAGGATCATTTTCTCCGATGCATCACGGCTCATATTCCGGCTCAGTTCCTCCAGCGGTGTGCGGGCCACCATCAGACTGTATGCAGAGAGCTACGAGAGGGATCCCAGCGGTCACGACCAGGAACCACAGGTACACGAGCACAGTTCTGCTCTTGGCATTTTGTGTCTTCCCCTAAAGCTCCCATGGACCTTCAATGAAAAGACCTGTTGATAGCTTCAGTGGGAGGTGAGCTGTGTGTGACCTCACATTTAATTCACTTAGCAAAGTGCTTGAGGCAGAAGAACTCTCCAGGATCTAGGATGATTTCAGGCAAGGATTTCCCAAATAATTCACCTCTCTTCAGGGTCCTGAGGCTTAATGTGAATTCCAATAAGAAAAGGTGGATGCGGATTGTATAATAAGAGAGTCAATTTTTTCAGATCCTTTATTGTGTTCATGTAAATTACTAATCTTTAGGTGTTAGGAAAACCCTGGATTGGACCATGACATTGAGGTAACCATACAAATACCACTCTGGGCTTCCTCTCTCAGACTGAGGAAACACAAATATTTTAGCCATAGACCACTGTACTTCTACAATTACTAACACAGCAGATAGACTACAAAAGAACCCACTCCACCATTGGGTGCATCTTGCTGCATTGCTGGGTGCTCTGGTCTCCTTGGTCTCTCTTCTCATATGGTTTTGCAGGTGCTTCCCTAGGTTAAAATGTTAGCTGTGCCTCTTTCTGGAAAGGCGGAGGGGCAGAAATCCATTTCTCATTGCACAGCTGTCCAGGATTTCCAGGTCCATTCTGTCTCCCTGGAGCAATCCCTTTCTCTTTCAGTAATGTAGCTTGGTTGTGCTGGTTTCTTTGGAGAATCTCAAAGAACTTGGTCATCACTGTATTGTGGATTCTTCTACCTGCTCTCATAACTCAAAAACCCATGGAAACAATATCATTCTACACGGGGAAGTAGACGCCTGAGAGTCTTTCTTTGGGTCACCAGGGCATGAGTAGACAGTGCCCGTGATCAGCATTTAGTCCTAGTCTTTCCTCTCAGGAGCTGTCCATGCAGGCATGGGTCATCCTCTGCCAAAATAAATTGTTAGTGAGTACATTTCACCCAAGATAGTACCAAGCCATGCAAGAACTAGATGGAGACTTACTTTCTCTTTCCGAATAAAACTGTCTTCTATAGCTCATGGTGAGAGCCGAGATGAAAGGCAGGAGCTCTGCGCCGGGTGAGGAATGACATCTCTGGCCTCCCCAGCTCTGAGTCACTCTGACTTGAGACTATTTTTTTCTTAGCATTCTTTCCCCAATTTGCACAGCACAAGTGGTTAAGACACTTGCTTATTTTTATTTACCTCCCTGGCTGGACTTCACCCAGGCCATTAGGCCTTCTATACACAAATGCATCTCTGAAGTGGTCCATGAAAGCAAATGTCACTTTTGAAAAAAGGTTTTCTTGAAGCCAAAAATTCTCCACAGGCCTGCTTTTAGATGGTTGTGTGGGCAAATAAAACATGAACAGTGCTTGTTTTAGTTCCCATTACTGCATATTTTCCACCCTGTTGGTGTACTAGTTTGCCAGTCTGAATGGCAGAGGAATCCCTTCCTTAATGATCATAGTCATTTTCTTCTTCTCTAATACAAGAGTCTTTCCCTAGACCCAACTAGACGGGACTCAGTACATTCATTTTAGCTCATGATCTAGCTAAAAAGTTCTGTATTAAAATAGAATTCCTGATTAAAATAGCCTGTATCGTCAACCCACTCACTGAAGCCCTAGTGCATAATACATTGGGATCATGATATAATAGTCAACATTTAGAAGAATTCTAACCCCATAGGGAAAAATGGATGGAGGAGGGAGTTGGGAGGGAGGAGAGGAAAAGGGGGAAGGAGAGAAGGGAGGGAGGCATGGCTGGCTTACCCACATTAATCACTGTTCAGTTTCATCTAGGCCCTTCCATTGGAGATTTTAAGTCTTTTGGGAACTGTTGCTTTGTGGCACAAACGGCTTTTTCTTCTAAGAACCCAGAGAGGATGAAGTTTGGGTTAGCCATTAATAGAGATAAGGCATGCCTCTGAAGCTGCTGGGTCACTACTGACAAGCAGCTTAACATGCAAGGACTGGATTGTACTTTCTTAGATCCTAATTCAGCTTTGTTGCCTAGATTACAGAGAACACACTACTGTGCGTGTGAGCACACACACACACACACACACACACACGTTAAAGAACTCTCTAATCTATAACTCTGTTAAGTAATTGTGTATGTTTTATCCACCTCAATGCAGTAGTCATTTACATTCTAGTTATTTTGTGTGAGGACAGAGTTCCCCTTCAAATGCCGTGCTGGTGTCTGGCTATTTCACTTTGCACGTGGATTGTTTCTTTCTCAGACATTTAAAGCACACGAGGGAGGCAGCTTTAAACATTTACACTTGTTACCTTGAGGAGGAAGTGTTCAAGTTAGCCTCATGACCTAACAAGGAAACCCTATGACTTACATGGGTACTACTCTCGACCCCTACAGCTAGAGTTTTGGCTGTGTCCTTTTGTAGAGGTGATCATGCCATTTAAGTTGATGTCAAGTAACCACTTTGCTGACACAGACTGTTTTAAAATATTCTCTCCATACTTCCCTCTGAGTTGGTGGTGAATGGAGGAAAGGCATGGGCAAGGCCCCAGGAAGGCTTGTGTTTGCACAGCTTTGGATGAAGAGAGAAAACCTCCCCAACAGCAGATGCTGAAAATTCTCACCATTTTCAAATACAGTTACTTTAATTTTTATTGCCGTCAGGCCCCCAATGAGCTCTCCAGCCAGCTGGTGGAAATTTGTAAAAAGGGTCAAGCCAGGATGGATTAAATTCATTGGTAACTAGAAATGGGAGGTGGTTTCCATATTCTTTCCATCCCACTTCCCAGCAGGGTTGCTAAATTAACATTGTGTTCACTCTATTCCCCTGTCCACAGGAGCCCATGGGTGGAGCAGCCAACACACAACACACAGTCAAAGGGAAAAGGAAGGTTTTATTAAGGGCTAGGTTATCAGAGAATGAAGGTCAGCTTGGGACTAAGATGGAACCACACCCCAGCCCACTCCAGTCTTGGGAAGGAGCCATTTCTCTTGAACCTTCCTTGAAACTGATGAATTGATGGATTTTTGATAAGCTGCATCTAGCAGATATGTGTCTAAAACACCAGGGATCTTTTTATGTTTAATTCATATGTCACCCAAACCCATCTGCCATTTTGTTTTAATAGTTCTTATAATAATTTATAGTTCAAAAATAGACAATATAGAGTCATTTTGTTGTCTGTGGAGAGAATGGACTGGCCAGGGCACTTCTGAGAGTGAAGGTATCTATTAATACTTCTTTTGCGATTGGATCCTACCAACTGGCCATGTGGTTATTCTAGCAACATGCTTTCATCCTAATGTGAAACTGTGTGGCTTCTTAGATGGGGACTTCTGAGGAAGAGGGAAGTAGTGAAGAGTTAGATCAGAGAGGTTTAGCCTAGACTGCCATCAGAACTACTTGAATGTTTCTACAGAAACATCCATAGCAGGTCCCTGTTCAGAGATTCAGTGGCCCCATGTAAGACTTGTGATTTGTCGAGATGCTTCTAATGTTGATTTTTAATGTATCTGCAATGTGCCAGGCTCAGTTACAGGTATTCATATACACTGTTATTTATCCCTCACTTCACTGCTCACAGGGTAGGATTATCATTAGTTTTGCAAAAGAGAAAACTGAGATAGGGAGTTGTTCTGATCCATGGGGCAAGTTGTTTCTGGAGTGGTTTTGTTTTAAGAAAAACTTCCAACCAGATTAATGGTTAAGTCCAAAGGGCGGAGGATTTCTCACCTGAGCTAGAATTCAGTGCTGCCTCTGGAAGTTTAGTTTGGTTTTGTTATCAAGAGGGCTGCCTTCAAGGGCTGGAGGGACATCGGCTCAGCAGTGAAGAGGTTTATCATTCCGCACTTATCAGTACTTTGTGCCTCTAAGCATCATTCTGTCCCAAGAACTTAGTGAAATTCAGTTTGATTCCTTTTACCTGACCTCAGGAAATGGCTCCACTTGACTGTTACTGGTCTGTCCCAGAAGGTTCAGCTCAGGGATGACTAAGGAAGAAATATTTAGGGCCAGGTATGGGGGATGAGTAAGGAATTTCTGTAACCCTCTAACACCCAATCCCCTCCTCTCCCGTTCCCCATGCAATACTTCTATGTTTTCCCCTTCCCATAAGTTTTCCCAGCCCTTTTCAGGGCGTTTTATAGAGGCTTCATTTCTCAAATTTGATTGATAAAGCCATTGTCTTTGGCTGTTGAACTTACATTAGGGGTCAGGGAGTCATCACACGTTCAAACTATCTAACCACGTGCATGTATCCTTGTCAGACAGCACCCAACCTGAAGACACCTTGTAAGTATGAAGTTGGGTGTGGTTGCAATATAATCAGCACAGACACTTATCTCCCAGGAAGACCCAATAGAGTTAGCTCTAGGCCAGGAACCAGGAACAAAACCAAATCCGGTTTTTTCCACTTCAGACATACGAACATGGGTAAATGGTGAATATTCTCCCCCTTAAGTTTTTTTTTATTAGCAATGAGTATTGTTTTACAACGTTATTGAAAGGATAATGTTCTCAGTACATACTGGTTATGTTTTATAGCTAATAAAGAGCCTGGAATTATTAGTCAAAAGCTTGAAGAATAGAATTAGAAATGGAGGTATTTATGATGTGAGAGTTGGAAACATAGCAGACTTCAAAGTGACAGAAATAGGCATTACTTAGCCAGTCCATTTTCATGACACAATGAAAGCATGTGTGGATATGAATGTGTATGCATGTGTGCTTGTATGTCTGTGAGAGAGAAAGCATGATTTTCAAGTCATATGATAAACATATAATAAAACACCATTTTGTTATCTGGAAAGAAAATCTGCACAGGAATGTCTTAACAGCCACATGTTTGAAGAAACCCACGAGGAAATACTTCATTTTCCTTTTTGCCTCGGAATTTAGTATGTGTTGCTGTAATATGGTTCCAAGTGGGAGGGGGGGAGTGATACAGAGTGAGCAAGAGAGAAGAAACACGTGGCGAAAGAGTTGGGTTATAAACTATGGCTGAGTTCAGGAGCTGGCTCCTTTCCGTGGAAGCCATGGATGACCCAGACATCTTCAGAAATTTAAAAACAATATGAGGTGTCGAAAGATGACCAGCTGTTCACCATAGCTAATGAATATGTAATTTGAGGAAATAAACTCAAACTGAAGGAGGAGAGATTCTGTTAGGACCGTTTCCCAACAGTGATGTTTCCACTAGCCTGACTAGGGTGGCTGGTTTGTGCTTTTCCAGAAGTCTCTATAATCATGAAGATTCAAATAATAATTTTTAAATATGGGCAAGAATACAGAGGATTGAATAAGATAATGTCTCAAAGTAGTTTTTCAGCCTTAAAATGCCAATTCTTTTGAGAGATTGAGAGAACATGTTCTAGTGGGTGGGTTAGATTTCCCTCTAGTGGTGCAGAAAGAAATTGTCTTTCACAAATCTGCTACTTGGAGCAGAATTGATTTCTTATTTTTATTTTGCTGTCAATCTTTTATTTTTTTTAATTAAAAAATCAGGACAATCTTTTTTTAATTTTACATTCCAATCCCAGTTCCTCTCCCTTCCCTCCTCCTGCTCACCCCTCCCTCCACCCTCCCCCCACCCCCACTCCCCATCCATTCCTTAGAGAGGATGAGGCCTCCCATAGGGAGTCAGCAAAGCCCGACACAACACATTGAGGCAGGTCCAAAGCCCTCCTGGGCTGAGCAAGGTATCCCTCCATGCACTAGGGATGAATCCTGGTCCTACTGCTAGTGGCGCCATAAACAGTCGCCCACATTTGGAGGGTCTAGTCAGGAATCCACAAGACTCCTTAAGCATTAGTGGAGATGGTGCATGAGCTGGCCTTCCCCTGTAATCAGATTGATGACTACCTTAATTGTCATCATAGAGCCTTCATCCACTAACTGATGGAAGCAGATGCAGAGATCCGCAGCTAAGCACTGGGCTGAGCTCCCAGAGCCCAGGTGAGGAGAGGGAGGAGTGATAATATGAGCAAAGGGGCAAGACCATGGTGGGGTAACCCACAGCAACGAGCTAGTGAGAGCTCACTGACTGTGGACTGACAGCTGGGGGACCTGCATAGAGTTAATCTTTTAACAAAGAAAAAGTTATATAGGTTTTATTGTTTTTCGTAATGTCTTGCTTTTATCTCCCTCCTTCACTCCCTCCCTCCCTTCCTGTTTCTTTCCCTGTGTGTGTGTGTGTGTGTGTGTGTGTGTGTGTGTGTGTGTGTGTGTATGTATGTACGAGAATGTATGTATGTATGTATGCATGCATGCATACCCCCATGTGTGTGTGGCTGATATGGGTGGAAAGTAATGGAGATCTGAACTTCGGTTCTTGCATTTGCACCTCAAGCACTTAACCCACAGGGCCATTGCCTTGGCCCTGTTGCACAGGTTTTCTTGTATTTCTATTGGCTTAGTTGAATTATGTCCCAAGGAAAACCAAAACAAAAGCAAATCAAAAGAACCACCAGACCCACAGTCCTCCCTTTTCTGGCCTTGGTATTGAAATCTGGACCCGAACTCAGCCATCTGTGTGTTATTTCCCTGGAGCTGGGAGTTTGATGACATGTGAAAACTTCCTTCAGGCTGGGAGTTTGGATGACATTTCCCAGGGTGTCACACGCCAGTGCTGTTTAGTTTTGATGACAGTGGACCTTTTCCTCAACCACTCTTCAAGGTCCTGAGTATGTGGTGGCCCTGTCCACCACACTGTTCCCTGCCTGGAACTTGTGAGAAATAGACAACTACCTATGCTTATCTCTCATGTCAGTCCTACAGACAGTACCCCTGTCTCGTCTCCTTTAGAGCTCCATAAACAGAAGAGACTTTCCAAATCTCATGACACTTTCTCAAGTTGACAGCCCTGTCCAAAAAACCTCGTGGCCTTAAGAACAGAGCACGGAGGAGCAGACCACTGAACCTTGACCTTGGCTCCAGGTTGGGTTTAACTTACGGTTTGGAAATCCTGACGGTTAAAAATGTGCCATTCTCACTTGATACACATAGGTCAAAACAAAAACAAAACTAGCTTTTAAACAAGTGTTAGGAAGCATGGCATTTACGTTCTGTTCCTTCTGATCTCTAAAATTAAGATAAAATTTCAACTCTTACCAGGGTTATGTTGAGCCTCACTCAGCCTTGCTGTGTCCAAAGCACTTGTGTGTTAACCAGCTATTGGTTAGCCCTGAACTGTTTATGTCTACAAATCATCAAGTCTTGCTGGGCCTTGTTTACTCAGCCTCAGAAGAAAGCATGAATGAATTTCTGCCGGTCATACAAGTACAGAGGTCACTAGTCACAGCTCCTCTTGCCAGATGAATGGGTTTGACAAGCTGTGCTCAGTGCAATCTGGCTTTTCTGCCGTCATGTTTGTTCCAGTCCTGATACACAACATAACACATCAGCAGCTTTTCATTGAAAGCTGCACAAGTCTCATGGCTGGTGGTGATTTGGGATTTCTTTGAACTAGTACCTTTTGGTGTGGCTAGTAAATCATTGTCTTTACTCATAAATAGGAGTGTATCACAGCCCATGAATGCCAACAGGGAACGTGGTCAGTGGCTGAGAACTTTGACAGAAATCCCTTGGACTCAGTGTATTCAGCTGGTACCTGGAGAGGGCATGGGCAGACTTCACCACAGCCACACACCGGCATGGGAGATGGCATCCCTGTCAGAGAGGAGGTCAGCTGGATCACCTCTCCTTAGACTCTTGGCTTGTTTTAAGCTTGCCATCCTAGTGCCATATTGAGCAATCCTGTACACAACACTCAATAGGGGAATCCCTTGTCCTTGTTTTTGCCTCCCAGTAATTCTGGGATCCAAGGGGATCTTGGGATAGGGATATTTTGATGGTAGAATTCTAGGTCTTGGGAAGGAGGAAAACGCAAAGAGAGTAATAAAGTTCTGGTTTTAAACAGCTTGCAGGGAGGGGGCTCATTTCTGTGCACATCTCATGGTAGAAACTGTCACATGAGGTGTTGTTTGGTTGGCTGGGACCTGTGTACTCCAGTTTAGAAATAAAAGTTAGATGAGACGGTAAGAGTGGTTTGAAGTAATGGCTCCATTATTGTCAGATATGAATGGGCCAGCAAATCGGAAGATAACTGCCAGGGACCAAATGATGTATTACACACAGTCCTGAAGAGGAGGGTGCACACATGCCCCACTAGATCACACAGATGTGCAAGGGGCAGCTGGGAGGCAGAAGAGGCAAGGGGAAACCTTGGGCTGATGCCTCTGTTATTTCTCTGTGATAAAAGTAGGGTAGGCCAGGCAAGCAAGCTTAGGACTTATTACTTTAAATAATTCTAGGAGACTCTGTTCCAGAGCACAGAGCCTGCCCCTAACTGCCTTGTACATGGCTTTGGGAGGTGAAGGACGGGAAAATAGTGGCTTAAGTATGAACCTAGGGAAGGGTGCCACTGGTCTGCAGGTGGCAGGCAGCTGTTGGTTACCTCTGAGAATTAGCCAGCTCTGGGAGGGCAGTCTCCCCTACACCAGTGAGGCACCCAGATGTCAAAGTATCAGATTAAACAGATGGGCTGAATACAGAGATAAAATAGTAAATAAAGCCAGCCAATTCTTCGGGTAGCTAAAATTTGGGAAGATGCTCCAACAAGGGTCTGATTTTTGTTTGTTTGTTTGTTTGTATTTTATATATAGTTAGTGTCAGATTGATGATTTCTGGGTCAGAAGTCAAGCTTGAGAGCCAGGAGTGTGCTTTTCAATCCTGTTTCTTCCAGTTCCCATGAGACTGCACAGCCGAGCTTGTTTGAATATCAGTCATTTTATCACAGCATTCTAAACAAAACATCCAGGTGCCTTTTATTTTATGGGATTTTTAAATAATAATCTGTTATTATTCACCTGGCCTATGTGCAGCTTCTTGACCACTACAAAAACAAGCACAGGTCTATAGGCACAAATCATTGAGGCTGGCATTCCGATAGAACTACATTTATGAACACCAAAATTTGAACTTCAAATGTTAATATGTTGTGACATCTTTCGATAAATGAAAAGAGCATCAGTTAGTAGCATAAAAACCATCTTTAATCCATAGGTTATACCAGAACTGAGAGAAGGCCAGGTTTAGACCAAGGACTGTACCATGTGAGCCTTTGCCTTATAGCTTCTGAACATGACAGCTGCACACAGCTTCAGGGTACATTAGTGATGCACGTATCTAAATGTTTTAGTTTAAAGATTTTATTTTATAAAAGGTAGAATTACAGGGCTGGAAAGATGGCCGCATTGTTAAGAACACTGGCTGCTCTTTTAGGGGACCCATGTTTAATTCTTATCCTTTGTGTGACAATTCAGAGCCACATGTGACTCTAGTCCCAGGGGATCCTATCCCCTCTTCTGGCATCTGTGGGCACTGCATATATGTGGTCCATGGACATACATTCAGGCACATATTAATACATATAAAATAAAAATAAAATAGTTTAAAAAGCAAAATCATACTAGCACTTATGTTTATTTGTGGATCTGGATGAATTTCAGGATTTTGTAAAAATCTGCAAATTAACCTAATGAGATTGAACATCTTAGCTTTTGATTATAACCAAACATAGAGTCTAATTTTTTCAGGTGTTTTGTTTCCTACTAGACAGTTGTTTCTCCTCCTTCTCCTCCTCTTCCTCCTCCTTCTTCCTCTTCGTCCTCCTCCTCCTTTTTCCTCCTCCTCCTCCTTTTCTTCTTCTCCTCCTCACTTTAAGTAGTTGCTTCAACATGATTTGCAGATGAATAACATTGTTCCTGTGCTGGAAGAGAAGGGTTAAATGGGATGGAGAAAGAAAAGTCTGAATGTTAACTGTGCCAACAATTACAACACAGGTCCCTTCAGCATCGGCCCGAGGTACACTAGTGTGAACCAGCTTCCCTTGGAAGGTCACCAAGGACAGATGCCTTAATGGTAACTCCCAGATACACTTCCAAAAGTCAGCCTCCCAGACAAGCAATGAGTCTGTCCTTGCTTCATGGTCCTTGCTTTTAGGCACATCTTCAAGAGCTACAGTCAAAATGGCCAGTGTAGTGTTCCCAAAATGCTAACACACTCTGATCCTGGGGTTCCACAGCTGTATGTGTCACTCTGTCCCTGACTCTGTGGGTATTTGTCAATTGATGAATCAAGCTGATCACTCCCACTTGTATGAACATTGTCTAATTAGCACTAACAGGGTTCAGTAACAATTGATAAGGAATTACAAAACAAGTATATTTTTATGTTTATCAAACTTCTTGGAACCTTCACTGCTTAATGGAGCCTTGATTCATGGCATCAGGCTGCTTTAGAGTTGCAGGCTCAGGCCTACCTAGCAGATTCTGCACTGTCACAGGCTTGAGGGTGGTGCACGCGTACTTTCAAGTCAGAGAAGCCTTCTGTAGATGACCTTTGAGATCCTTATTTCTGCCTCTGCTTAGCAGATAAATCTTCTTAAGTGCCAACCCAACTACCATGTACTTACGAGGGTAATTGGCCTCTGCCATTCCTTCCTACACTTGGAAAATTACCAAGTGTTGAAGACAACCCAAGGGGGGGGGGAAATTCTGAAGGTCTGGGAAGATTTCTTCCTGCTTTTCAGGTCAATTCACAAAAAGGGAAACAAGATCAGTTTCATTTTGTGTCTCCATGGAAACCTTACCTCCGTGTCAATCCACAAGTGAGCTTGTTTTCTTTGCACGGTTGTCTTAGCTAAGCTGAGAGATCCAAAATAAGCCCTGGATGAAGTGAAGAAACTTCTCATTTGATATTTTTCCAAGACACGGAAGTCTTGCTAAATTTGTTGGTAGACAGTCTAGCACAGCTCGAATTACTCAGAAAAAGGCAATTATTTAAAACACTTTGGGTTTGTATGACATCTGAGTCTTAAAGGCACAGTATGTTAAAAGAAAAACCATGTTCCTATGACTAAGTATGCTCATAAAATGTATAGTGGCCATCCATGAACCCCTCTAATGGCTTTGCATGGAAGACTCCTTTGCTGTGGTGGGTTCCTTTCTATCCTTGGTCTGTGACATGAATGAGTGTCCTGATGAGCTGCCTGCTTCATGAGACTCAAGCAGCCTTCATAGAATACTTTCTCCTTTCTCTATACTTCGGTGGCTCAACCAGCATTAAGCTACTTAATATTCAACAAAGCTGTCCTTGGTGTTGCTATAGCAAACTGATATGCCCGTAAGGAATTCGTTGCTAACCATTGTTACCATAAGTTTCCACTTTTCACCATTGTCTTTTCAAATCTGATGGGATTCCCTCTGGCCAGCCACAGGGATCAGTGCAGGGAGCAGAAGGCAGGCTGGGCCCCTCCTGGCCTAGGCGTGCAGCAGGGTTAAGGGTTAAGTGGCTTTTGTTCAAACAACTGAGAGCTCTCGCACATTCTTGGTTTCTCCTTTAATCTCATCTTTCATTAGAAAAGATAAACTTCGTTCTGTTGATAAAGGGAGATGAAGGAAGAGGTTTGCTGACTCAATTCTAAAGGTCAGCCTGTCGGGGTAGATGAAACGTGTTCTGGGTCCTACCTACTCTTTTGGCATGTATACTTCCTTCTTCAAGAAGAATAAAAATAGTGTTCATCAGTATATAGCATGTGTGTGCTTCATAGAATAGTATGGGTTTCTGCATGCCATCTCTTTGTCCTACCACATGCCAATGCCATTAGTAGCTAAGCTATACATGAACTGTCCATGTTTTACATCTGAGAAAACTTTGGCTCTGAAAATCCAAATTACCTATGGTTTAAAATAGCACAACTGGTATTTGAACCTAGATTCTGCCCCCAATGCCCATGATCTTAACTATGATGCTGTCCTACATACCACCCAAAAATATGGGGATGCTGCCCCACCCCTGAAAAATGCCATGGAGTACCCAGAGCACCCTTCAATCTGGCATAGAATGACTGAAAACTAACCCATCCTCTAGGAGGGTTCCCAGGTCTTATTCTCAAATAGCTCAGTCCCAGACTGTCAGACAATAGGCCTTTTCTCTTCCAGTGGACCAGCCTTCTAGGCACTGGGGATGAACACACCAGCTGTGTAAAGCAGGCTGCTGAAGAGCAGCTGTACAGAGAGCCTCTCAATTCTTCCCCCAGAGAAGCAGTATTACCCATCCAGGATGGCCTCACCAAGGGTTGGCATGAAAGGGCACGGTGGTGCTAGGCCTCCAGCACCAAAGCAGTGGAGGTCCTTATCTAGGCCTTGGCAGTTCCTAGGGTGTGAGGAGAAAAGAGCTGGCATTCCCAGGGCTCCGCTCAGTGGGAACTCTTCTTGCTAACATAAACCCAGGGCCTGGGTATCTCTGTTCCCATTCCTCTCCTGTCTGTCTGCCTGTCTGTCTGTCTGTCTGTCTGTCTGTCTGTCTATGCATCCGTCCTTCCTTCTTTCTCTCTCTCTCTTTCTTTCTTTTTCTCCCTCCCTCCCTTCCTTTCTTTCTTCCTTTCTCTCCTTTGCTTACATATGTTTACCTAGCAAAATAATACATACATGTTTTCTGTCTTGGTTGACTTTGTCTCCTAACTTAAGTATCAGTAATAAATTAAAATATATGTGTTCCAGAGGAAATGATTGACCTACCCAGTAATATCCAAACACCACTTTGTGGTCTAATCACTCTTTATTTTGACCTATCCCTATATTTCTCCACTTACCTTTCACCATTTCCTCTTCCCTATTCTATGATCTCTCCAAACTAAATACCTGTCTTCTAATATTACTATGCCCAGATGTTTAGAACCTTCATAGTGTGACGTTTTGATTTATAAGGAACTTTTCTATTACTTTGTAACTTTTGAGTTGTCTACCCTTGGAAATGGAGTGTTTGACAGGCAAGTAAATATACTTTCTTTATTACAAAATTCTCAAAGAATAAATAAAAATATTATTTCTAAGAGAAGAATCAAAAACTGTCTCACTGTGCTTTATCAGGCTGCTGTGTACCCTGGGGGAGGATCAGGCACACAGGGACAGTTGTGGATTACAGATCTGTGCCCAAGTCACAGTTGGTTCAGAGCAGTCCATGCTAAGAGTTTGTGTCATTGGGAACAGTGAGGGGATCTCAGTTTCTTCCTCCCTCTACAGGTTTCTGGGCTCCATGTATAATCTGTCAGCTTTCTCTAGTGGTCTCCACGTTCATAGTGAGAATCTGTATTGGAGAAAGAGAAAAAAATTAAATCAGACTGTCCTAGATCTTTGGATTTGTAATTATTCGGGTATAATCCATACTCGATCACTCACTCACACTAGCATTATTTTATTGCCCCTGTTCCATTATTGCTTTTCATGGAAACAAACTCAGGAGCCCACCAGTACAGGCCCTGTGTGTAGACTGGGGTTTGTTTACGACAGTAGAGCAGGGCAGGAGTTTGGGGAACACCAGTCTCAAAAGGCGAGGAGGAGGCACTGGGATACAGGCAAAACCTGGAAAGGTAGTGCAATGGAACTAGGTGGCAAAACAGATGATATAATTGATGATTAATTCATATCTAGACACACCAGACTGAAATCACAGAAAAGTTAAGTCAAAAAAGAAATCGTTTTATTGACAACCAATTTTTAGCAGCAACACTGAAGATCAAAGGGATGAAATCAATCCACTTAGAGGCTAGAGTTCCCAATGTAGTAAAACTCTGCTTGTAAAATGAAAGCAAATGGGAGAGCTTTTTCAACATCTGACACAGAAGGGTAATGTACCAGCTGGCCACACATGAAGAAGTCCCGTAAGATAGTAGTGGGAGCAGGGGGACATTATCCCAGATGGATTTTGGAACGAAGTGCAACAAGGAATAAAGACCAAAGTGCGGTGCCCTGCATAGTTTGGTTCTGGAAGCCTGGCTGAAGATAGGACGACCACACAGACAGAAAAGCTGAAAATGGGTGGAGCATGCTCACTGTGATAGCTGGTACCAACTGCAGTAGCAGCCAGAACCTCAGCATGTTTGTTTTATACAGCTGAATCAAGAAGGCAGCTTTGCTGTATACAGATGAGTAAGTGGGTAGGTTTATGGTACTCAGACGGACAAGGAGGCAGGGTTAGCTAATCTGGGTAGGGAGGGCTCTGTAGTGAGCAGTCTCAGGCTGCAGTAATCTCTGAAGAGGAAGCTGTGATTGACAGTTTCTGCATATACCATCACCATTCACACTTGGACCAGAGGAGGGGCTCTGCCATCCCTCTGCATCTCACCTGGAAAGGCTTTGTCATTTCCTTGGGTCTCAGGCATTGGGGTCCTTAGCAATGGCTGTGTCCTTGTAAGATAATAAACATCCATCTAAGGTTCCCTACATTCCCCACAAAAGAGACTTTAAAAGGATGAAATATTAAAGCCATGTCAAACAAAAAAACAGAATCAGAATTTGAGGGATTTTAAACTACAAAGTGCATGTGTATGTGTACATTCACACAACTAATAACAAAAACAGCACGAGTCATTTCAGATAAGGTAGACTTTAAGGTCAAAGTCATTGCTAAAGATAAAGAGGGATTTGTCAAAATGAAAGCCAGGTTTAATTTCTCCTAGGAAATATAAATGAAAATCCCTGTGTCAAAAGACTGGAGAAAGTATAAGAAAAAAGAAGAAGAAGAAGAAAAAAAAAAAGACTAAAGAAATCCTTACTAATCCTAGGATATTCTTACCCCCACTTCAGTAATTATTAGACCAAGTAAATAATCTATTAGTGCTAATATAGATTAGTTTACACACCCAACTTAATGGACATATATAGATACTTCACCAAGTGACATAAACATAAACTTCTTTTCATGACACAGAGACTTGTGTAAAAATTAACTATGGGTAGGGGGTGAAAGGGTTCTGCCACCATCACAAAGGCAATTAAATTAGAAAACAAAGAAAAGAAATAAGCACAGAATGAGTTTGATAAAATGTGGCACTCATGTATGCTCAACATTCTTCTGAGAGGAACCAGAGAAGCCTTTGTCCTCACAGAATGGTGCTGCTGGGACCTCTGGGGTGCAGGCAGTATGTGTGGCTGGCTGTACTGTGTGAGAGCCCAGTGACAGGCTTACATACAACTCCAGCTCTTCTCGGAGCGCAAGCATTGTGCATATACCTCAAGGAGATTCAATTCAGTCAACTTCTCTGTGGTTATAACAGTTTACAGTTCTTTTTAATGTGTGTGGGTGCTCTGCCTGCATGTGTGTCTGTGTACCTCATGTGTGCAGTGCCTGCGGAGGTCAGAAGGGAATGGTGGCTTTCCCTGGAACTAAAGTTACAGCCATTCACATTTTTTAAAGGGCAGATTTCAAATGCCATACCTGAAACGGAATCCTTTTACAGCACAGGCATTCAGACAACTCTAAAAATAATAACAGCAACAGCAACAGCAAAAAAAAAAAAAAAAAAAAAAAAAAAACAAACAAACCAAACACCAGACAGTAACAACAACAAACCACACACACACACACACACACACACACACACACACACACACACACACACACACACACACGCATGCGCGCACTCGAGTGTGTGTGCGATTTTTCAGGAAAGGGAAACTTCTCTTTGGATGAGGGGTTATCTCTGATAATGATAGCCCAGTTTGGAGGCTCAGCTCAGAGCACTAGCAAGGTCTTTGACTTTCAGCATGTTAACACAATGCCTCGGTACCTCAGTTTCCTCATCTAGAGAGTGACATCATACCATCCTCTTAGAGGCCATTAAGATCAGCGTGGTATCATCCAGTAGCTGACGCAAGCAGAAGCAGAGATGTACAACTAAGTACTGAGCTGAACTCCTGGAATCCAGTTGTAGAGAGGGGAGGAGTGGTGAGCAAAGGGGTCAAGACCAGGCTGGAGAAACCTACAGCTGACCTGAACAAGTGGGAGCTCACAGACCCAGCCAGACAGCTGGGGAACCAGCATAAGATGGAAACAGGCCCCCTGAACTTAGGTGACAGTTAGGAGGCCTAGGCAACCTATGGGGCCTCTGGTGGAGCTAGTATTTATCCCTAGTGCAGGAATGGACTTTGAGAGCCCATTCCCTAATGAAGGGCTACTCTCTCAGCCTAGATACATGGGGGAAGGCCTAGACCCTTCCCCACATGATGTGACAGACTTTGATAATTCCCCCATGGAAGGCCCCACTCTCCCTGGGGAGTAGACAGGAAGTGGGATGGGGTGGAGGAGCTTGGTGGGGGACATGGGAGGATGGCAGGGAGAGGGAACTGGGATTGGTATGTAAAATAAGATTGTTTCTAATTTAGATTTAAGAAAAAGATCACCGTAGTGCATGGATTGAGTGTGGAGTCATAGTGGGTACTTGGTTTCCACTACTAAAAACTGTTGAAGAAGAAAACAAAGCTAATATTTCAGTCCCCTGCCTTGCTGGGAGCTGTTGTGTTGCCTATGAGCTAAGTGCAGCCTACTCAAGAGTTAGAAGGTACTGTGTGTGTGGAGTCCCTACTCAGAATCTACTTACATCCTTGGGTGATGCCTCCTGGCCACCTATTGACAGCCCTGATTACAGGGTAGGGTGCTGACGAGGATGCAGCTGTGTATACATCTGCCTGCCTGGTAACCTCTGTGCTAGCCTGTTTTATATTGCTGTTGTCAGCTATGGAACATGTTGACCAAGAAGACTCCTGCCATGTGACCAGTTGAGGAAAAGATCTCTTCATCCATGCTCATTAGCATTAATTCTCTAGAACAGCTCTGAAATGTGGCTTGGTGTCAGTTCAAAGGCAGACAGGGGACAGCTTTCAGATGTGGATTTTCATTGCTGGTCCATAGAGAAAAGAGTCAGCCAAATGTTCTGTATTTGAGAGTCACTTGATACTTGCATGACTTAAACCTGCCTGGGAGCGTTTGATAATGATATTACTAATGCATGAATATCTACAATTAATTGAATGTTTACTATGTGACAGGCACTTTGCTAAGTACTGCCATACATCATTCTGTTCTGTGCTTATGACTCTGTGTGGTAGGAATTATTATTAGATTCCAGTTTGGAAAGTAAGGCACAAGAGATTAAATGCCTTGTCTAGTTTGTGCTAGAAGTGGAAATGAAGCTAGCCGCCACCCCCATACAGGCATCAACCACTTAAGTTAGGGTCTGCTGTATCAGTCTGCCCTTAACTCTTTCCTCACCTAAGGAAGCACTGTGACATTGGCTGCCATCATCAGCTAGTGTTACTTGATAAACTTCCTTACAACTTAGCTGCACTGCAATGCCATATTCTGTGTGTCCATGGACACAGGTATTTGAACATGGCTCTGGGATAGCTTGCCCTAGCCACCTCTGTGATGTCAGTGTCTGGTGGGCAAACTGATGGTGATGTTCTGGAGGAATCTTTGTATTCATGTTTTAGGCATGTGTCAGATTTCTTGATATAACTACTAAGGGCTTAGTGGGATGTTTCAGGGCATCCTGGAACCCAGTCTGAGAAGTCACATACTATCATTTCTGAACTCTATAGCTGGAATGCAAAAGCTTGCTACATGTCAAGGCTGAGTAATGAAAGCCTGTCTCTTTAGTGTTTATTTTGTGTGTATGAGTGTTTTTCCTGTATACATAGATGAACAGCTCTTGAATGCTTGGTGCCTGTGGAGGTCAGAAGAGGCCATTAAATCTCCAGGAACTGGAGTTATGGTAGTTGTAAACCACCATATGGGTGCTGGGAACCAAACTCATGTCCTCTGAAAGAACAGGAAGGACCCTTAACTGTTAAGCCATCTCTCCAGCTCTAAACCCACCGTTTAGTGTGGGAAGTGCCAATGATTTTGAAGCCGTGTAAACTACTGTATTCATATCCTTTATGTAGTGTATCAGTCAACTTTGTGCCATTATGATGAAATTTCCCAGATAAGGAGACATGGTTTATTTTAGCTCATGGTTTTAGAGGGGCCCACCGCCCATCTCCCAACATCACCACCCAAGGATAGGCCTTTAGCACATGACTCCTCAGGGCAAACCCAAACCATATCTAAACCATAGCTCAGCTTGGGAGCTTTCAAGGACATGTTTACTATGCAGCTGCATTCAGGAATAGCACAATGTGTGTACGTGCCACACTACCGACACACCCACCATATCACTGCAGAGGCCAACTGGAACCATGGTGAATTCAGGGCATGGTCCTCTTGGCAGTCCCTGGGGTCAGAGATCCAGACAGCAGGCTGGTAACTCATCAGAGCAAAAACAGGACAGTAAGACCTGACTAAACAAAGTTGCTGCTTTGAACCAGGGTGCGTACCAGAGGCAGATATTCATTTGACATTTGAGAGAGCATGAGTTGATATTCTAATAAAAGATCACAGAGTACCAAGCAGCCATTTGACAGCCAGCTTGCATGCTACAGTCCCTTTTCTAGTTTTTAATGATAACACTTACGTATCTGTCCTGCATGCTTGGGACTGTCCCATTTCCTACTTACGTAGGCTCCCGTAGCCTCTCATCTCTGTGAGGAAGGTGCTGTTAGCCCCAATGAAAATTAATGTCCAATGAAGTTAAGTGACTTACCCAGATCACACAGCTCATAAAGGGTGGAGCCAGTTGATCCAGGGAGGTTTGTCTTCAGAGTCATTTCACCACTGTCCTGTTCTGCCTGTCCTAGGATGAGGAACACGATGCGAAAAGCTGGGTCCCAGACCTGGGTATGCACCAGGATCATTTCGGAAGCTTGTCAGAGCTACATATTTCAGGATTTGTAGGAACACAAATACTCCATCTCTGACTAGAACTCTCAGCAGTATCGTTGGGTAATTCTTGGCTGTTCCTTGGGTAGCAAGCTACTAGTAGACCTGTGGGGGCTTCAACTTCGTTACTAAGAAACATCTATAAGCAGCGCACCAAGCTGAACCATGTCAGTGTTGCAACCACAGGAACTCAGGTTGCAATATATGACAGAATAACCTTTACCTCAGGTTCTGCAGCCTTAGGGAGGAGAAAGAAGGCTCAGAGCATCAAACTCTATAGATGCCAGTCTTGTTTAAAGTTCTGGTCTCAGTCTTTAGATCTATTTCTGCTAAGAATTTTAGCACGAGGTAGGAGGTAATTTTCCATCAGACTAGCAAGTATATTCCACACAAAGGGAAATTTTTGAAGGGTGTTGTGGACATGCCCAGTGAATAGCAACATGAGGTCATAGTGGAGATCTCTGGGAGGGCATGCAGGCATACAGGCCTCCCTTTGAATATTCTTGGCTGCATGGGAGATGAGGTGGGTACAGGCAGAGGAGAGAGGAAAGGGGAAGTTGTGAGCAAGGGAGTCCTAAGAGGTTTAAGATGGGAATTTTGCAAGCTAGTTTGTATCTACACAGCAAGATTCCAAGGGCAGAAGCATAGCGTACTCCAGCCGCTAGCGGGACCCACAGAGCTGGCCAACCTACTCATTTAGTCCCCAAAGGTTTCAATGTGTGAAGCCAAATGGAGCTCACATTTGACTAAATAGGACAGTTGTCGCCATGATTGTCACACTTTTGTTAGGTTGTAATATAAATGCCACCAGTTATCTAAAGGCCCAACTCGAAGGCAGAAGTGAGCAGCGTGGTAGAGAAGGAGGCTGACCTCACCTGCCTATGTGGCTTTTGTGGCTAGCGCATTGATCCCAGAGACTGGCTTGGTTTTGCCTTGGTGACTCTCTTTGGAAGGATTTCCTCTACTTCAATCTGGAGGGGGATTTTCCCCTCAGAAGATTTTTTTTTTTTTAATGGAGGCCTGTTTTGTTATCTGGGGAAGATAAATTCTCTCCGACTTGAGCTCTGAATCCTGATTTATCTGTAGGCCTTGTTTACTTTGATTGAATTTGGGGACATTAAAATAAAGATAGATTATATGGCATGGAGTGGGAGGAGGTGCTAAGGATTGACAGCACATCAGGAACCCAGCAGCCATACTGGGAATGGCTGATGACAGGGCTTGAGACTTGTCCATCAGAAGATCGATTTCAGAAAGAAGCTCGGCATGGTAAGGTTGGGAGCAGCTGACTGGCACCTATGAGCCATGAATGCTAGCAAACCGTGTTAGGGAAAAACCTGGGAGGAGGGGAATATTGGTGAGGAGCTACTGTTTGAATAAAGACAGAGGGTTTGATGACTTCCAGTGGGATGGGAAGGAAGAAAGCTCCAACAAAAAGTATTCTAGCCACGGCAGTGGAGAGCATGGTATATGCGTAACACATCGAAGCCCAAATCCAAATGCCTAAAGTGCTCCCAATTTTGATTCTGAGCCTGATGTGTTAGAAATGGGAAATTTTAGATCTTGACTGATGTGATATGGTCACAGTCAAAATGAAGATGTGTTAAGAATATCATATAAACTTACCTGGGTAATGTGTGAAAAAAAGCATATATGAGAAACAAAAATGAATTTTGCCTTTAGACTTGTGTTCCACCCCAAGATGTTTCATTATTTATGCATACATTCCCAAATAACTAGAAAAGAAAAAAATCAGAACCATGATTCCAAATACTTGGAGCAAGAGCTGCCCAGTTACTACGTGTAAGGTAAAGGGGGCATACACCCTGCTCTGACTTCTGTGAGTTGGCCTAATTGCCACTGGTGACTTCATGCTGGATGTGACCAGACCAAGAGACAAACACTTAGAGAAGTTACCAGATGCATACATAGCTGTGTCTTTCCAATCACACAATCATTTGTTTTGGGTCGGGACATTTTTAGGCATTGTTTAGGATTGTGGTTCTATTTCATCCTATATAATGTCCAACTTTTATTCTTATTTAGTTAGTGCCATAGGAACCTAAATGTGACTGTGAAGCAAGCTGAAGAATTCTTTTACATTTTTTGATTCCTCACCAATATTTTATAATATCTCGTGCATATCTAATTTGATAGGTAAACTAATCATCATTCTCTATTGTCTCTAAAATACTAATTTTTTTTTTTTTTAGAAAAACCCCTCTATATGTGTACTCACATCTTACTGTTTATTTGGGTAACTGTATTGAAGTAATTTCAGTATAATTATTTGAATGACATGAAATTATTTTGTGGCTATTCATGATTGAGGTTGTGCAATTTAGTGATACGAAATAGCCCCTAAAGTAATACCTTACCAAACATGCCCTTAGATTAATGTTTCCACTGTTCTGATAATACAGCCTTTGGCTCCTAGGATGGCAGCATCTCTCACTGTATATTGGATTAAATAGGTTCACTCCACCATAGGTTCACCCCTCACATCATATCTTTCAGGGTTCTCTCTATACTCAAGGCATACCTGAAGGCCTGAGCTATCTGTGCCCTATGCATGTGCTTCTGTTTGACTGCAATTCTTGAACACCCTTCATCCTTTCATCTGCTAGGAACAGGTTAGGTTGCCAGGTACAGAATGCTGCCTCCCTCTGCACAGGCTTCATTTTCCAGAACTATGGGATCTTTATTTATTCTTTTACTTCACTGTTGCCCAATACTTCTCTATCAATATCTTTGTTTTGAATTTTATCTTTAAATGAACTCATTTTATACTTATATATAAGTTTGCATCAGTACTCCACATGGAAAAGCAATCTTACTTGGTGAATGTGAGTCGTGCAGACACATAAATTATAGTCAAATATAATTCTTAGCACTGTATAATTCTCTGGCAAGAATTGTTTTCTTTAAAGTGCTGATGGTCAGCAGTAAACACGGTTTCTTGTTTGTGGCAGTGTCTGCATTGAAGAGTGCAGACAGACCAACTTTCTCAGTGTTTTATAATTTATGTCTTAGGAGTGTGTTTGGGATATGTGCTCCACTCTTCAAAAACTGGACAAGTGATTAAAGGGAAGAAGTGATCCTTAGTCTTTTGCTGAACTGGGTTCCAAAGTTCTCTAAGCCATCCCCACCTCCCTGGGAATTCTGAAGAAGCCAGGATGGTATAGGATAGGAATATGGATCCTTTAGCATTAGTGTGGCCATCTTCTCTAAAGTGTCAGAACTGTGGGTTCTTTTGATCTGTGGTCTCAAGATGAGAAACGAGCTTTGTCCTCACACTAAATGTGGGGAGGTGTTTGGTTGGGGCTATAACTTGGAAGGGATTAGTGAATCAGAGGAAGAATGGAAGTTTCCAGCCTTCCTGAGTTCATGGTTTTGTTTTGCGGTAGTCTTATACTTGTCCCTATCATGAGTTAATTTCTCTGTGGTTGAGTGAACCTCACAGAGCAGTTTTCTGTTCCTCGTCTGTGTCCTGTCCACTCCAGTCACTGCCTGTGGGCTGTAAAAGGCAACCTGAGTCCATGTCTCTGAGGTAGAAACCCATCCTCAAGCCTGTACTGGAGCTGACTTCAAGTTGATGGTTGTCCCTTTCTTTTCCAGGCGGTGCTGAGCCCTCTCATAGCCATCGCGTTGAAAATATCCCAGATTCATGAGAGAACTGGCCGGAGGGGACCCACTGTCATCACCTGAGCACGGGGCAGCAGAGCACACAGAGAGACACTCCACCACCGTGCCTTCTTGCTTCCTGTTTGTGCCTCTTAGGACTTTGGGGGGGGGAAGCTATTTTGCTGTTGAGGGTGGGGGGTGGGGGTGAGGTGGGTAGTAAAATGAAATGAGGGTGGGAAGGGGGATAAGCACCCCTTTTGTTTTGATTTGTTCAGTTCCTTCAAATGCAGCAGGGTCTTTAGTTGTCTGTCAGATCTTCACTCTTGTTTGATATCTATATTTCATCACACCAATGAGCTCCCCCTTTGGAGATAGATAGGTGTGCTAGGAAACTATTGATCACAGCCCCTGTGGATTTCTGGTGTCCTATGAGAAAAGATTCTGAGACAGAGAGAGAGAGAGAAAGACAGAGAGAGAGAGAGAGAGAGAGAGATCCAGAATTAGACTCACTCTAACTGACTCTTAAGTTCTAAGGCCTTTGGACAGGCAGAAGACCTCTTCAACATGGAGGAGGAACTCATCTTTGCAACTTAGCACAAGGTGGAAGTTTCAGAACTCCTAGGATGCACTCCCCTCCCACCAGCCATCCAATGGTCCATGTTCCCCAGCCAGCCACTGTCTCTGCACTGCCTGTCTCACATTCTAGAGTTTTCTCTAAATCACAATGGCACGCTGCCAACAAACCATATAAAAGGGGGTTTTCCTCTCTTATTTTGCATATAGTATTAATTTAGCTACCAAGCTGGTTGCATCTTTCTGAATGTAGCCATTTCCTGTGCCGGTGAAGAAGGATTTCCTGGAAAAGACTGAAAATTAATGCTGAAAACGAGGGGGACACTTTCTTGATGTCACTAGAGCCAGAATACCACTGTGTACCCTGATCCTGTTCACAGTGGCTGGATAAAGGAGATCAGAGGGGACTGAAATATTTGTGGGGCAATTGTGGGCCCTAGGAGATGGAGAGGTGGATTGTTACAACTAGCTTTCTTTGCCTGAGAGGAACAGGGACCTGGCAGCTCCAGCAGGCACATGGACAGGGGGCAGAGTCCTCAGGCAGGCACGGGATGTGTTTGCTTATGTTTGGCTTCCTTGGGAACTGCAGGTTCACTTATCATGTCATTTGTGGGGTTGACCTAGTGCCTTTTGGCTGTTGAGCAAGGCGTGACTGCTGCCGTCAAGGTCAGTGCCCCAAGGAAACATTCCCAGAAAGGTGTTTGTTTCCATTTTCTCTTTGTGCTTCTGTCAGAAACTTGCTAGGACATTTAGTAGTCAATAAAACAAAACTTCCTTATGTTAACCTCCATACGAGATTGTGGCCTTCAGCTCATTTCTGCCTCGTGCCATTTTGCAGTTCCAATTTGGTCACCTGTACTGATAAAGCAGCCTTCCAGAACACTGGTAAGGGCTGTGGTTTGTTCTAATGACTTGGAGGGTTGGATTTTAAAAATAGGACCGAAGGAAAAATGAATTGTTCAAAATTGGTTTTGGGAATCAGCAAAAATGAAAATGGCATCTAGTCTTTCACTGTAAGAGTCTTCATTTCAGAGTAATAGGAAGGTAGCTTTGAGCTGAGATTATTTTTAAAAATTATAAAAAACATATCACAAATGGGAAACTTTTGCCTTGTGGGTTTCATTCTCACTATCTCTGGAGTAAAGTCCCTGATAACATCTGTCCATCCACTCACTGTGGACCTGCTGTCGGCATATTCTAACAGATCCTTTGGCACAGCAGCCCGAGCTGGGCAAGCAAATATTTTCGTCACAAATTCCTGGACTTAAATCATCTCTAACTTTTAAGTTCAAGTTATTCTACTTAAACATTGTATTTCCCTTTTTTACATGTGTAGTAGCCCAATTTATAGTGACCCATCAATTCATTTGCTAATTCATCCATTCAGTAAAGACTGGTTGGGTAGCTACTCCAGGCACCTTCCTCCTTTGGATGTAACAGGAAGGTAGGTAGAGTTATCCCTGCTCTTATGAACTTAGAATCTGGAAAGAGTTGGTGGTGACAAACACAAGTTATTGGGGAGGCGTAAGTATTACAGTAGAGGTAAAAGCATGGGCTACGGGAACACACCAAGAGTAACTGGCTCCAAAATGGTGGGACACTGGCAACAGGAGAGTCTTCCTAAAGAATAGGATGTTTTGGGATCCATTAGCGTTTGTGTAGCTTACCAGAGGTGAACGGAAGCAGCAAGATAGAATAGTCATTGTTAGCTGGGAATTATAAGAAGTTGACCTTGGGAGCCAGAGGTGATGTGATGGGTGGCTTCAGGCAGCCACAGGAAATAACATCAAGTGGAACCAATCTGCATGGCCATCATTTTCTCTCAGATGGGTTAACAAAGAGCAGGTTTCTCAGTGGTTCTAGGACTTGGCCTGTTTCTGAGTTCTCTCAAGTTTACACTGCTGAGAAGATTGCATGTATGAATGCTTGCATTACTCTGATGAGGCATGAAAGGCAGCAAACTACACTTCCCTATATGATGCTCCTCTTGTTAAAAATGGAGGGCCAACAACCAGCCTTTAAGAGCAAATGACCCGGGGTCAGTGAGGTAGCTGCGGGGAAGGTAAAGGTGCTCACTGTGCAAGCCTACTGAATGACTTGAGTTCAATCCCTAGTCTCCACAGAAAGGGAGGAAGGCTTGACTCCGTACAGATGTCTCTGACCTTCATATGTATCCTGGCATGCGCATCCCTCCTCACAAGATAGACAGCATTTTTTTTAAATTAAAAGTAAATGACATGAGGCATACAAGAATTTTGTGGGAATCTGTATAGTGAATCATAGAAGAAGCATTTTTCTAGTGAGGTGACTGCTAGGGCCACTCTGGTTATCTTCTAGCACTCAGGGGTTCCCGCACTGCAACATATGCCTCTGGAGAGGGGCAAGCCACCACATGTATGTATGTAGTGGTTCTTAACCAAAGTAGTGCCTCATTCATCTAGGGGATTTGGAAATGCGTGTGCATATGTGCCAGCGAAGCATTTATAGGGGGAGCCTGGGTGTTAAGTACCCTGCCTGCCAGGTGCCAGCCATTGTCCACAAACAAAACATTGCTTTGTTTCATCCAGGATTCTTGAACTTCTTCATTGTCCTTTTTAAAAAATTGGGGGAGGGCTAGGAAGATGGTTCAGGTGGTAAATTGTCTCAGAAACTAAGGTGGAGAATACCCAACATTGACCTCTGGTCTCTACCTGTAGGTGCACACATCCATGTACACATACACAGAAGGGTAGCCATGTTTAAAGAAAGACCACTTACCAGAAATGTCTGTGCCAAGTCCCAGAATGCAGCCATCACATCTGCAGGTCATGAATGCTTTCCACAAGAAACCTTAAGGTTGATAGCCATCCCTGCACTAGATTTGACCACACTAAAGCATGACAAGAATGATAGTATCATGACTAGAGATTTTTGGTGGCCAGATCCATGCATGAGCTACGGGTGATGTAGGGAACTGATAATGACAGTGAGATGACTCCATGCCCACGGCTAGTAAATCAGTGTTTGGGTCATCAACAGTTCCAAACAGCACGAGATTATCTGAGGCAGCAGAGCTTAGCAGAATGCCTGCTCAACTTCAACCAGCTGGAGGCTCCTCCCTCCCCCACAGAAATAGCCCATGCGTTTGAAGGCTCACTATTATGCCAGTCAGCTGGGTTGTCACACAACTTTAGAGAACAAAGTGGAGTAACAAATCCATGATTCTCTCCCTCTTTCCTTCAGTGCCTAGCATGTGCTGTACCATGTAGATGAGCTTGAATGATGCTTCACAGGAAACAATATACTAAGGCAAACTCTTGAGAGACAAACAGATGTGCCAGTAAAACTATCTGTGAGTTTTTGCCTAGAGGGGTCAAGACAGCCAGTACATCTCAGATATTCAAAGGCTCCTCATCATGTACCATATACTGACCTTGCCACCCTGATCTTCTAGGTGCTGGCAGTAATCATTTAAACTTGTTCATCAAAGGAACAACATGAAGCTATAAACTGGAGTCCAGGGGCCACTATAATCCACACTAGGGATGAGGACGAATGAGTAAGCTTCTGCCATGGAGACTTTCCTCTTTCCATTGTTTTATAGTTCAAATGCCCTCCCCAGTATCCATGGGACCACAACTCCTAACCCAGCATCATTTCATTTGGTCACACATCTGAGAAAGAAGGAAGATTCCAGTACTACTTCCTCAGAGTGCATTCTGTAGGGGATAATAGTGTATCATTCACTACAGCAGGACACATTTGTTTGACTTACCCAGTGGATTTTAGTCACTAAGACTAAAAAATGAAAGTTTGCTTTGCATGATACCCAGGTTCTAGACTCCTGAATCAGAGTACATGTGTCTTAGAAACATGTCAAGGAATATGTTTTAGTGTTGATTTGTTTATTCTTTTTTGTTCTCTCCTTCCCTCCCTCTCTTCTTTTCCTCTCTCCATCTCTTCCTCCCTCTCCCCTTTTCCCTCCTTTATCCCTCCCTCCACCTTCTTTCCCCCTTCCCTCCCTCTTTTCCTTCCTTCCAAGGCCAACTTTGAACTCCTGATTCTCCAGCTTCTACCTCACAAGAGCATGGGTTACAAGTATGTGTCACTATGCCCAAAAGTATTCTTTTTTTAAAAGTAGTCACCAGGCTGTTTTCTGAAGCAACAGCTGGTTTCTCTCATGTTTGGATTTGCAGGAATATGAACTCATCTTGATACTGTGGCGAATGCTACTGTGACTTAGGGTCCTCTACTGTTTCCTTCCTTCCTTCCTACCTTCCTTCTTTCCTTTCTTTCTTTCTTTTTTCTGATACAAAAAGTGACAAAAAGAAAAAATGAAAGAAAGGAAGGAAGGAAGGAAGGAAGGAAGGAAGGAAGAAAGGTCAGTCTGATGCAAAGGAGAGGTGACTAGGGTTAGCATGCTTTTTGTGAAAGCATGAGGAACTAGTTTAAATCCTCATTCATGCCAGGAACCCCAGAAAGATTCCTGGAAATTCACTTGCCAGCCTACCTGAAACAACTGCCCCCGACTACCCCATGCATGTGCACACATGCACTTGCACACATACCCCATGCATGTGCAGCACACACCCACAAAATACATTTCAAAAGACTATGAATGCAAAATTTATTGCCTTAAGGAGACTGACACAATTTATGCAAACAAAATTGAATGTTTGGTTCATCTGAGTGGTAGAAACACCATCTATTCTGTGTGCAAATCTGGGTAAAAGTCCAATAATGTTGGTCATTCAGACCAGTAGAGAAAATTGCTCCGTAGGGGGATGATGAAAAGAGATGACAAGAAAGGAATGACGAATTGCATTGTTAATAAATGGTCACCTTCCCGCAAAACAGTCATCAGTGGCCTTCCTATCTAGTCATTCACTCACTGTCAAGGACTCAGAGCAGAGATTCATAAAGGTGTGCTTCGTGGACTGGGGTTTTGTTAATTTGGCATCTTTGTGTCAATCAGGGGACTTACAATCTGTGCACTCCACACCAGCAGGGACCATGGATACCCAGTCCCATCTTGATGACTCTCTTCTTGAAAGATGTCATCCTTTCTGTGAGTTTTCAAAAGCTCTTCTGTGCCCAGCATCATGACTATCCCCTGTAGGATGCAGGAAAACTGCACTGAGGGCCCATTTCACAGGCAGGAAACAGGCTGGCATAGCCCAATAATCTTAAAGCCACCTCAGCTGCATCTTCAAAGGGTGGACAATGTAGTAGTGGCTGGGAACATTGCCTTCTGTTGGGGGTCATTTTTGACATGGAGTGAGAAATCTAAGCTGTGTCCTGGAAAGAGGAAAGATGTAGCCAGCGTAACCCCCAAGTGTTAGGCTCTTCACCTTCCTGGAGGCCACTGTTTCACTGAACACATTTCCTGAATCTTCAATGCCTCAGTTGGCACATTCATAAAACAGGAATGGTCACAGCACCCACATCTTAAAGATGGGGTGGAGCTAAATAACATGCATGGGAGGGCTAGTTTACCCATCACGCATAAGTCATGCCATGGTTGTTAGATATCGACCTGAACACTGATGCTTCACTTGGTAGAGAAAGAAAACTTGAGGTCAGGAGATGGGTATCTTCACCCACATCCAAAAGTCTCAGCCTGTGTGTCCCACCACCGTCCTCCCCCCTAAACCTATCTTCTGACTTTAAAGACTCACACAAAGAAGATAAAACCAAGGAGGGACCATTGGGGTATTTTAAGTCCAAAAGTCAAGTTCTCTATCCTGACACACACACACACACACACACACACACACACACACACACACACACACACACACACACAACCATCCTGGTGATGGAAACATGACCTTACAGTTTTTACTCTTCTTACGTTCTGAATTTGAGGAGGGAGGGAGTGCATCTTGGAAAACTGCATATATTTTTAAACTTCCCAAGATTTGTAATAAGTTGTGTATTAGCATCACCCTCGATTCCCTGGATCCTGAATTAAGTCTTCTGTCTACTTAACTTTAATCTGGAAGAACCCCTATGTGCCTTTATGAGGACCTCTTTAAGAGGTCACTCAACATTTTGTGTTTGCACCATTTGAAAGCAAATATTGCAGTCTCTTCCCTTTCATATAGGAAAAGCCATACATAATTAAAATAAAACAATACAAAACAATTCTTCTTGGTTCCTAGTGCCCCTCCAGTGATGTGTCTGAGCTATGGTGTCACTCAGGTAGCATGGTCAGTGGGGTGACCCAAGGCTGCTTCCCAGACAGTCTTCCCTTTGAGATTCTTTGGACATAGTATTTGAAGGGCCGTGGCAGTCACCTTCAATAGCAAGTGCACCTCCAGGCTTGAGTTGAGGTCATGGGGTTAGGAGGGAGGTAGAAGGCCGTCCATATGCCCTCTCTTCCATCTAAGGGTCACCTGGGTTGGGCTTTGTGGGAATTCTGTACACCAACTTCCTGCTGATGGCTATGTCCGGCTGCCCCGGAAACACGAGTCCCTTAAACCCATGGTGACCTTGCTCCAGTGCAGGGTGACAGAGCAGCTCCCCAGTGCCTGGCCAGCCTATCTCCTCAGTGGCTGGGGAGTCCCAAGTGCTGGAGAGCAGGCCCTGGAGAGCAACGCTATGGTTGGCCTGCAGCATCCTGCACCTTATCTACCCCCCAGGGCACATGCTGTGCTGGCCTGGTAGGGTGGTGGGGCTTCTGGTTGTGGCACATATTCATCCTCAAGTTCAAGGCTTGTTGCAGTATATGGAGGAGGAGGAAATCCCAGGAGTCCTCTGCCTGCAGGGAAGGCCTGGTTTTCAGCACCCAGGCTTTCTTCATAAGACGGTGGGTAAAAGTCAGGCCTGCGAGATGAAATGCCGCAAAAATGCATGTGTTATTTAGGTCTTAGTGGTGAAGACACATATGTCTGCCTCTCTCATCTCACACCGTGCGACGCTAAACTGCTAAGGAACTGAGTTTGAGGCAGATGCACTTTTCTGACATCACCAGTTTCTAAAAACGGCACACCCTTCCTGCAGAACCAATCCCCTTCCAGGCATGGCAGCTTGCCTGTTCCGGGCAGGTATTCCAAGGTATTTCTCCTTGTTTGCTCTATCAGTCCAGGTAACAGCCATTCAGTGCACTATCCTTATCAGCCCTGGGTGACACAGAGACTTTGACCATGAACCTCTCTTTAGCCAGTATTCAATCCTTGTTACCACTCACACACCTTATCTTCCACTCCATTGCTTCCAAGGCCTCAAACCTTCACAAGCAACAAAATAATGAATGGAAACCTATTACATGCAGGTCCCTGACCTGAGAGATGCCTCCACTCCCTCCAGACACATTGCCAGGTCCTGGACAGCTGGTTCCAGAGAATAATAATATAGAAGACATGCTCAGGGCTCACAAGGCATTGGCTGGTAGCTTTGTGAGGCATTCACCTGCAGCATAGCTGCTGGCCTGCCCATGGTTAATGTCATTCAGCCCAGCTGATGGGCTTGCTCATCATCTTGCCCATCTAAGTAATTACTAAATACCTCTGGCTCCTCCACCATGAATGAAGGTGCGGGTGAGTGGAAGAGGGCCAGGCTGAGCTTGCATGAGTTGTGTATTTATAGAGGCAATCTATCCAGTGCCAAAGGAAGTGTTTATGGTGAGTAACCACAACAGAACAGGGTCTGCCATTTGTAGCCACTGCTCCGCTCCAAATGTCACAAGGCCTAAGGCCAAATAGCTGAAGGAGCGGTCTACTGTACGATGCAAGGCTTGACCTTTCTCAGGAATAGCTAAGGCTGAGTCATGGGGATAGAAAGGTGAGCTCTTCCATGGGACCATTTGAGAGACTCCAGGAGACTGCTGCTGTGAATTCCATCCCCAGAGGAACATTTACTTGGATATCTCTGCTAGCTTCCCATGTCGAGTGCAAAGCTTTTGAGAGATAGAATTTTCCCAGTTTGACTCTGTGGGCTGAGCATCCCAGGATGCAGCAGGAAGGGGCAGTGAGACGGGGGTGTCAAGATGGTCATTAACTTTTGAATGCTCCAGACAAGGGAATATATATGAATGTGTTGGTAAATTTTAAATGCATTCTAAATGTACTCATTATTGTTCTCAGGAATTCACACTGTAGAGGTAGATACACACACACAAACACACACAAAACGTAAAAAACACAAAAACACCCCCGCCCCACCCCCACACATACACCTTCTGAATCACTCCTGCTATCTTAATTTTTGGTCAGATCTAAATAACTGCTTCCTGGTTGGTCTAATTAACCTTAGATATGGGCTCTGGTTGTTGTCACTGGTGTTATGGATGTCAGCAATGCATAGTCACTTGTAAGATGACTCTGATTCAATGTGCATTGGATAACTAAGACATTTTATGGATCTCCTGCTCTTGCATGAAGAGCACAAAAGGACTTGTGGATTTTTACATCCTATACCTTAAGAACAATATTCTTGGGTTAGGAATCAGAAGATCGATGCTAAATTAACTGACCACAACGTTACATGAATCCTTAGCTTTTTGTTTTGGTAAAATATATATAACTTAACATATATTACTTGTAAGGCATTAGTGGTATTTAGTGATCCTATATCGCTGCAAACCATCCCTTGGACTTTATATCACTCCATATTCCAATCCCATATTCATTAAATAATAACTCTTCATCCCAACCCCCCCCCCACACACACACACACCATGCTCCAGGCCTGGGGACCACTGTTCTATTTCCTCTCTGTGGTAGCTAAGTGGAAATAGTACAATAGTTGCCCTTTCTGACTATTGGGTATCACTTGACATACCGTTTTCAGCGTGTAACCACCTATGGAGTATATCAAATAATACTGCAGTGTATATGTGTACATGATGCCATTTGTTTTTCCATCATTGATGGACATGTTATCTTCTTGCCTTGAATGTAGCCTTCATACAAGGTAAGATCAGAACACCTAAAAGGACAGTTATCTAGAACTTCCCTTAGTCACAGAAGTTGCTGACTGACTCGATGTCTGCTTGCTCATTTATTGTGGGCAGAATTTGGTCTGGGTCTTTCTTTATAACTCAGTAACCATGTTATAGGGACTACCTAGCCCTCACCTGCCTTTTACTAAAGTCACCCCCAATACATAAGAACCTAGGAGTTGTGCCCCTTCATTTGCTGATTTGAGTTTTTACGAGGGGTGTGAGGATCTTAGCCTAAGAAAAGTCCCCCTTGACTCAATGCTTTCCCTAATAACAGTCTCGCTCTTTCACACTATGATCCCAGAGCAAATTGTCCAATGTACTTCAGGTCTAGATACAAAGCCTCGTGTAAGTGGACCTGCTGTGGAATTATACATCTCTCCACTTCCCACACTGTGGCTTATCTCAGCCCTTCTCATGCCCTCTGGCACTCAGCACATACCTGTCTATTGTGGCCAGGGGCAGGTCCTGGGAAGCAAGGTGCTGTCTGAGTACATGGTTGAACATCTCTTTGTTTTCATTTGCTTGGCGATAAGTGGCCCAGAAAATTCCACTCAGAAGGATCACAAACCCCATAGGCAGAAGCACGTAGGCCATGACCAGGTTTCTCTGAGAGTGGAATATGGAGTTGGAGATGAAGAAGCCCCCCAAGCAGATCATCAGGAAGCCAGTGAGGAGGGAGAGGGCACAGAGAATTAGACCAGTCCTGTTCTGCATCCCTGCTTGTCTAGAGCCCGTCTGACCCTGCCACTCCTGTTTCCAGGCTTGCTCAGGGAAATGCACTCATTAGCCAAGTCGCAGCCTTATACACACGGACAAATGGCCTTTGAACAATTAAGTGAAGCAGACACCGGGAAGCTATTCATTAACCACCGAAAGTTACTGTAATATCCTCCAGGGGGAACCTGGAAACATAACATTGTGTCCTCCAGGAAGGGAAGGTTGCACGTAGCCAGTATGTTCCTGGTTGGTGGGTAGGACCTCAGCTGCTCCCAGGTACTAGAGGAGAGGTCCTAAATCTTTTGATTATGAAGGCACTGGTCTCTAACCCATCTCTGTAAGGGATTCTCCACTAATGGCTACAGAAGCTTACATCTCTCCATAAACGATTGCTTTTGTGGTTTGGCAAGAAATCCTTTCCTGATTTCATTTTCTCTTTCCACTAAGGAGACGTTTCTCTGAGACTCTCGGTGTCTTTGTCTTGCCTACCTAAGTGACTCTCACCTTCTTTGCCCCAAAACTCTGATAGTGGTAGTTCCCCGCTCCGCCACGGAGCAGGCCAGGGAGCGACTGTTCTGTTGATAGAGGATTCTGAGAGAAGGAGCATGTTGGAGAAGGGACCGTATGGGGACATGGGGGAAGACTGTAAAAGAGGATGGTGTGATAACTGCTGTCTGAATTCAGCTTTGGAAGCCTTCCATTGTCAGGGTGCAGATGTTGCCATCCCACCATCGCCTCTGGCTAACACGTACTCACTGAGTATTTATTCTATACGACTTCAGCACAGACCACTCCTGCTTCATTATAAATGGTTCACCCAAGTCTCTTCCTGCTCTCAACAAAGATCCACAGGCATTGGATCTAAGAGCATTCCCCACAAGGTTGCAGCATGCTGTAGCTACCAAGTGTACCAGTCAGAAATGCCTCCTATTACATCCCCACTCTCTGTCCCCCCCCCCCCACAGCTCCACACAGCACACTCAGATTATAGGCTGGGAGAAATCTAAAACCTTCGCCCAAAGATATGTCAACTAAAATTTATGTTAGTAGATGCTGCCAAACAGTGTTCCTCACCCTCTCCCCCACACCTTTGTTCTGTGTAGTGTTGCCTTAGAAATATTTTCCAAGCTACCGCATGTACTCTGCCTGATGTTTCCTTCATCTTGATAGACGGTGATTGCAAACATCTTATTCTTGATCTGCTTATCGCCTCGCTTCCTACCTTTTCTATCAGATACATTGGCACATCCATGCCAAGAGACTTCTTCCCACAAAGGCTTCAGAGTCATTTTTGCCTGCATGCTTTCTAAGCTTCTCCATTGCCATCGCTTGTCATTTGCTTTTCCAATGGGAAGACGTTTATTTGTGCAGTGTCATAATATTTATACTTATATCCTTTTAGCCTTGTGTCCACCATTTCCTTAGCTCTGCCTTTGTGTCAGGACTAGGAGAGACAGGAAGACATTGCAGATCAAACACAATAGCAGGCACTTCCTCCTTTTACCCACTGACCCCTCCATATATTAGCTTCAATTCTAACCTTGAACTACTTCCATCTTCTGTGCTTGGAATTATCTTTGCAGTCTAGCCTTTGTCTTCCTCCTTCTGCAATCAGTTTTCAGGTTCCTATGATGGTCACTGATGACTCCTGTTTTCTATGTAAATAATCCCCTCCGTTTGAGTGTGAGCTGGACCTAGTGATTTGATTCTAGAGAGAAGAATAAGGTAGAGATGATAACTGTTTCCACGGTCAGGTTAAAAGAAGGGAATTGTCCATCCTGCTAGTAGATTATTACCTCTGAAGCATGAGGTTGCCATATTAGTAAGACTCATCTGGCAAAGAACTAAGAGCACCTTGTTTGTCAGCAGCCGTTGCCAGAACCTTCACTAATGGCCCTTAGTTCATCAGCCATGTAGAAGAGCACTGTGTCCACAAGCATACAGAGCGAGGAGCAATTCCTTTCACAACTGATTCTGGAGAAGGCTCTCAGGCAGCACTCTAAGTGACCCTGGAGAGCAGGAGCCATTCAAGTTATACTTTCCATACCCAAGTCACACAAGCGATGGGATTTTAAATATGCATTGCTTTACGTTGTTACTTTTTTGTGACTTTTTTTTAAGGTATCAAGAGAGAACTAATGCAGTTCCATTAGGATCAGAGAAGCCAGAGTAGTTAGTGCTAAGTGTTTTTCACAGGACCTGGTCCACAGCACCCTGTTAAGTCAGCTGTGTTCATCCTCTCCACCATGATCAGCATCACTGACAGTCCCCAAAGCCACAAGAAAACCCAGGGTTCCCAACTGAATTGATTTCACTAAAGGTTAGGTCCCAAGTTCCGATTGACAGTGGGGTCCTAGGGTTAATACTAAGTGTCAGATCAGGAAGGGGTGGTGCTCACAATGAGTTTGCTTTGTTTGGGTTACATAAATGTGGGAGGATTATAGATCAGGCTCAGTTCCTATGACGATAGGAACATATGAGCAAATGAGCATCTTCCTATCTGCCTTCCTCCAGTGCCAATGAAAGATATGGTTTTCCAAATACTTCTCTTCCTCTCGGGCATCCCAGACATGGCTCCTGTCATTCCCGAGCAGTGTCTGGTTGTATTGGTGGTGGTAGAAGGGGTGGTGGTGTCTTCCTATGAATTTCAGTGGAATACAGCAAAATCCAGAAAGCACCAGGGGAGGGAAGGACCAGTTCCTTCACAGAAAATGTATATAAAAGAAAAAGTAAGTTTCTGAGTCCGGGCTATTTTAGGAGTTTGAGGAGAGACGTGACATCAAGGCCCCCTTTCCTGACCCTTGTTAAACTGTCAGATTACGTTCCTAAAGCTAGCCACCAAGGTCTGTTCCCTTATTTGGCCACTCCTTATGCCTGACTAAAACTCCAAGGTCCAGCTACCAAAACACCAAAGTCCAGCAATCAAAATGTATTATTTGACTACACTGGCTAACCTGTCTAATCAGGGCTTGCAACTCACCCTAGCATAGACTTTCTTTTTTTTCTCATTAAAAACCTACTCCTGTAGAAACACCTTCTGCTGTCTTTGCCGGGCCCAGAGGCAGCCCCCCTCTCCAGGGTAACAGAATCTCATTTGTCCTGAGAATCTGGTGTCTGAATGTGTTTGTAGATATGAGCAGTGTCTGGAAGAGTCCAGGGCAAAGAAAGATATAGCCTGACCGTGACCAGCAGACTGGGCCTGGCCTCTGGAGACGCAGAATGGGGATGGGGGGACTAGAGGGGAAACAAAGAGAGTACATATCTAAACTAGCAGGCTTATAAGGATAACAGGGGCAGTTTAGGGTAGGGGGAGGTGAGAAGGGCAGGATGCTAGCTTGGACTCTGAAGTGTGTAACAGGTACTTGTGTCACCGAGGGAACCTGGAGGCCAACAAGTACTCTGATATACTAACAGGCAGCACAGGTAGCCATTTGTCCCTTTTGTCGGGGTAGGGGAAGGGGCTCCTTTTGGCAGACAGGAACAGGCTTCACAAGTTCCTGAGGAATGCTGGCTTTTATCTAACCACCAGAAATCTCCCTACAGTCCAGGCTGAACTCATGTCTGGATATCTGAACTGCCTTTTGAAATGTGGGGAATTGGCATTTCATTTGGACCCAACAACAATAATGTATTATTTGGTCATCAGCCAGAGATCCTAAGACATAAATGACTTTCAACACTGTTCCCTTGGGCATGACAGACCCATGAGCACTGTTCCGAACATTGTGTGCGGCTGAGTTCCAGGCACTGTCCTGCCTCTGGGTTCACATTAGAATACCCTGGAATTTTTTTTTTTTCTTCACACTCTGCAGCACACACAGTCGGGGCCTTAGGACATGACACAGTCTTCCACACCCAAGTTTCTGTCTCTAGGGTGTACGGGCCAGTATCTTGAAAACAGGCGGGTGGTAACAGAGAAGCAGCTTGTGGAGGCTGTGGCACAGGAAGGGCCTGATGCCAAGCACAGAGGTGCAGATTTCAGAAGGTCACCTGGACTCAGGAAGTGAGCCTCGGCAGGAGGTGGAGGAGGGGGCATGTGCGTAAGAAGAGCAATGCCACCCCGGCTGACCTCATGGGGGTGATGATTACTAAGTGGTTTCTGGATTAGCCTTTCACACTTGAGGGTTCACTGAGTACTGGTCACTTCCTCCTTCTCCTTGTTTTCTTTGCTTTTAAACTCTTTCCTCTGCCCTCCTCCCCTCTCAGGAGCCGTCTGAAACGAAGAGAGTTATTGAGATTGGCAAAGGGCAAACAGCAAGCCAAGAAATTCCCAGCATGGAAAGGAGGCAGCCATTCATTTGCCCTCTGTGGCCAGCAGGTCACCAAGACAGAGACCCCAAGTGGGTCTGGAACTAGATGGGTTCCCTGAGATGTGTGCCCACAGCACTGAATTTGCTAATCAGTATTGATTCTATTTTCAAGCGATTTTTGAAATCCCAAGTGGGCATCCCTGCTCCTGATACTGTCAAGCCTGCTCATGTTTGAATCTTGTCATGGCTGTGGACCAAACAAGAGGAGAAATTTGTTATAGAAAGAGCTTAACTTCCAACATGTTCCACATAAGCCAGAACAAATGTGATTTCTTCAGATTCCTGGAAAACTGAAAGGAACCCGCCCTCCATGGCTGCTCTAGAACACGACAAGAACCTCACACCATGGCAAAAACTCACAAGTTTATATCAAATGGTATCATGGCTGGGGACTTTTAAATATGACACATCTGGGTCCTGTTTCATGACACTTCCTTTAATATTGAGATTATGTCCTCCCCTTTTATCTCTTAGTTGTTCATACCCATTTTCTTCTTCTTGACTGACTTAAGCAACAATTTTCATGTCCCTCAAAGACATAGAGAATTAACACAGAAAACCACTTGGTCCAAGATTGTTTCATTTTCTTCTCCCTTAAAAAAAAATCTTGCAATTTATCATTAAATGCCAAACGCTATGCAAAAGACAATAGAGACTGAGATAAATACTATGCATGTCCCCACTGGACATGGCACCCTTGTTCCACTGCCCATCCATCAGTGTAAGAGGGTGACTGAATGTAATGCCTCTTGGGCTCTTCAGCGATTGAGGTAAGGGCTGGCTTGCTTGAGGTATGTGTATGATGGGGTTCTCAATGTTCCTCTTTTACCCCAACTTCAGATTTTCACCTCATGGGGAATCCTGTCATTCTGGCTTTTTCTTTCAGCAATAGGTTACTGCTTGGATTAGTTGGAGTTTCCATTGCCGTGAAGAGACACCATGACCATAGCAACTCTTATAAAGGGGATCATTTAATTGGAACTGTCTTACAGGTTCAGAGGTTTAGTCCAGTATGGTCAAGGTAGGAAGCGAGGCAGTGCACAGGCAGTCATGGTGCTGGAGAGGTTCTCATGGTGTTTTCAAGTTCTACACCCGTACTGAGAGAGGGGGAGGGAGGGAAGGAGGGAGAGAGGGAAAGAGAGAGAGACACAGAGAGAGCTTCTGGAATCTCAAAGCCTACTCTCAGTGACAGACTTCCTCCAACAAGGCCACATCTCCTAATCCTTTCAAATAAAACCATTCCCTATGAGCCTATGGGGCCCATTTTCATTGAAATCACCACACTGCCGTTTGCTGCTTGCTAGCAAAGTATAAGATCAGGGACTTCTCTGTCATCCATGTGTACTGAGGTTTGGACTGGGTTGAGTGTTGTCTTGGGGATCTACCCTCTCTCCAATGCTATCTTCAGCTGGTGTTTTGGCCAAGGAACAGTTTACTACTGGATGCAAGATTTCTTTCTCCTCCCTTCCTCCAGCCATGTGGAATTTCTTGTGTCACGGTAGTAAGAGTTTCCCCCTTTCCACCCAGCCCAGCCCAGCAGTTTACTGGAGTACCGGTAGTGGTTCAACACCCCCATGTATCAGCATGACCAAGATCGTTGGAGCAGAGCCTATAAACTTGTGTCTGCAGCACCCAGAGAGTCTGTGCTTTCATGGTCGTCCACATTTGCAACCTTACAAGCCATTAAAGGTTTCAGCTGAGGGGTTAGAGAGACGACTTAGTGGTTAGGAGCACAGGCTGCTCTTGCAGAGGACCCAGGTTTGATTCCCACCATCCACATGGCAGTTCACAGCTATCTGCAACTCTAGTTCCAGGCCTTCCTGGCCTCCACAGGTACCACACACACGATGCATAGACATGCATGGGGGCAAACCACACACATAGAAATAAGTAATATAAAAGTTGTAGCTGATTAATCTTCCTAAATAGTGTGATCCTCAGAGCCCCACTTTCTAGGCTCAGCCATAGACTATGCAGGCCTTGTGTCCCAGCTTGCCCTGAAGGCTTTTGTCTTGGACTAGAGGCCATTTGGATAGACTTTTCCAACAGCTCGCTGATAGACTCAAGGAAATGTAGTCTACCTTTTTATCACAGAGAGAAAGACTATCCCCAGCTTTCAGCATGCCAGGCAAAGAAGTATGACACTATTTCAATTGGTATAGTTTGTTTTTTTTTAATAAGTTCTTCAAATTCTTCTAGTAATTTTAAGGTTTTTGTCTTTTTAAATCAAATTTCACAATTAACAATTTCCTAGAAATATTCCATATTTTGTCTGCCAATTTTACAATTGAGCTACACACACACACACATAGTACATACACACAGTACACACACACACACACACACACACACAGAGTACACACGGTGTGGCATATAGGTATGTACACAGTATTTATTTATGCTGCTATATGTAGTATTTGCTCATAATTTTCGAGTCTCCTTAGACTCCATGGCACTTCTCAATGCTTAGCTCTGTGTTGGTGTCTCCACTCTTTATTCTCAATGAGTCTGCCTGAACCTACTTTCTATAGACATTTTCAAAGCCTGTTCATGTACTGATCTTCACCAGAAGCATCATGCAGGCCTTTCAGGGATGTTCTTTTTAAAGCAGACCTTTGTTTTATGTTTTCATTTAGTAATTTCTCCTTTTACCATCAATAATTCCTTTAGTCTGTTTTGGCCATTCTTTCTGTACCATCGGCCTGTAAATGAGGACTTCTAAAGGTTTTTATTAATTTTCTATTTCATCATTTTTGCATTCAACCTTAATAATCTCTTCAGTCGACTTTTGACGGTAGTTTTGTTATTCTTTTTCAGAGGCGCGGGGTGGGGGTGGGGCTCCCAGCAGCATCAGCTGCACCATGGATGCTTTAGGTGGAGCTCTCCTGTTGTTGCACTGGGTTTAGCAGTGATGCTGGCCCACTCCCATGGCAATCAACACCACCTCCCAACATTGCTACACATCTTCTGGGGACCAAAAATGTCCTGGTTGTGATTGCTATGAAGACAAAAGTTTCGAAGATTGAAATGAATCCATGAATAAAGAAAAAGTTTGATAATGAGAGTTTGCAGTGTCTGCAGCATTGGGGAAGCCATCTGGTTTGTTTCTAAATGTCCTTTTACCTATTCCTTTGTGCCCTCCTTTGCAAACTCTGAGATGGACATTAAGCTTCTGTAAATCTCCATTTCTCTCTATCCTCCAGAAGAGCTTGGAGGCCCACATGCTTGCTACTTAAATTTATATCAATATTCATGTCTCTATTTGCATATACATCAATTTTGTACAATAGTGTCTTCAATGATCTGGAAGTCTGAGTGTTTCTTCCACACTGGTGCACTTCTACCGCATGGCCGATTTAGCCTTCCAGTAGATGAAGGCTGTGGTGAGGAAACACCTTCTGGGACATAGGGTAGGATTGCCAGGTGTGCAGTGGATGACCCTGGTGTGGGAGCTTCCTCTCCCCAGAGTAAGAGATCTGGAAACCTTTGACATCAGAAGAAGCCCCAGATTTCTTGCCATCCCCCGTCACTTCTTTGCTCAGCTCACCTCAAGATTAGGCACAGAGTGTTGTCCTGTTTGCATGGTATCTCTGTCAGATGGCCCTTCTGAAGAACACTCCAGCTTCACTGCTTTCGAGCAGATGTTAGGGCTTTAGCATGGGAGCCGGCAGAACTTCGGAGCTATAGCATAAGAGAGATCTGGAGGATCTTGATTGTCCCAGCAGCTTACAAAATGATCTTTCAATTTATGGGCTAGATATTTACTGATCAAGACCTTCGTGTCCTAACCAATAATGCTGCGCTTGAAGCCCCTCCAGGACAAAGAAGCCTTCCTTTGGTTTTTCTTTATTGTTCTGCCAAATTTTATTTACACAAATCTTCAGAATGCCCCAACTGTGGTTGTTGTGATTTTCTTGTTGTTATTTCCATGTAATTGGAGGATGGTGGGGAGGAGGAGAGTCAGACAAGTATGCTCAGGCTGCCAATTAGATGCCCCATTTCCCCCCTGAGGACACCAGGGTATAAGTGGGCAGAGCTGAGACTGTGTCATGTTGTCTGTGTGGCTTTGGATATTGTTTGGTTCTTCTTTTTATCACCAGAACAGCATGGATTTTGAAAACATTATTTATAGTGATTATATATCTTGAGTGAAACTTAGTGATGCATACATATACATAGTCACTTTATCTCTTCCAAAGAATGAGAGTTTGGAGAAAAGAGGAAATGCCAGCTTTAGAGAACCTTGAGATCTGGGCTATTGGAGCTTTGTAAATGTTTCTCATACATTCCCATTGTGCTGGCTAGTCTTATGTTACCTTGACACACAAACTAGAGTTATCTGAAAGGAGGAAACCTCAAACTGAGAAAATTCCTCCCTAAGACCTGGCTGTAGGGCATTTTCTTGATTAGTGATTAATGGGGTAGGGTCGAGCCAATTGTATGTGGTGCCATCTCTAGGATGGTGTTCCTGGGTTCTATAAGAAAGCAAGCTGAACAAGCCATGGGGAGTAAGCCAGTAAGGATAACCCCTCCACAGCCTCTGCATCAGTTCCTGCCTCCAGGTTCCTGCCCTGTTTGAGCTTCTGCCCTGGCTTCCTTCAGTGATCAACAGTGCTATGGAAGGATAAGCTTAATAAACCCTTCCCAAGTTGCATTTTGGTGCCAATGTTTCACCACAGTAATAGAGACACTAACTCAGGGGCTGGAGAGATGGCTCAGTGTTAAAAGATACTAAGATGCCAATTCTTCCTTCCACTGAATAAGTGAGGATTTAGAAGATGCTAAAGCAGAAAATGGAGTAACTGGCTGAGAAGGGTATTTTCCTCCCATTTTGGCTGCTTCCAATGAAGCATTATCCTTAAATGAAATAGGAAAGTTGAGATTTTCTTTCTCTTCTTTTCTTTTCTTTTCTTTTCTTTCTTTCTTTCTTTTTTTAAAATTATTAATAGCCTAGAAACAAACACTCATCTTTGGGACATGATGTTTCTTTTAGAAAACATCACAGGATATATGAAGTGTTTTTGAGAGATGTGTTGCTCAGTTACAGGTGTATAAAGATGTGGAAAGATGATGCCTTGGCCTGTATTTATGCTGAGAGACATTTTCTCAGAGCCAGGAGTGTAAGCAAGGTGTGAGCATGCCTTGCCAGTGACAAAAACTCTGGCAAGATTGTGATCCTCGATGTTTAGAGACTGTCATTTAAGTGTTCAGGGATGAAAAGCTGATGAATTGTATTTGAATAAAGGTTGGAAACCATGAAGCCCAGAACTAGTTTTGTCTTATAAGCAAACTCAGGGCAGCAGAAGCAGAGGATCCCCCCACTTCCTGTCTAAAACCTTGAGGAGCAAAATGATGGCTCTTTTTTCTTTTCTTTACCTAATCCATCTGGTTATTTAATGTGACTCACTGGTGTCTTGCACAGGGGATAACAATTCATCACAAATATTTCTTTGTTTTTTTTAGATGAGAAAATGGGATTTAAACATAAATTATCATCTCTATATTTAGTGATTTTTTTTAAAAAAAGACTCTGATTGATGTGTTTTTGAAAGATGGATAAAAGAAAGACATATCTTTGTTTGTTTGTTTTTCGAGACAGGGTTTCTCTTTATTGTTTTGGAGCCTGTCCTGGAACTCGCTGTATAGACCAGGCTGGACTCAAACTCACAAAGATCCACCTGCCTCTGCCTCTGAAGTATTAAAGGCTTGTGCCACCAATGCCCAGCATATGCTGTCCTAGAGCCTCCATCCAGTAGCTGATGGAAGCAGAAGCAGACACCCACAGCTAAACACTGAGCTGAACTCCTGGAATCCAGTTACAGACAAGGAGGAGTGATGGGCAAAGGGGTCAAGACCAGGCTGGGGAAACCCACAGACACAGCTGACCTGAAAAAGGCGGACTCATAGACCCCAGTCTGATAGCTGGGAAACCAGCATAGGACCGACCTAGACCCCCTGAACATGGGTGTCAGTTAGGAGGACTGGACAGTCTATGGGGCCTCTGGTAATGGATCAGTATTTATCCCTAGTATAGGAATGGACTTTAGGAGCCCATTTCACATAGAGGGATGCTCCCTCAGCCTAGATGCATGGGGGAGAGCCTAGGCCCTGCTCCAAATGAAGATTACCCCATGGAAGGCCTCGCCCTCCCTGGGAAGCAGAAAGGGGATGTGATGGGGGTCAGAGGTACATGGGGAGGAGGGGAATGTGAAGGAACTGGGATTGACATGTAAAACAAGCTTGTTTCAAATTTAAATTAAAAAATATTATCATAAAAAAGAAATTAAAAAAAAGAAAGACAGACAGACAGAGGTGTCACACTGCTACTGAGCTATAGGCAAGAAGAACAGTGAATACCTTGGCTTTAAATAGGTTTTAGATTTCTTAGTTTCACGCGATCCATTATGAAAGATAGACCTAACTCGGTCTATCTGGGCCCTTTTACTTCTTGTTTCAGAGTCATGCAGCCCCCTGTGAGTAGGCATTTTAAGCTCTCACCAAGCCTGGAGGACTCCGGTCCTAAGAGGATCAATGACTACCTCTCACACTCGACACTCTCCATCTTCCTTCACATGTTTGATGTTGGCCATTTTGCTTAGTAAATTTACAATGGATGGTAACATTGTTCATTGCTGCTGGTGGGTTTCTAAGATACAGGATCACTGTATGTATGGAAAACATTCCTGGATTATCAGCTGGTACACAGCAGGCCTTGCTGTCAGTAAGCGTAGATGTTGAAAGTTAGTTTCTTGTTCAGCCACAGCACTCCCTCACATAGTCCTGCTGGCGTTCTGCTGTATGCTGACATTATTGTCGCTTTGGAGCTCAGCTGATTAGTGGCTACACAGTGGCAGCAATGAGAGAAAACACAAACCTCAAGGGTCCTGGACTGGTAATCAAGGTTTGGGCCCAGATGTGTCACAAGTCACTCTGTTGTAACTCATTGACAATATTTGGCAATATATCCCCAACCAACCCCAAGGAGCCAAGAAGAGTAAATTTAATAAGGTCCTAGACAACCTGTGTAGCCAGAAATGTTTGGTAAGCAGTCTAGCTCTACTCACTGGGCCTGTAAACAGGTACCAAGTGGACAGCACAGAAGATGAGATGGGAACTTTGTCTTTTGATGAGCCATACAAGCTGCCTTCCTAAATGCAAAGAAAAAGGTACACTCCATAATTCATAGTGTAGGTATCGCATTAGAGTCGGGGTTCTCAACCTGTGGGTCCCGACCCCTTTGGCAAGCCTCTGTCTCCAAAAACATGTTTAAATTAGAATTCATAACAGTAACAAGATACAGTTCTGAAGTAGCAACAAAAATAATTTCATGGTTGGGGGGTCACCACAACACGAGGAACTGTATTGAAGGGTCACAGCATTAGGAGGGTTGAGAACCACTGCATTAGAGGTAAAGGTGCTTAATGTTTAGAGGTCAGCTACAGAGTCTTACAGATGAGCTCAAACTCTTGAGGCATTTTACAACACTGAAGGGATGTTGGGGAGATGGAAACCTGCTCAAGGGAGTTTTGTGAATGGTTTGACACACTTAAGTCAAATGTGGTCATGACAGCACGACAGAGGCAGGCAAAGCAAAGGGAAGGATGCATTGCAATCTGGGGACAGACTACCGAGGTCCTGTGCCATGGAAGGAGAGAGTAACTCATGGAGATGCTTACAATTTTGCCAAAATTATGTCAAATGTAGTGTCTTCAACGAACTAAAATTTCCATCTTGACACATTTATGTTTCCTAGAAGAATATGTTCTCATGCACATTAAAGTAGAATAATAAGTCTGTCAGCAGGGATTGCTTGAAGCTTGTCAGGCAGTCAGTAAAAATGAATGAATAAAACAAATGAAGGGGCAGGGAGAAACCGAGGAAGACAGCATCAGTGCTTTTCTCTTTATCAGGTTCTGAGCACTTTATTTGCTGAGGAGAGATGCTTGGATGAAACACCGAGGAAATATCATCCAATTCTGCATGCCAGTGACTTTTTATTCCCCCTTTCTTCTGCATGTAAATTTGTTTAATGCTTCCTTGTGGGTTTGGTTCTGCAATTCTCTAACCAGGTTTGTTATTTCTTGAAAAAAAAAAAGTCTAGGTCCTTTGTGTATTTATTAAAGTCTTGAAGTCTCAAACAGTAGACAGAACTCACTAAAGAAAACCTGTTTTGTTAAGTAATCTTTACTGGGACATGGGGAAGAGGGACTCCTCACAGACCTCAGTGTAGAAGCTTTGATTAGAATCTGCAATCCCCCAGACTCAGTAATGGGCACTATAAATAAATAAATAAATAAATAAATAAATAAATAAATAAATAAAAAAAAAAAAATTAAAACATGCAACAACTGAACAAGCATTGTGAGGGAAGAAATAAAGAAGTAGGTACTGTGATTGGCATGGAAGACACTATGGACATGGCTGTCATCTAGGCTGGTGTTTCTCAGACTCAGGGCTTGTCATGTGATTCACCTGGGGAATCTTAAGAGCATGCAGACTCTGATTTAGCAGGATGAGGGCAGAGGACTTAAGGTTCTTTATCTCTAACAAGCTAAGTGATATTGGTGGTGATGATGAAGATGATAGTGATGATGACGATGATGGTGGTGGTGGTAATGGGAGTAACCCTATCTCTGTCTCAGTAGGGTGAGGATATTAACCAGTCTAAGTCAATCACGGTTGTTTTGTTCCTTCTGCCTATGATTGGTTTGGTCTTAGTCATGTGACCAATCTTGATCATTTTTTTTTTTTAAACTGAATGTTGGTAGGGGTGGATAAGGCCCTTGCTGCTTCTTTGATGCCCTTGCTGTTGTTGGAGGTTACAGATAGAGATACAATCTTCAGAGCTGCTGTGTTCACGTCACAAGTGTATAAAGACCTTCCTGGTCCTTGGGCTCTTTCCACCCACCATATTATTTAATACTTTCTGTCATACAACTATATATTATATCTCCCAAATCTTCTATCTCTACATCCACTTTTTTGGTGGGGGGTTCGAGACAGGGTTTCTCTGTGTAGATTTGGAGGTTGTCCTGGAACTTGCTAGACCAGGCTGACCTCGAACTCACAGAGATCTACCTGCCTCTGCCTCCCGAGTGTTGGGATTAAAAGTGTTCACCACCGATGCCTGGCTCTACATGTACTTTTATCTCAACCTGTACATCATCTCTATCAATCTGCACCTATCTCTATGTCTGTATCAGTTTCAATGCCAAAACTTCAACTGCCTACTCAGTATGCCCACCTGGAAAGCCCACTACAAGTACAGTCAAAGATAGGACATGGGAGGTATTCTCCACCTTAGGCCCCAAAAATAGATTGTTAAATTCTTCTTAAACACACCCACCAACCATGCTTTTTCTTTCAAGAAGTATGGCCAACCATGGGCTTAACCCTCTGCTGGCAGAGAGTAGAACAACCATGTTTAATCTAGCTGGTTAGCATCCTTACCAGTGAGGCTGAGTGGGGTTACTCATTATGGTACCATTTGGGGTTTACTACACCCTCTCTCCATTGCTATTCATAACTTGCTCCTCTTCCTGGATTTCCTACATTAGGAAAAGACATGATCAGCTTCCCAAAACCTGGGAAGTCCTTCTAGGTCCTCCTGGCTTCTTTCACACATAGCATTCTCTGTCTCTGTATTTTGTTTAATTTATCCCCGCATCCCTTTCTGATAGGTAATTTCTAAATCACTTCCTTCTCTCTATTACACACTACCATCTTGGCCCAAATCACTGATTTCACTTTTGGATGAGGACAGTCATTTCCTAGCTCACTTTCTCAATCAGAGGGATTGATTAACTTTGCCACTACTTTCCTTAAATCTAGAAGTCAAACTACACTGGACTGTCTTGGAAGGCCTTCTGGGATGATCCCTGACCACTGCTCTGGTCTGTCCCAGTCACCAATCTGGGCTGATAATGGTATTTCTCAACTCTGTGCTGCCTCATGACTAAGCCCTTAGAAATATCTTTTGCTTCAGAAACTCTGTTTGTCTCCTTTTGGCTTTTAATAAATTATTCATTTATTATGTTTTGAGACTTTTAAACACAAGCATTGTATTTATTACTATTTCCACCCTCTACCTCCTCCTGCTGCATTCTAACTCCTCTCGAATTCATGACCTCTTCTATATTTTTGTTTTACACACACACACACACACACACACACACACACACACACACACACACGTGTGCTGGTGGTTAGTGTTTTTGTTGACATGATCCAATTACAGTGCAATGGGAAGAAGAAACCTTAATTGAAGAATCACATACATCATATTGGGCTGTACTGGCAAATCTGTGGGGGCATTTCTTGATTTGTGATTGGTATATGAGAAGTCAAGGCAGGAACTCTAGAACTCTAGGTAGAATCTGGAAACAGGCACTGAAGCAGAGGCCATGGAAGGGTGCCCCTGACTGCCTTGCTCCTCGTGGTTTGCTCAGCCTGCTTTCTTACATAGCCCAGGACCACTAACTCAGGGATGGCATCCCACTGCCTTCAGTGGGATGCTTCACCCCTGCATCAATCACTAATCAAGAGAATGTCCCACAAATTTGCCTGTGGGTCAGCCTGATGGAAGCATTTTTCTCAATTAATGTTTTGCCTTTCCAGATGATTCTAGCTTGTGTCAAGTTGACAAAAACCAAACAGCACATACGTGTTTTTAAGTAAACAAAACAATATGTCTCCCTCTGGCTTTTCTAAACATCCTTGTTGTTATTTATTTCTCCCGCCCCCTCTCCTTCTGTATAGCCCTCCATCCCTCCTCCCCAGTTAAAGTCCCACTGTGCTGTGTTTACCACCTCCCGTTTCTCTGGTAGCACCCTGCTATTCCCTGCTCTAGAGCTCCTTCTCCTGACCCCTACCACCAGTCCTTCTAGACTTTCCTAGTCTCTGAAGTTACTCCATGCTACCTTGCATCTCTGAAGATTTGAAGTTGGAAACCACAGAGGAGAGAGAACATGAGGTGTTTATCTTTCTGGGTCTGGTTTACTTCCAGCTCCATCCACTTTCCTGCAAGCTTCATTCTTCTTTGCTGCAGAAAAGGATTCCATTGTGCATATGTATCGAATTTTCATTATCCCACTCTTCACTTGAAGGATGCTCCTGTTGTTTTATTCCCCAGCTATAGTGAATAGAAAGGAATGAATATGGCTGAGCAAACATCTCCGGAATAGGCTATCACAGCCTTTGAGCGTACGCCAAAGAGTATCAGGGTCAAATGGTAAATCCACTTTTAGTTTTTTGAGAATTCTCCCGGCTGATTTCCACAATGGCTGCACCAGTTTACAATCCCACCAACTGTGAATGAGGGGTCCCCTTCCCCCCCATCCTCGCCATTATCAGTTATCAGTCATTTTCTTGATCTTAGTCATTCTGACTGTGCTAAGATAAAAATCTCACAGTCACCCTATTTGCATTTCTCTAGTTGTTAAGGATGCTGAATGCTCTTTTCATTTTTTATTGTGTGTATGTGTCTGTGTGTGCACACACATGTGTGTACATGCATGGAGAATACAGGCCAATACTGGGTGACTTCCTCTGTAACTCTTCACCTTGTCTTTTGAGACAGGATCTCTTACTGAATCTGGAGTTCACTGATTGGCTAGACTGGCTGGCCAATGAGTTCCTGGAATCTTCCTGTCTCCCCCTTCCTATGGGCCCTGGGATTTTTACATGGTTGTTGGCGAACCAAACTCAGGTCTCATTTAGTCATTGTACCATCTTCCCAGCTCTTCCCTCAACTCTTCCTTGTTGAAGCCTCAGAGGCTGTCACCCCAGGAGACTTCTTTGGCTTGAATAAGATTAGATCCTTCCAGAACAATGCACAACCCAATTGAAGTTCTTAATTTGTTCTCATGTCTCTATTCCCTGTGAGATCACAAACACTTGCAAGGCAGAGGCTCTGCCTGTCTCAACCCTTTACCATGGTACTCAGAGTACCAAACCCAGGGACTGGTCCTCAGCAGCGGCATAATCACTGTGTTGTCATTAGATGTGTGTGGTGGACTGAGTAAGAATGGCCCCCAGTGGCTCATAGTTTTGAATACCTAGTCCCCAGCTGGTGGAAGGATTGGGCAGTATGGCATTGTTGGAGGAGCTGTGTCAATGGGAGCAAGCTTTGAGATTTCAAAAAGCCCATTCCATTCTCTTAGCTCTCTGCCTCATGCTTGTGGATCAAGATGCAAGCTCTCAGCTATTGCCCCAGAGCCGTGCCTCCTTGCCTGCTGCCGTGCTCCCCACCATAATGGTCATTGACTCTAACACTCTGCAACTGTGAGCTCCAAATTAGATGTTCCCTTTTATCAATTGCCTTGGTCCTAGTCTTTTGTCACAGCAATAGAAAAGTAACTAAGATGCCACGTGGTAACACATTTTTTAAAATTACTCATGAACACCTATAATTTTACTTCTTTAGATGGACACCTAATTTCCTGAAGGTGGACTGTTAACATTTGAAATATTGTAGGATGTTTGGAGCTGTTTAACAGTTCAAGTAAAGACTGTTAGGTGTGGCTGAAGTTTACATGTCATTTTCATAACCTCTCTGACTCTGCTATTCATCTCACTGTAAGATCCTGGCAAATCAGAGCCTGAGAAAGATTTGTCCCAGTCTGGTTTCTCTGTTCCTCTTCAAGGATGCCCAGAATACATCCACACTGTGATTTCCTTCCACATTCCTGCTGTCATTCATTACTGGCTTGGATAATGGAGGCCTTGTTTCTTTTGCATGATGGGTTCTAGAGAGTAATTCCCCTGACCTGGACCTCTCTTTGAAGTTGAAAATTAAAATGAGGTTTCATCAGCTGCTTTAAGTAATATAGTTAAATATTACAGCATGGTTGACCCCTGCCTCCCAACTGTTACTCTTATGACGCGACTGTCTTGTGCTAACCAGCTGCTGAATAGACAAACATGAACAAGCTGCTGAGGAGGTAGCAGGGAAAGGGGGTGTATTAGGTTTTGATAAAGAGCAATTGAGCATTCCCTAGTTAACCCTGGGACAGACTGTGGAGGGTCATGGACTGCATCCTACAAGACCAAACAGCACCATCTTTTTCTTTTCCAGTCAATGAACTAGGCACTGGAATTACAGACTTCTGCCTGCTGCAGCCAGACCTCCCTCTCCATCTAGCTTGGGAAAGTGTCAGAAATGATGAAAGCTGCAAAACCCGCCTGAGATATGGGCAGGGGCAGGAAAGGATAAAGCTCTCCTGGAGCGGTGACTCTAGTAGCATCTTTGGTCTCTGCTACTTGCCAGTCGCCTCCCTCTGAGAAAGCACAGACCATTTTCCTGTAACCCTCTGCCACTGGCAGATGCAGAGAAAAAATGCACTCAATCCCCCATGAGGCCACAGGAGACTCTGCTGGAGGGGCAGACTCAAATCTTGATGCTCATTTTTCTGCCCGTATTACATGAAAATTGATCATAATTATCATACTGTAACTCTTCCCCCCCCGCCCTCTCTCTCTCTGGGTTTTCAAGGCAGGGTTTCTCTCTGCAACAGTCCTGGCTGCCCTGGAGCTTACATTGTAGACCAGGCTGGCCTGGAACTCACTGAGATCTACCTGTCTCCATCTGCCTCTACTCCCAAGTGCAGGGATTAAAGTCATGTATCACCACCACTAGGTAGTATTGTAACTCTTATCTAGCAGGCTCTGTAAATGGCTTGTCTAAGCCTTAGAGACTACTCTCACTTAAGATAGAAAACTGAAACTCAGGACAGTGAGGTGCCACAAGACATGGTAGAGATCTTCAGGATTTGTGCCTCAGTTCCCTCTCATGATAAGAAAGTTAGTTTGAAAAGGTTTGATTTGCTATGACTATGTTAAGGAGAATATGTCATGAATACACGCTCTTATTTATTCCTTGGCTTTGTTCTGTCATCAGTGCATACTTTCATGTTAATATATCATGCACACCTCTGTAACACTTGCTTTTCCCCATTTTCTCCTTCTTGATAAGAAAGACAGCACAGAGCTCAGACTGGTAGACAAGAAACCCACACAAGAATTTAAACATGTTTTTCCACTCACTGAATCCAGTTTTGTAGTCACTTCCTATTAATGACAAGTGATACTGAGTTTCCATTTATACTAGAGATGTGAAACTTCTTTTTACAATGAACATTAAGGCTAGGGTTGTAGTTCAGTGGTAGATCACTTGCTTAGCATATGCAAGGCTGTGGGTTCAACCCAGAGTACCACAGAACCAACTGACAAACCAAACAAACAACTTTTAAAAAGCAGACTCAAATCAGAAAAAACCAAGCCAGTACCTAGTAGCCAAAAGGATACCTGGCTGTGCCAACCTGCCCAAGGAATAGCCTTGCATTACACGGTGAAGCATCTCTATGTCGTTGACTCTTCAGGATAAGAAGAGTACCCTCCCTACAAGGTTATTGTGCAGTTTGAATGTGTTAACCTAAGATAAGAGTATGAAGCGGCACCTGAGACAACCTAGAAGGTGGTGCTGTGCAAATGCATGGCATTTAGGGAAGATTACCACTTAGTTCTTATGAGCTCCCTGTGGAAAGGTATGCTGGGAAAGCAAAGACAATCCGGGGCATCTGGCATTTAAGGATAGATTTATTTGGGGAAAGCTATACTTAATTCCGTACAGTTCTACAAGATTGCAGAGTTAAGGGAATATATATATTATTAACATATATATATATATATTAACATGCACTTTAAAAAAATATTCAAACTATGTTTATTTCCTTTATAAGGAACATAAAGCCTCTGAAGTGTCCTGTATGTTTCATCAGGCACCCCATCCCACAGGAAATGAATACTAGTAGTCAACCAGCAGTAAGTGCTTCTAAACTTGTGTACTCAGTAAGGATTTTATCCTGAGAGGTATAATTATGAGGAAGCAGAACTTGGGTAGCATGTGATAAAGCACCCAAGTGTGTAGAAGTAGAAAGTAGAAGAGTGTGTCCAGGCAAGTCTCTGAAGAGCTTGAGGGGCGTATGGTGGTGTGGTCATGGAAACGTTATACTTTCAACAGCTTACTGTCCAAGTTCAGAGGCCAAGACTCTCTAGTAACGGGTGCTGATCATCAGAGGCAGAATGTAACTTGCCAGAAGGCACCATGCAAGTTACCACAGGAGCTAAGAAACCAGTAGTCCTACTCAACTGTGATGACTATGAATCACAGCCACAGCCAGCAGGGCTGGTTGATCCTAAGGGCGCAATAGTGTCGCACATACCTTAGCTATAACCAATAGCTCCCTCAGTGGACTTAAAGCCTGCTCAACAAGAAGGAAACCGTGTCTGGTAATGGAAACCTAGCCCCGAACTAGTGAAACCATAAATCTTGGAGGAGAACCTACAAACACCACTTTAAAAAACCAGGTCAATCCCTAAGTACTTCTAAATATCCATCGTTATACCTGCAGATAAACGTAATTCTCACCACTCATCAAGGAAACTTCTCTTTGCAGCAGACGGAGACTATTACAGAAAACTACAACCAATCAAAAGGCAGGGTTGTAGAAATCAATACCTATAGTGAGATATTCACTTTGTCTGCTTCTGTGGCACTGACCATGCCCATTGGGGCCAGGGGCAGAAGTGACCTGTGGAACTAGGTCTGAGGAGGAGCCCAGAATACTCTCTTGCTAGCAGGACGCGGAGAGGAAAGCATCTGGTGGAACCTGCTGCTGCTGTTCATCTATCTAGGTTGTAAGTTTTTTCTCCCTGAATAAACATCTGTTGGGCCTATTTGTTTATCCTGATCCTTATTAAACCTCCATATCTGGTGTCAGAAGTGGGATTGCATCTGGAACACAGCTCTTGCATCTAAGGCTCAGGGGAAGGAAAACTGTAAGAGCTAGAGGAACAAGTTTTCTGTGACATTGTGTCTTCTAGAAATATGAGAGAAGAAACACTCATAAATTCTCACTGACATGGGCAAGGCCAGAACAAGGATGACACTAATGTGGGAGAGAGAAAGTTCGGGAGACAAACACACTACAGACAAAAAACCTAAGGAGTGCAGAGAGTGGGGTAAGCAGTCTTCCCAGGGAAGAACACACCACTGGTTATGGAACACCAAATGGAAACATATATACATGCAGGTAACATATTAACTAAATGGGTAACAATTAAAAAAAGGAGGTGATTAATTAGATAGAAAATGCAGGTGATAACATGGGGGGGTGTTGGAATGAGGGAAGGGAGAAATGATGTGACTATGTTGTAATTTCAAAAAGTAGAAGGAGAAGAGGAAGAAAAGCAAAAATTCATTTTTTATTTTCTCAGACTTTTGGCACAGATCAAAAAGAGAAAATGTCAACTTTACAAGGGGATCTTTGTTGTTTATCTCATACACACTGAGTTTGCTATGTTAAGGAAAATCGTACTTCACTAACTTCCTTTATCTCTTACATACTACCTTACTGCGTATGCCTGGAGTTCTTACAGGTAAGTGCTTCAGTATGAAAGAGAATGACATCTCTGGATGCCATTCCCCGCCACAGGAGGCAAGCTGTGTAAGTTCAGTCTCCAGCTCTGACACCCATCAGATGTCTAACAGAGAGCATGTTGTTTAACTGCTCTCTGCTTTGTTTTCCGGTGTATAAAATGGAAAGGCAACAGCGCATCATGGCACAGGTGTGGGACTTGAAGGTGTTCAGAGAGTTCTTAGAATAGTTTGTCGCCCTCCAAGTGTTCTGTGAGGCTGTGATTCTTACATCGCCCACAAATATGCTATCCCTGTGTCATCAGCGGGCCCTAGTCTGTTCCCTGCTGTGATGTAAATCCCCTCCCACACCCCCAAATTGCCCTCATCTTCTTTGCTACAGATGTCTCCCCTCCATGGATTTCTACGGCTGAGAAGGGAGGGGAAGCTGTATATTACGACTTTTAGACCAGAAAGACAACCCAAAGTAGCCTTTCCCTCTGGCGGTGTCCTTTCCCACTGTGGGGACGGCTCTGAGCCACCCATGACCCAAAGGTATTCCAGGTGCCCAGAGCCTCCTGCCCAGCCCCTTACTCACACATAGCCGATTGCTTAAACTCTGCTTATAAGTGAACAAATCATGTCTTCCTTCCCTGGCCAGGGTAAAAGTTGCTACTGAAGTATTCACGTCTTGCCCTGATCCAAGCTCTCCTGGGAAGGCTGAGAAGGGAATGTCCCCACGCCCCTACACTGGTGGAGGGGATTTTCCTGAGTCCTTTTCAAGGATGTTGGACTAACTGATATCAAGTGTGTAGAGGGTGAAGGAATGCAAGTGTAAAGGGGAGAAGCCATAGTTTAGGATGGGGACAGTGGTAGATATGGCCATTCCCTTTCCAAATATGACTTTTAAATGTACATATTGGGGAAGTATGAATGCAGTTGGCCCCCATAAGCTCATAAGGAGAGCCACTATTAGAAGGTGTGGCCATTATTAGAATGTGTTGGAGGAAGTGTGTCACTATGAGTGTGGGCTTTGATGTCTCCTATGTTTAAGCTACACTCAGAGTGACCCAGTTCATTTCCTGTTGTCTGCAGATGAAGATGTAAAACTCGCAGCTCCTTCCCTATCACCACATCTGCCTGCATGCTTCCATGCCCCACAATGATTATAATGGAGTAAACCTCTGAACTGTAAAGCATCCAATTAAATACTTTCCTTTATAAGAGTTGTCATCGTCATGGTGTCCCTTCACAGCAATTGGATCCTAACTAGGATGTATGTTATAGGAGGAGGGGAAGTGCGAGCATAAATAGTAAAGGGTCTAAATTGGGAGAGGAGTTGTCTGGGCAGATTCTGTAGTTTGAATGAGTGCAAGGAACAAGCATTATTTGGTAAGGGAAACCCCTGCAGGTGTGGTTAATAGCCTGTCCTTCCCAGCTAGATCATGGGATTTTCCCGATGGAAGCCAATCGTGCTCCCTTGTGGTGCTTGTCTGGAGATCAGAAGATGCTAACCATAGAGGTCTGGAGGTCTGTACAGACATACAGGAAGTGAGATGGCTGAGCAGAAACAGGAAGTGAGGTAGCTGGGCAGAGAGAGGATATAAAGTGGGAAGAAACAGGAACTCACTTTCTGTCCTGCTCGGAAGCTATTGAGGTAAAGGTGGCTTTGGCTTGGTCCTTCTTCTCTCCGATCTCTCAGCATTTTCCTCTTTATCTGACTCCAGGATTTTGTTTAGACCAATTAAGAATTCCATGTACACTGCCTTTATAGTCTGGTCTTGATAAAGATAAAGGAACTTGTAGGGAAGGCCTTGCCTTTGGCTTTGGGTAAAGAAGCCAGGATGCCTTTAAAGTCTTTTCATTTTCTGTAGATCAAATGGGTCATCATGCTAAAAAGAAAAAGAAAAAAAATCCCACCATATTTAGGGTTATCTTTCCCTATATCATATACCATCTCCTAAGTTATGGGATAGCTTAATCATGACAAGACAATCTCAGTCCTACTGGGGTCTGATCTAGGGGCTGTCAGGAAGAGCAGGCATCGCAGCTCCTGACATCATCAGGTGGGTTCTTACCCCACCAGCCCTGGCTGATTGACATTTCCAAAAACCTAAGGGTTCAGTCTTGTCCAGGACCACAGTGAGCCAGGGGAGCTTGGCTTGCTGTAAGGCCCAGGTGGCAATGTGGGAGTCAGTGTTCCCTGCTCCATTGGTGACTGTTTTCAGTATCTTACTGTTTTGAAAGAATGTGACAGTCCCTCTGGGAAGCGATTCTATTTATAGCATCGTTTCTATGGGAAAGTGTTTCAAGCGACAATCAGTCTGAGATGGATGGCTAGAGGGAGCTGATAATTGTTTCTTCACATGTGGGGATTGCACTGAAGCTTTAAAAAAAAAAATCTAGTGAAAACAAATAGAGCAAGGATAAATTGGATATTGTGTCTTGCATTTTTAGAGGAGTTTCAGAAGTTGTCTTCTGAAATAAACCAAGCTTACTTTAAATGATAATACTTACCGAGCACTTGCTGTTCAGCAGCGACTGAGTTATAGGCTATATATGTGCAATCTCTTTCAGATGTCATACTCCCAAAAGAATCTGACCTCATTTATTCCACTTATTAATTTATGTCAATTATTCATTATCAGAGCTGACCTTGAACTCACGACCTTCCTTCCAAAGTTCTGAGACAGGTGTTGGCTGCCTGGTTTTCTGACCCATTTTTGATCTTTCACCCATTATGGCTTTCAGTGTGGGCAAACAAATGGAATAATCCCGGGTTCTCCTTGGCCCTGGTGGAAATCCAAATCATGTAAATATCTCCTGCAATGAGGAACCCTTGTCCCCCTGCGTCCTTCTGCCACCATCAAATGCTTCCATCACTATGACAAATCGCATGGGAGAAGTGACTTTAAAAAGACAAAGGGTTATGTTGGCTCTTGACCTCAGAAGTCCTATCTGCTTGGTTCCATTGCCTTGAACTGTGGTAAGTTGGAAAACTGTGGGAGGCCATGGTGCAGCGAGCTGCTCACATTTGATGTCTGGGGAGCCTTGGGCTTGGGTACAGGGGTTCACTCTGTCTGCTTACCTCTGCAGCTCACTAGAGAAATCAGAGGGGCTTGTGGGGCTCCACAAAGCACAGGCTCTGAGACCTGGGAATACAGTGTTTTGCTAGCATGTGCCAGCCCTTGTGTTTCCAATAGGAGTTCACAGAGCAGAACAGCATTAACAACAGTCTGGCCTGCTCTACTTCTAGTCAGTGTTACTTTTTGAATATCAGTGAAGAGAGCTATATTGACGGCTTTTGTCTTTACTACTTGTTCATGGACATTGTTCACAGACCCTGTTCTAAGTTCTTTCTAAACGTGGCTTGTTGTTGGTTGTTTTGGCTTTGTTGTGGTTGTGGTTATTTGGGGGAGGTACTGGGAATTGAACAAAGGATGGCCTTGAACTTGGGATCCTCCTGTCTTAGCCTCCCAAGTAGCTGGGATCATAGGCCTGAGCTACCAGGCCAGACTTCAGTATGTGTTAAATCATATCACTCTCTTAACAGCCCTGTGAGCTAAATGCCTTTATTATCGCCATTGTTGTAGATGAGGAAACTAAGAAAAGGCAAAGCCAGGCAGCTTATTCGGTCACCCCACTAAAACAACTGGCAATATTGGAATTTGAACAGAGGCAGTGTGGCTCAGAGTCCGGCACTGCACTCCTGGCACAAAGCTCTGATACGTGGCATACAAATAAAGAGGTCGATAATTAACTCAACTCCTAAGGATTTCATTCTTGCCGGTGCTTAGCTGGACAGCTGGTGTTTAAGACAAAAAGCTATAGTAAAGACACATCTGTAGGTCTCACTAAAGTTCCATATTTTCTACATATCTACTCAACACTCTTAAGGAGGAACACCAATGTTGGCTACCTTTGCAATCTCTGCATTTTGCCAACACACAGGACTCCAAAGAAGACATTTGATTGGCTTGAAATCAGGAGTTGTTGAGTTACCAAGAGTACCTCCAATATTACCTTTGACCTAAATACTGCCCCAGCCATCATTGCATAGAGGCCTGGGTTTTCCAGTAATTGCCATGGAAACCTAGAATTGTTCTCTGTCTTGTGCCATCTGTCTGAGTAAAGGTACAACCAAGAAAGTAAGGATCTATAATTTCTCATAGGACAGTCCCTCAGATTCACAGGAACAGCACACACACACACACACACACACACACACACACACACACACACCTCCATCTGCTTTTTCTCCAAGCTTTCTAGCAACCTCTCTGTAGTTAATAAATGAAGTTGTGTTACATTTTTGACAGGTGTTTCATTGTGTATGATGCTTGGAAACACAAATACCCAGAAAGCTAGGATTAAGCCACCTCAAATAAGTAAATAAATAAATAAATAGTGTACCAGATAAGGTCAGCATGAATGACAGTTGACTACAGTTGCTCATAGTTGGAGAAATGTTGAAAGTTGTCTTTTATTTCAGTCTGGGTACCAGAGGCAACATTTGCTTCTTTTAAATTGGATGCTGATCCTGTCTCCCTCAAAAGCCTTGGGCAAATAATTTGCCCTTGCCCGTGAGCAAAGTTAGGTTAATAATGGCTTCCATGCAGAGCCGTTAGAAGATAAAAAGATCATGGGAAGGATTTGGTTTGGGGGGAGGATAGGATTTTGTGGAACATGGTCATTCCTTTGAGGAACTAGGTCAAAGCCAGAGGGTAAAGTTTAGGAGCTGGAAGGCAGGTGCTCAGCTCACTGGTTTTCAGATGGCCTGTAGAGACCTGGATTTCTTCTGATTTCCCTTGGAAGCCACATAGGTAAGAGAAAAACAGAATGACCTACTGGATCTAGTGTCAGCGGGGATACTGCTCATTTATTGGATATTGAACTGAATGTTTTCATGAAGTCAATGGGTACATTGAGAAGGCCCTGATGTTACACAGCCATCTTATTTTAGATGTGAGGATGCAGACCACTGGACTGGGAGACACTCAGAGCTGTGGCTGGAACTCTGAAGGTTCCTGCTTCCCCAGCCCGCCATGCCCTTGGAGGTCTTTTGTGTGTATGAAGAAACTGAACACTAGCAGCCATGCCCCCCAGACTGAACCTCACCCTCCTGTCTGTTTGATCCTTCTCTAACTGTATTTCCATCTGGCTCATTGGATTTGCTGCCTCGTGCAGCTTTTCTAACCATCATCTGCTGGTCCTCAGGGAGATGGTTATTTTGGATAAATGTTTATTTCCTAAAGGTTCTCAGAGTTCTGTAGTGGGGAATGACATGTGCAGACACCTATATCAATGAGGTCTAGACCTTGTTAATCACAAAATAACTGTCCCTCATGTGGTTCCCTTCAAAGTAGATGTGAGTTTCCGCTACGGTGTGCACCATGCAACAATAATTAAAGAAACCCTGTGCCTCTCAACAGTGAGGCTGCCATGGCTCTGGGGCTGGAGGGGACCGTGGAGATCATTTACCTTCAAAAGATCCCATGGTTGCTAGTACTGAACTTAAAATTCTCAGTTCTTCCAGCATTATCTTGAGTGTTTACTAGGAACTAGGAAACTGCAATCTCTATAAGTCTCCGGGTACAGTTATTCTCCCTACTCCACAGAGATGAAAACTGAGGTTCAGAGAGGTTAAATCAGAGCCATGGTCTTGTAGAACTAGCAGGAACATCAGTTACTTTGTTCTCTTTAAAAATGGAACCCAGTGCAGCAGCCCTGGGTTAAATGACTCCCAGCCTTGCAGAGCGGTAAAGGGCCAAAGCTGGAATCACACTGTGGAATGCCCAAGGCCCATGATCTAAGCATCCATTCTAAAAGTCCTAGTTGATGTGCAGATGCTGTGAGCCTTGTAGTAGTGACGAGCCAAGAAAGGATGTAGCAGTATGTCAAGTACCAGGCAAAGTTCAGTTCCAAGGCAAGAACCCAGGGAGACTTGACTCATATGGACGTTCCTTCCTCCTTCTGAACTTCCTCACTTGTGGCTGTGAACGTTAGTTCAATGGTATAACTTTAACTTTTATTCTTAAATGATTTGAAACAAACAAATGAAAAATAATTCCATCAAGAATAAAGAAGTTCTTTGGGACACTGAGGTGCCTTACTGGCTAAAACATGTACACACACACACACACACACACACACACACACACACACACACACACCTTTCAAATTTGAAGCATGCCCACCCCAGATCCACTGAAGCATTGGGGTTGAGGCAGCAGACAGCACCCAGGCTGTATTTTGACATTTCACCAGGTGATCCTCATGCTTGCCTTTTTGTGAGCCACAATCCTGTGCAGCACACACCAGGGTGGTGAGGGAATCTACGTGACCCAGGTATTTCCCCTTTACAGAAGAGACTTTGGGAAAGATTGGGCAGTGTAGCTTAGAGTCTGTATGATTGATAATGCCATAAATGAGCCATTGCTGGATTTCACTTCACTGAGCTGACTTAGATGAAGGGATGCTGTAGGCTCAGTAAATTGTAGCACTCAATGTAATAATTAAATACTAAATGTGACTTGCGAAGTTCATTTCTGTGTTCTTAATACCTCTGAAAACAATTTTTTTAAAAAAAAAACAACTTGTTTTTTTCAAGATTGGGTTTCTCTATGTATAGCCTGGCTGTCCTGAAACTCTGTAGACCAGGCTGGCCTTGAACTTGGAGATCAAGACAGCATTTGTAGCTGCTACCACTACCCAGCCTCTGAAAATTCTTAAAGCTTACAGTTCATACTCAGGCCAGAAAACTCAGAAATATCACCATGACAGGGAAGCTTGGTACTATAATAATTGGGTGTAACAGCATATGACTATAGGTGGAAATTTTCCTGTGCTGACTGCCCACTCCCAAAATAAACACACTGAGGCTTACATTAATTGTAAATTCTCAGTCAATAGCTCAGGCTAACTCTTACATTTAAATTAACCCATATTTCTTATCTATGCTTTTCCATGTGGCTTAGCACCTTTTCTCAGTATGGCATGACCATCTTGCTTCTCTCTGTCTCTGCTTGGGACTCCACTGGCTCTGCCCTTCCCCTCCCCAGCATTCTCTCTGGGTCAAGCTGTCTTGCCCATTCTCTTCCTGCCCATGAGAGCAATACATATTTACCGTGTACAAAGCTTGTTCTGTAACATTTGACACTTTCCCAAGGACAAAAGCTTGAAGACAATCCTCCCTTTCTAGAAAGCAGCTTCATAAAGTCATTGACAAAAATCATGACGCACACAAAACTCCATTAGTCTTCACAATCACAAAATCTTATTTTTCTCTTTAAATAAACGATTCAGGGTTTTACAACCCAAGCAGTTAAGGTTCCCCAAAGAGTGGGGTGAGATGTGGGTGTGAAGTGGAGCCTGGATTTTTCTAATGACATGGTTTCTAATAATTGTTTATTTCTGCAGCCTGTGTTGGTATGAGCCATCATAAAACAGGCCATCCCTGGTAGTGTATACAGAGCAGGCATACGCTTCTAAAGAAGGAACATGGGAGATACTTGTTTGGGCTGTGAAAGTGTGGGCACATTGCCATGAAACAACCCTTTTAGGGAGGTGTCTTGGTAAAAAGGCAAGTCTAATGGCCAGAAACAGACTCTCACCACCTAGATGGCACTCTGTTAAAGTTAAAACTTTTTATTTAGATAGAACAGAGGAAATGTCCTTCTGTATGCTGTGAATATGGGTTTCTCTTATTGGTTGATAAATTGGCCAGTGGACTGACAGGATTTAGCCAGGCTAGAAATCTAAACAGGGAGAGAGAAAGGTAGTAGGCAGAGTTGAAGAGACACCATGTAGCTACCAAGGAAGTAAGGGATCAGGCATCACCGGTGAGCCAAGACCACATGGAGATACACAGATTAATAGAGATGGGTTAATAATTAGGAGGGAGCTAGCCAATAAGAAGCCTGAGACATCGGCCAAACTGTTTATAATTAATATAAGCATCTATGTGTTTATTTGGGACTAAATGGCAGCAGGATTGGGCAGGACAGAACTTCTGTCTACAGGAGTTTCCTAACTCAAGCCCTCAAGTCAATGGGAAAAGAAAGGGAAGAGATGAAAGGCAATCATTTCTTCAGGCTGCTAGGCTATAGAGAATTGAAAGTTTTCATGATTATTCTAAAACATAAAGAATTTCATAAAGGTGGGCAGTGGTGGCACACATCTTTAATCCTAGCTCTCGGGAGGCAGAAGCAGGTGAAACTCTGTGAGTTCAAGTCCAGTCTGATCTATAGAGGAAGTTCCAGGACAGAGAAACCCTGCTTCAAAAAACAATCTAAAAAAAAAAAATCCATTTCACAATATTCCAGACAACAAAGATGAGAGAGCAAAATAAAATAATAAGCCCTAAAAGTCTGAAGTTTTCCCTCTGTTGGCAAATGTGTTTTGAAACTCACTATATAAAATAATATTCTCTCTCTCTTCCTCTCTCTCTCTCTCTCTCTCTCTCTCTCTCTCTCTCTGTGTGTGTGTGTGTGTGTGTGTGTGTGTGTGTGTGTGTGTTTGGGTATACATACACATGTATTTGAAGGCCAGATATCAGCAGCAGCAGGTACCTTTTTTATTGTTGTTTTGTTTTTTTGTTTTATTTTTTAAGACACAGTTTCTCTGTGTAGTCCTGGCTGTCTCAGAGCTCATTCTGTAGATCAGTCTGGCCTTGAAATCATAGAGATCTGCCTCCTGAGTACTAGGATTAAAGACATGTGATGCTGTCATCACTTTGATGATTTTTTCTCCATTTTATAGATAGAAAACTCTTGTTTCAAAAGTGGTAAATAATTTCCCAAGATTACAGTTGAAAACTGCTAAATCTGTAGCTGTTGATCCTGACAGAGCACTTGCCTTGTAAGTACAAGGCCATGAGTTTGATCCCCAGTACAACACACACACACACACACACACACACACACACACACACACACACTCACGCACGCATGCATGCACGCACGCACATGCATGTGTAAATGTCATAAGTGCCAAATCTGTCATATCTACAATACTTCTTGTTTAGATCCAAACCCTTTTACTCTATATTTTTAGTTAATAGATAGGTCTTCCACAATTTCCAAGTGCTGTGGTTTCAATACAATTTATCCACCCAAGACTCATATGTTGGAAACTAGTTTCCTGCAAAGGTACTGAGAGTTGGATGGTGGATCTTTAAGGGGTGGGATCTAAGGAGTGGTGGTTAGCTGAAGAGAGTAACCAATGGGATTTCATGCTAGACAAGCAATGACTTACATCAAGCAGGGGCTGAGTAGTCCCCCCCCTCCCCTGCCAGAACAGGGTGCTGTAAAGGAATGAATCAGCTCCTCCCCCATCTAGGTTTCTCTCTCACCGTGCAATGCCTTCTTCCATTTTATGACACAGTAGGGAGTCCTTCCTAGGTGCTCATACCATACTATTGACATTCCAGCCACCAGAATCCCAAGTGGTGACATGTTTAGGAAGTACAGCCAAATGTTTTTAGTGGTTAACTCAGAAGGGACAAGTAGTTTGCTTAGTGATTAATTTTCTGGTAGGCAAACCATAAAGGAAGACATTTTTCATAAGCCTTCTCTGAGAGTTCAGAAAGGGTCCAAGGATTCACAGTGGGTATCAATGAAGGGTATAAAGTGACTTCTGGAGAAACCAAGTATCCACTTCAAAGGAAGCTCTCTGAAAAGCAAGTCTTTGTTTGATGAATTGCACATGTTTTGTGTGATGTGCATTTCCCACAGGATGGCCCAGTCACCCCGTCTGGAAATCACAGCTCAAAACAGCCACATGTTGAAGAAAGACAAAAATCTTCCCTTTCCATGACCTGCTTAAGAAGCCATGCAGGTCCTATGTCTGCAAGTAGAGGAGCCATCAAGAAAAGACAGTGATAACCAGGCAGTGGTGGCACATGCCTTTAATCCCAGCAGTCCAGAGGTGGAGGCAAGCAGATGTCTGTGAGTTCGAGGCCAGCCTGGTTTACAGAGGAAGTTCCAGGACAACCAAAGCTGTTACACAGAGAAACCCTGTCTTAAAACAAAACAAGCAAAAAATAAAAGACACTGTGAGGGTGGTACCCTGATAGGGGCAGGCCAGCCACAGAACTTACTTTTTTCTTTCTTCTAGATTCTATGCCCTGTAATTGGGCATAGATGAGGAGGCAAGCTCATACTACTGAGTAGATAACCACAGGAGAGAGGTATTCTGGGTACTTTCAATATCTGATTATTGAATTATCAGTTTTGCAGAGATTTCAAGCTTTAGGCCTCTGAGGTAAACTAAAGGAGATTTGGGGGCAATGGCCTGCCATTTTCAACAGTTCACATTAGGATGGTATGCTGGTTAGGTTTTGTCAACCCATATAAGTCTGAGAAGTGGGACATCCTTCACAGAACACTTCCATAAGTGTGGCCTGCAGACAAGTCTGTGGGTGCATTTTCTTGATTAATGATTGACGTGGAGGACACAGCCCATTGTGGGTAGTGCCACCACTGGGCAGTTGTGCCTTGGGATGTATAAAAAAGTGAGCTGAGCAAGACATAGCATGAGCCAGTAAGCAATGCTCCTCCATGGCCTAGACTTCAGCTTCATCCTCTGGGTTCTCGCCTTGAGTTCCTACACTGACGTTTTGGTGAATTGTAAGATGAAACGAACCCTTTCTTCTTCAAGTTGCTTTTGGTCAAGGTGTTTATCACAGCAACAGAAAAACAAACTAGGAAAGATGGGTTCTGAATTCACCCCCCCCACACCAGCATTTTAGAGGCTTCTTGAATTAACTCACCCAGTACCAAATCAACAGAGCTTCAAAATCACTTTAATTTAGATTCAAGTCCTCACTTTTGCCACAAGCAACAGGAAGAACCTTGAGTGTAGAATGCTTCCTTTGCAATCACACTTTTATAGACACAGTGGGCCAAGTTCCCTCCGAGAGAAAAATGTCAGTGTAAACAAAGATGAAGAAGTGAAGAAGCAGTTTTTTTTTTTCATTTTCCTTTCTTGTTATTTATTTAGACTATGAAACTGTGGCTTTATGGATATAGGAAGTACAGGATGTCAGGGTTGGGGGTTGGCCCCCAAGGATGCAAAGCTGAAAAGCTGACTGGGGAAAAAAATCAGAGAATAAGTAATTGTTAGTATTTCACACTTTATGTGACAGGGGACATTATTTGAGGGGGAAAAATGATCTGAGAAAAGACAGGTCTTGTTCCAAGGGAGGGCAGCAGAGAGGATGGAGGGGATAATTGAGGAGACCTGCTGTGAAAGAGGCCAGGCTCTCAGCCCTTCTGTTTCACACGGACCAGAAAGAATCCACTGGGGAAAGGAGGTCAGAGTAGTGGCCAAGCTCAAGAGAGAAGCCCCAAATTCTCAGTCAGCTCATAAAGAGGGTAGGAATGTGCTTCCAGAAACTTCTCCTCCCTCACCCCCTCCTTTCAGAAACTGAACCCAGGACCTTTTGCATGATGGCATGTGCTGTGTCGCTGAACTAAGTTATTTCCTCAGTTTCTCATGGCTTTTGATGATGTCCTGTGGTGCAGACAGCAGGTTTTAACAACCTTATCACAGCAGCTTTCAATCCTTTGAGTCTTAACTGTGGTCCTTAGTACCACCCCTGTATTTACTCTGAGTTGGTAACAAATGTGATCTTTGGCAACTTCTCCCCCTTGGAGCCCAGTTTCCTCCTATCTCAAGGGTGAACACTGCCTCATCGTTTCTGTCTTACATTACAGTTCAAGATTCCGAGAGGACTTGTCTATCACAGATCCCTTACTAAGTCAGTTCTGCACTGTCTACCCACCGGGACTGCAGATGTACTATGATGTAATAAGCAACTCACTTTCCATATTAAAATGGTAACAAGTTCTGTTTTGATTAGGTGACATTAATATAGTTTACTCTCACCATGTTTGACTCGAAGTGGGAACTTTTATAGTCTTGAGTGAAAACTGTGTTTGGGCCAGGCCTTTCATTCCTACTTGGTCAGGCTTCTTACTCTTCTGTTCTTTCCTTATATGACCTCTCTCATTCTTCTCTCTGCTCGCCCTTAACACCAGTTTTAAAACAAGATTCTCTGTAGTCATGAAGGGATGGGAGCCTGCAATGATGGTGGTCAGGTCAAATCCTCAACATTTGGGTCAGAAAGTAGATGGAATATTTAGAGAGTGGCAGTTAGAAATGGCAAACAGTAGTAGGGAAAGAAATTTATGGAACCAAGTTCTCAATGTGGTGTATAAGAACTGCATGTGCCACGTTTGGAAAAAAAAACCGTGTTTTTTAGAGTCTGGGGAAAAAGCAAGACCCACTAGTAACAGCTTTGGAATGATGCCGATGTCCAGGCCTTCCCCCAAGAAAGGCTGTGCTCATTGGCTTGAGAGAGATGGTTGTTTTCTGATTTATTTCCCAGGTGACTCAAGTGCAGAAGCTAAACCTGAGAGTCCCTCCTCAAGGATGTCAATACAATCTACTTTAGAAGCTGCCCATTGAAGGTATAAGGGTGATTGTGTCACACAGGTGAATATAACTAATTTGATGTACACACAGATGAATGTAACTAATGTGAGTCTTGCAGATGCTGAGCAACACAGCTCTTTGTCCCCCATGCTTTCCTCTCATAATGAGACACACTGGCTGACCAGTGGTAATACAGGTTGACTGAGGGGATATTAGATATTGTCAGATAATACACCTGAAATTTTAGCTCCTCCCTCCACTGAGTTCTTACCCCAGTCACAGTGTTTGTACAGAGCACTGATTAGGGGGAACTCCAGCCCACTAGGTAACAGCTACTCCCAGGAGGAGGAGGAGAGTGGTTCCTTTCTGAAGACATTAATTAGATCATGGTGCTGGGGAATGATGGATAGAGAGGAACAGGGGTCTGAGCCTGCCCTAAGGAAGTCCATCTTTGGACCTTCATGATAAACACAGTAACTTGAGTACAGCAAAGCTTCCAAGAGAGTTCTTGATTGTAGTAGCATTGCTAACAAAGAGGAACATTCCCCAAGGTCAAAGGTAGGGACTTTACACATAGGCAGAGTCAAAGGTGAAATGGACTCAAATGTTGGTGGCTTTCTACTTTGCTTTTTAATATTTCTGAATGTGTACAAAACTTCATCCTATGAAGTTACTAATATCTTCATCTCAAACTTTCAACAGGGAATTGTTCTCATTCCCTACCAGACCATTGCTATGGCCTGAATGTTAGTGCCCTTCCTAAGGCATATACTGCAATTCAACCTACAGATGTGATAGTATTGGGAAGTAGGGCTTTTATAAAGCATTTAATGTCTTTATAACCATGTCTCCAGAGTGCTGCATCCTTCTTCTCTTAGGAATAAAGGACACAGCTAAGAGGCGTTGTCTACAAACAGAGAAGCAGGTCTTCCTGGAAGACCAAATCTGTGGCTGCCTCAATCCATAACTCCCCAGCCCCAGAGGATATCAGAACTGCAGTTCTGATGTAGGCTAGCCATTTGGTGTGTTGTGATGTGGCCTGAGTGGACTAACACATCTATTGTTTCTGCTATAGACCTTCCCACATTCTCAGGCCAAAGATTCCGTCCAGCATGACTTTATCCCCTCATCCCTGTCACAACAGCACTGTCCCTAGTGCAAATCAAGGTATAATATAGGCTAATGGACTAGATTTGTCTCTGTGTGTTTTGGTTCATGGTTTATGGTAAAATTGGAAATCCCCCTTAGTGCCAGCCTATTACCATTGATGGTTAGAGCTCAGATGTACTGACAGTCTGGATTAGCTGTACATTCTCAAGTGGAAACACATGCAAGTTTGTGGTCAGGCCTTCTATTCCTGCTTCCCGTAGAGGGTGAGTCAAGGCTCTGACCACTTTCTTAATCATTTAAACCAATGTGCACCTGTCCACAGTGAAAAGGACATTGGAACCTTCCAGGTTCAAATATGGCAGGCAAAAGTGTACTGTGTTTCCTTCTGGTACATCGTGTGCTGAGACTCAGCATGCCGGAACCCATTGATTTTGTACCTCCAACTACTAGGAAGATAGTTGAGGCTCAGGACCTACTATTTTTTTTTTTTACTTATTTCTAAGGTGGTTCGAAGACACACACAAGATTTTGGTAACAAACTCTATGAACCAGGACCTTTAATATATATATATATATATATATATATATATATATATATATATATCAATCAGTCAGGTTTTACTTTAAAAAAAAATCTTCCAGAACTAACCAGGTTTCTGCATGAAATCATCCTTCTCAAGGGCACACTCTCCCATCCCAAGGGCCTGCTATTGAGCCCTAGCTCTTTTGTGTTTAGTTGTTTTTGTTTTATTTTGCTTTGTTTTTCAAGACAGGGTCCTGGCAGGCATGGAATTCATTCTGTAGATCAGGCTGGCTTCAAACTCAGAGATCTGCCTGTCTCTGCCTCTGGAGTGCTGGGATTCAAAGCATGTGTCACCACCGACCAGAGAGCCCCATATTTTAAAGTTCTACCCCATTATCCAGAACTGCCATTTTGACGACCAAGCTCCAGGCACTTGTTGAATGACATCCCCAGTCTTCTAAATCAGACAACACTGGAAATGTACATGCATCCCTCAGATACACATATTCCTACTTCTACCCACATTGGGGTCCTTCATCAGGGACTTAAGAAGAAATAGTTAAGTATCATCTGAGCATAGCCACTTCAGTACAGAAAAATTTATAGAATTTCTACCAAACATGTAGCCAAAATAGCTCAGTTGGGAGAGCATTAGACTGAAGAATTTCTTCCGAATAGTTTAACATATGTTGGCTAAAATAAACATGGATATTTGGGATAGTGGTGGATAGATAGGGTATCTCTTCTTGGCACCATCTTACTTCAAATTTGAGGGTTTCAACTCTTCCTCCCATGCTTTCTCCTGGAAGTTAATCTTTGTTGTAACGTAACTGGATTTGAACTCACCTAGAAGACACACTTCTATGCAAGGCTGTTTCAAGAGAGGTATAATCGAGAAGGGAAGACCCACCCTGAATTTGGAAAGCTCCATCCTAAGGGCTGGTGTCCCAGGCTGTACAATAGCTGATCACATTCAATCCATGGCCAGAAATCAGGCAAAAAAAATTTCATGTATTACAATGTGATCGGTGGCCCCTAGATCCTATGGCCACAGCTAGAGCTGTTACCACAAAGACTTCTCATGATAGAGTATAATTTTGAGCCGTGAGACAACCTACCTTCTTTCCTTACATTGTTTTTGTCAGATAATTTTGAGGTTTAATAAGGATCAGTAGAAACAGATAGGCTGAATAGATGTTTATTCAGGGAGAAAGAACTTACAACATAGACAGATGAACACCAGAAGATTCTTAGTTCCAAGGATGCCTCTAGATGTTCTCCTGTCCCCATGCTGCAAGCAAGAGAGCTCCTGGAGCCCCTTCCTCAGACTTAGTTCCCTCAGGTAGTGTCTGCCCCTGTCCCCACCCCCCAATGGGCGTGCTCTGTGCCACAGGTGCGGACAAAGTGAATATCTCACTACAAGATATTTCAGCACAGCACTGAGATGTATTATCAGATGAGTTACCATATAAAAATGCCTTGTTAACATCTTGTTACTGCTGCAGCTGTTCCTGGTCTTCCCAGGACATTTGCATTGGTACTGACTTCCTCCCTCATCTGTGTTACATTCACTTTTCCAACCTGCCTTGGATTTGCAGAGCCCTGCTTTCTGTTTCAAGCTATTCTATCCACTTGAAGGCTAGCTTCAAGGCTTTGCCAGTAACACATTGTTTCCTCTTTCTCAGTCTCCCCATCCTCTCCTTTCATGTCCTGACTGCTCCATCTCTTTAGAAGATCTCATTCTGGCAATAGATTCAGAACTTCTATCTTAGTGACTGAGGGTTTATCTTTCACTCCAGCATGATGGATAAGTTTATGTGCCAACTTGCCGGGGCTAAGTGTTGTATAACTTTTCCTAGGAAGATGCACAGAAGTGCCTGTCTACCCCAGATAGGAGATCCTTAGACCTAAGAAAGTATTCCATTTAAGTCCAGCTTGATTGACCAATGGGATTGTTGAGGCTGCTTACGGCACTCATTTACAAGGTCATCATTGACACCCCCATGGGTAACAACTCTGGAAGGCTGCATTACTCAAGTCCCCAATCTTTCATTTCCTATGGACTCCTATTACAGGTGTGCACATGGCACGCGTGCACGCGGGCGGACACACACACACACACACACACACACACAAGCACACATACAAACACTCACACACCACTCTAGAACATAATTCAGACCAGGCCATCTAGGAAGGGATTACTGTAGCTGGGTAGGGACAGAAAGGAGGAAGTGGCTGAGATGATGACTCCTCAACCCCATATGAGGGAATTTTGTTTTGTATTGTTCTGGGGTTTTATTGTTGTTGCTTTAGGTTGTTTCATTTTGTATGATGCAGGGTCTCATGCACCCTTGAGCTCACATTGCAGTTGAGGATAACCTTGAACTCCTGACCCCCCCATGCCTATATCTCCCAAGAGCTGTGATTTCAGGCATGCTTCACCATCCCTGGCTAGGAGGGAGTGTTGATACCTCCAGTCTCCACAGAGTCTCCTGTGGGTAAGCACAGCTACTGACTTCAGTCCAGCACTGGTCCTGTCATGCCCAGAAGACAGAGTTCCACTCCCCTTGGATAGCCAATAAAGCATTATTTCTGGGTGTGTCTGTGTAAGGATGTTTTGGGAAGAGATTAACGCTTGCATCAGCAGGCTGAGTAGAGCAGGTCCAGGCTTAGCAACCTGAGCAGCAGCATTCAAACAGCTGACGAGCAAAGAAAACTTAAACAGAGACAGAGTGAAGCTTCTCTTTCTTTTGGGATAAGGACATACATCTTCTCATGCCCCTAGACATCAGCACTCCTAAGTTCTTGGCCTTCTTCCATCAGTGACACCCAGGTCCTCAGGTCTTAGCATTAGATTAAATTATTAATATATTGGCAGCTTTCCTGTTTCACCAGCTTGCGAGCAACATATAGTAGGGCTTCTTTACTTGTGTGTGTGCATGTACACGAGCGCGTGCACATGCGTGCGTGCGTGCGTGCGTGCGTGTGTGTGTGTGTGTGTGTGTGTATTCATCTATCAGTACATCTACCTGTTGCCATCATATGAATGGTTCTTTTTCTCTGGAGAACCCTGACAAATACACCCAGTGTCCCGAATGCAGAGATTAGCTTTCTAATTGAACAATGTTTCTTTACCAAAATTTAGTTCATAAACACTATCTAATATGGATGCAACTATATGTAAATAGAAAATAAAAAATGACACTTTATGTGATACAAGAAGAGTTTATACTTGAAAGGAACCTTTCCTCATTTGCTAATTCGTTTCCTATATATCTCATGAGGACTCCGGTGGAAGATACTGTCACTCTTCCTAGATCCCTTGGTCCTGCATCCACTCTCAGCCTCTATATGCCCTGCACCTAACTCTGCCCAGCTTTGCCCTTTTCAGAGCTTTGAACGTGGCTTCTGAATAGAACTTACCCATCTAGAAAGTTGAAGAGTTAGGAATCCCCCTCAACACACACAAAAATGTGTATGTCAGACACACAGGAGAGAATGGATGGATCACTTGGTTCAAGGCACGGATTGACTGTAGGTTGTATGTTTGTCTGTCAGGGGTCATGCTGGAGATTGAATCCAGAGTCACAAGCATGCTAGGCAAGCACTCCACCACTCCCCCAGATTGTTTTGCATAGTCAGTAGAGGGCTGAGTATAGTTTTATAAAGTATTTGCTTATAAAGGTGTGGGTGGGCAGGATGCAGAGCTAGCAACTATGTACTGAAAGATCAATGAAGGCCTAGGTGTGGTGGTTCATGTTATAACAGCAACATTCAGAAGGCTGGGGCAGGAGGATTGTGAGTTTGAGGCCAACCTGGGCAACTTAGTAAGACTTTGTCTAAAAACAAATTATAACATATGTAAGTATCCAGTATTTGTGACTTGGGCATCTGCAGCCCACAGATGGTTTAATGCACAGGGAGAATGAGAAACTAAATTTTACAAGGTGTCTCCTTATCAAAATAGTGAAAATATGTCTATTGGTTGATGAGAAAAATCTCTAGTTTGAGTGTGTTGGGATTTCTTTTCTTTAATGTTCACAGTGTGCTTGATTTCATTCTGCTTGCATAGGAGTCAACGTAATAATCAGTGATTTTAATGAGTGTTCTCCCTTACAGAGCTGGCATGGAGCACATGGGCACTAAAGGGTATGCATATGCTGAGAAGGGAAGCCATGTGTTCTACGGAGAGAACCATTGAGGCACTCAGCTGGAATACGCTGAGTCTGCTGCACAAAGCAGAATGCTCACAAGCCATGTGCTGTGTTCCTAATTCCGCAGCGGGTTAGGATGCAGGCAGGATTAAGGAGGGTTTCAGAGATCAGCAACTAGGCAAGCAAGTGAGGGAGAAGGAGAAACCGAGGTAGGAATGGGACTCCAATCCTTACAGAACAGACTGCAGGCAGTTCACACACAGCCCCTTAGCTGGGTAGGAAATGAGAGAAACATATTCAGACCTTAGCTGCGTCTCTGTACTTCTTTGGTTTTATGCAAGAGGGAGGCATTTTTTATTTTATTTATGTATTTATTTACTTGTTTATTATTTTGTTCTTCTAGGTTTTTTTTTTTTTTTTTTTTTTTTGAGACAGGATTTCTCGGTGTTGTTCTGGCTGTCCTGGGACTTGAATTCACAGAGATCCACCTGCTTCTGCCTCCCGAGTGCTGTGTTTAACAGCGTGTGCCACTACAACCAGATAAACAGGTATGTTTTCCTTTTTATTTTGAGGGTTAGAAGGGAGTTTCAGGGTTTCTCACCACCAGGCAGGAGCCAGGTTTTTTTTTTTTTTACATCATTATTTTACACCCCAACTGCAGTCTCCCCTTCTCCACATAGTTCCCCTCAACCTCCTGTCTGCCCCTCCGACATCATCTACTCCTCCTTCATTTCTATTCAGAAAAGGGCAGGCCTCCCATGGATGTCAACCAAACATTACATACCAAGTTGCAGTAAGACTAGGTACATACTCTCACATTAAGGCTGGACATGGCAACCAACCCAGTATAAAGGCAAAGGTCCCAAAGGCCAGCAAAAGAGTTAGAGGCAGACCCTTGCTGCCACTGTTAGGAGTTCCACAAGAAGACCAAGCTACACAACTGTAACATATAAGCAGAGGGTCTAGATCAATCTAAATCTAGACTGATTGTTCTATAGATACTAGATACCAAACCCCAGGCTATACAGCCACATGACTGTGTGACACTATTCTCGAGTACAGCATCATCACCAGGAGTCTGTGGGTACCTGGGCTGTGGTCCCAGGTGAAAGGAGGGCACTTACCAAGGTGTACAGCAGCCTCCCTGGTTGTCGGTTCAGTCTCTGTGATCCCCTATGAGCCCTGGTTAGTTTGGGTTTGTGGATTTTTTTTTCCGGTATCCTTGACCCCTCTGGTTCCCTACAATCTTCCTCCCCTTCTTCTGAAGGATTCCCCGAGCTCCACCTAGTGTTTGGCTCTGGGTCTCTGTGTCTGCTCCCATCAGTTGCTGAAGGAAGGCTCTCTGATGATGATTGAGCTAGGAACCAATCTGAGTATAGCAGACTATCATTAGAAATCATTTCACTCCATTTTGTGGGGGCAGGCTTGTTTGGTTCTAGCCTAGGTCGCTGGGCTATCCAGCCTCTGGATTTTGACCTTCCAGGCAGCGTCAGGGGTGAGGAGCCAGTTCCTAAAAGTCTGAATTTTCGAAAAACAAAATGGTTAATCTCAGCCATTGTACTCTGTTTATAAAAGAAAGGGAAAATGGACTGTTTTTTAAAGTGCCCATCTTGCTTAGTAGAGCAGACCTATTAGTCTAGCTCTTACAGGCTCTTGTTCACAAGCTCATGGTGGGTCTGTGTGCCACAGGGAGACCCTGCCTGTCTCAAGCAACAACAAAGCAACAAAAACTAAGTTTTTCTTTGTCATTGGTGAAGGTTAGCATTTGGGGAGCACCAGAAGTGGGGAACCATGCTAACTACCTCACATGCTCACCATCCCTTCTCATGACAATCCTTTGGTGAAGCAAACAGGATTATCTTCCTTTTACAGTGAGAGAAATCATTTTACTGATGAGGTGACATCTGTTTCATGGTCAGTACGCCATAGACCCTAAGTCAGAACCAGACAGCCTGGACGTTGATATTTATCTTCTGTCTACAAAACCTACCCTATGTGGTAATGATGTTTCAGTAAAACCCATGCCTGGGGTATGAGACCCCGCCCTGAAGAAAATCTGAGATGGAAGACAGGGAGATAGATCCAGGATCTCAAAGATGGCAATTTATTGAGAAACTTACTGACAAAAACAAACAAACAAACAAACAAAAAACCCATGGCCCTGGATGATAGCAAGGCCAAGTGGATCTCATCACTTGGGGCAAAAGAGGGGTTGGAATGAAAGTGAATTCACCTTAACTGAAGTGGACCTGGCCTATCTTAATATTATATCAAAAAGCCAGGCACATTACTAGCACCAGGGTCTGGCTAAGAGATCCACATTCTGCTCTTATGGTTTGTTTGGTTGCTCGGGCTTTTTTGTTATTTGTGTTTGTTTGTTTGCTTGCTTATAGTTTTCTGGAAAACTACATAGGAAAAACTGACCAGTGTTATTTAGGCAATCACAATGGAAAGATGGTTTCTATCATGTCTATGTGAATCCATGGGAGTGATCCAGGGACCATAACATCTGCTCCTGTAGCTGTCTTTTTATCCACAGGCATTTTGTGAGAACTGAGACCATACTTCCAAAACAAGCTAATTATGAGCATGTCTAATACCACAGGATAATTAAATAAGAAAATGTATTTATTTTTAAAAGATATATAAGTTGGACATAGTGGTGTGGGTCTACAATTCCAGTATTCAAAAGATAGATGCAAAAGGACCATGGATTTGAGGCCATCCTGGAATACATAGCAGCTTCCAGACTAGTCTGCGCTATCGTGAGGTCCTGTCTCAAAAACAAAATATCCAAACAAAGATACAGAATTCAGCCATCTTGGAAGAACAAACAAAAATTGGTTTTATTCTACTTTTAGAAGTGTTTGAAGAAGAAAAATATCCTAGAACGATCACAGAGGTGATTTCAGTGTTTAGCAGTGGCTTCTGCAGGCCCAGTTAGTCTATTTTGGCTTTGTGGTCAGTCTCCAAGCTCAGAAATGCAGAAGCCTTTTCCTGCCCTCCAGAAGAGGGCTCCAAAGTCCCCGGCCAATCCGATGAAACCCAGCTCGACCACTAGAGGGAGACAGTGAGGCCCTTGTTCTTCTGCAAGATTTCTAATTTGTATTTGTTTATAAAGTCATCATTTTAAAGACTCTTTCACCTAATTGGGCTTTATAATGAGTGCATGGTGCCCGTGAAAATGTGCCCTCCAAACCCAGGAGGCACACTGCAGCTCAGTATTCCCATCCCATTAGGCTCTAGCTGACGTCTGCTTACCTCACACAAAAATTATTTTCTCCTTTTCAGTCTGTTCATAACATTTTTGAAAATTTATATGGTCTGCTAAAGTCAGCCATGCCTCAGGAATGTTTTGGACCATATAATGTATCTGCTTCTCATTTACTCTTGAGGTAGCGGCAGTTAATACAGAATGTACAGGTGGTAGAAAGGCTCACGCTGGGCCATTAGGAAGTCACCCACTCAGTCCCCATGCAAGTCATTGTATAGTCACTTAATAAAGCTGCCTATGAAGACTCCAGTGTGCTTCCCCGAGGGCTCTGGTGCTAAGCATAATGATGATTATAATGACAGAGGAATTTGTTTTTCAAATATCTTTGCACACACAGCTAAGAAGATATTCCTTGAATAGGTCCACTAGGTTTTTATATGACCTACAGAGGGGCTGGAGAAGATTAAAGATAATCCACAATATTGGATAATTAGCCTGGCAGAAGTGTTACCCAGTCCGGAAATGCTGCTACACACCTCGATAGGAGTCCTCCCTTCACTTAGAACCACAGCACAGATACCCACAGATCCCTGGCGATGACACTGTACTAGTGAATAGTTCCACACAGTCATGCGACTGTGTAACCTGGGGTCTGGTATCTAGTATATCTAGAATGGTAATCGTTGGACAATGCAACTATAGGCCACAGCTTCGTTCATAGACCTGACTAGAATAGGGATGTCTTTGTGGTTTGCTTTTGGGCCTTTGAATGGAATGCAACAGACTCTTCTGTAGTGGCCTCCCTCACCTCTATATTTCAAGCCAGACTCATAAACAGTAAGCACTCGCTTGAGTACTTGTTAGAAAACATGGAGGGAAGGACCTTTGTCTGACTTTGCCAGCAAACCTTCTCTTTCCAGCCTGCAATGTCCTTCCCATTGATCAAGGCCTATTTCAAATGCCTCTTTATCAGATGTTTTTTTCTGGTTGCCAGTGGGATGTGACCTCTCCAGGGTTTCAAGAAGGACTAATGAAGCCAAATACCCCCATTTCCCAGGCTATAAATGATGCTAGGCAATCGACTCCCCTCCCACATAGGTACAGGAAGTGTTTATAAGGTCACAGTACCTAAAGTACACAGAACCAAATCCAGTTGCCTCATGATCCATGGTAATTTAGACTGTCCTCTCTGTGGTCTGGGCCAATGGCTATTGGATTTCCATGGGGCCAGTTAGAAGACAGCTCCACTAAGGATGGAAACACTAAGGTTGATTCTAATGTTAACTTGCTACAAATCCAAATCACCTGAGTAGACAGCCTCACCTGAGGAGTCATCCTGATTACTTGACACCGGAAGACCCACCCCCAGCGTGGGCAGCACCTTCTGCTAGCAGCCCACATAAAAAAGGCATGGCAGAAGGAAAGTAATTTGCCTTTTATTCCATTGGCCATCTCTCTCCCTGCAAGTTGATTCGCTGCAGATGGCTTTGCGAACATCAGGACTTCATGAGCGGCCGCTATCCAGGAAGCTCCCAGGTTTTTGGCACCAGATTGAGACTATAAGGTACCCAGTCATGTGCACTGAGAAGCTGCTAGCTAGGTTGATGGCCTCCCTCGTGACAGACAGCTACTGTGGGACCGCTCCAATTTCAGAGGCAGCAGGTTTCAGGAACCAAACCACATAACTGGCTTCTCAGCCTCTCGATGCAGATATACAAGCGTGAGAGCAGCTATACAAGTGTGAGAAACTAACTTAAAATTACACATATATATTTCTTCCATTGGTTCTGCTTCTCTAGAAAACCCAAACTAATACAAATTGTGGTACCAAGCACAGTTCTGGAGAAACAGACTTGTTAGAACGAATTTCTCTAGTGGGCCTGGCAGTATCTGGTCCTGGCTCTCCTATTCAAACCTCTGGTAGAGAACATCAAAATGCATGGTGTAAGCTGTCTTAAAGAACTCTTCAAGATACATGCATTTGATACCTTTGGTCCTCTTTTAAGGAGAAAGGAATGTAGTGACTCTGTAAAACCTTTGAACAGCTGTGGAGGGAGAGAAGAGATAATGATCATCCTTTGACAAGGTAACAAAGCCAGAAAGTGAGCTGAATGGGTGATAAAGCTGGCCAGCTCTAGATACACATTAACAATCTAAAGGTTTCTAGGTGTGCCCTGCAAGAGAATCTTCTCTCCAGCAACAACAGAGCTGAGTTTCAGACAACCAAACCCAACCCCTCATTACATGATTAGCTGACTTACAGAACAAATGTAATCCCCTGCTTCCCAGGGTGTCAGCAGTTAGAGTAAAAGCAATGATTGGACTCCTGTGGGTTGGGACAGAGATGTGTAAAAGGGCCCCAAGTTCTCATCAAGCTGAAAATCAAGGCACAATGTGATTCTTCAGGGCGGACTTGGGGGCAGCAATAACCTCCCCCAAACTTGGTTGCCTAGGAACAGTGACCATTTACCATCACTCCCCAGTTCCCAACACCAGCTCATATATGCAGCACGCAGTGAGTTGATTGGGGGGCCATCTGCGGGGCTTCAGCATTCAACTGAGTGGTCAGCAGGGATGGAAAGTTCAAGATGGCTTCACTCCTGTCTAGTACTTAGTTCTGCCAGTGAGGAGAACTCTTGCTTCTTCACGTGACGGTTCATCTCCAACAGGGTGTGCTGGACATCTTCATATCACAGTGAGTACTTTATGTATCTATTTTATTCAGACACGCTCTGCTGTATTGTGAAGAATGCCAATTGTGAGCATCTGGCACATATCTCCCTGTGAAGAGTTTCTGGAGTCATGGCACGTGCATCCTTAATTTGCCAGGCAAGGCTTTAAGACCAACACAAAACTAATAGTCTAGGCTCTGGAACTACCACATTGTCACTTTACCGTATTCTACTGATTAAAGCAAGTCTTGAGTTCAGTCCCAGATTCAAGGACAGAGAAATAGATCAAATCACTTGATAATAAGAGTGGCAGAATTGCACTGTGAACAAAATGTACAGTGTGGCCAGTGTAATAAACACCTACCCCACACACCTGGGTTTGCTCATTTCATTTATTTATTTATTTATTTATTTATTGGATTTCTTTTGTTTTTTGAGACAGGGTTTCTCCTTGTGGCCCTGGCTGTCCTGGAACTTACTCTGTAGACCAGGCTAGCCTGAAACTCACAGAGCTCTGCCTGCCCCTGCCTCCTGAGTGCTGGGATCAAAAGTGTTCATCTATAAACAACAACGATTGTGTATCTTTATTGGGCAGGCAAGTTTTCCATATTTTTACCACTGAAATCCAGATGCTCTCATAATTGATAACACTTTGCAACAGTTGTCAGCCAGGTGGCTGTGTGCCATGGTGTCACCGCCTGTACATGTTCCAATACCACAAGAACCAGGGACGAAACTGCAGAATGGGTCTCAGGAGCATGGGGGACATTGTGGCAATGACAGAGGACTGCTTTTATACTCAGGAGTCAAATGTCTATGTGATAAGTGTCAAGAGGCAAATAGAAAACAGTAATGGTCCAGAAGGAGGTACAAAAATGGGTCATCTATAGGTGCCTGCAAAAATAAATTAAAAGTCCGGTGGCCAGGACTTTCCTCTGCTTGCAGACTCCTTTGGAGGGGGGTAACAGCAGGAGGGGTGTATGGGATGCAGGGTCTGTTCTGTGGGAAACACAGACATCAGAAAAGGTCTCTGAGAAGTCAGACTTTAAATGTGGAAGACTTTGGAACAGTCTCTGATTTATATTTTCCTATTTTATACATGCACAATCTATAGTTTAAAAAATACTCCCTAGTATAGTGCACAATTACAAATGACAAAAAAAAAGTCAGAATTTATTTCTTGCTATTTTCTACCTCAGTGATATACACTTGTGAACTTTAGGTCAAGGGTGTCAATTTATATCTGTATTTTTGAAAACTATTCTCATTTGCTCACCATTATGTTTCTGAGATTTTTCAGTGGTTAGCATATGAGGTTGCACTGTGTAAACATTCCTTGGCTCGAGTACCCTTGTGGATGGGCATCGGCCAATCCATCTGGGCCCGGACACAGCAAAAAAGAGGAGAGGTTGCAAACTTGCTCTCAGCTGGAGCTAAGACCACCCTCTGCCTCTGCCCTTGGACAGCAGGGCTCCTGGTTCAGACAGAGACTGGGACTTACACCTAGGGCCACTCACAACCACCATTTGCAAGGCTCTAGGCTCAGGCTTCACTTCCCTTATCAGTTTCCCTTGTTCTTCAGCTTGTAACAACTTATCCACCCCCATCATTGTATGAACCAGTACCTACCATCATAGACGTGTGTGTGTGTGTGTGTGTGTGCATGTATATATGTATGTTTACATGACAGGAATCACATACACACTTGTCATCTCAGAAACCCAAGAGGAATTTTATGAGAAGTATGGCGGTTGATAAGTGGTTACAAATGAGCAATGGGAACATTAGTGCCTGGGGTGTGGATGTATGAATGTTTCAGATAGGCTGGTTCTTAAGAGGAGAGATTGAGCTCACTGGAAAACAGAAGACCCCGAGTTATTTGATAGGACCCTGGGAGCTTCTTAGATAACAAGATTTGGACAAGAATGGGGTAGGGGGCAGCAAAGGAAGAAACCTAACAACCCTAATTAGACTCCTGACAGTTTTTCAAACTGAGTGGTTTTCAACAGATGACACATCAGAGTCACCTTTTGCTGGGGGAACTGAGAAACAAACGACTCAGATAAAACACATTGCAATGTTTGGAGAAAAGGTCCATGAGGAATTGTATTTACCTATATTTTTCTGACCATTGATTCAGCTGATTCCTATCAGCTGGTTGGTTCATCTGAGATGCATTATCTTGGGTGAAATTGGCTATAACAGTGCAACAAATGTGAGTGCACTCACCTGACATTCTGGAACAGGCAATCTTACAGGAAGAGTAGTTGGTGATCACCTGGAGGGAGGGCTAGGGCAGTGCAGGGGGACAGCAAAGGGACCTGGTGGGGGGGAGGGGGCTGGGGGAGACTGTGAAACTGCGCTACGCAGATGAGATAGTTACAGGACTGTATGCACTAGACAAAATTCACAGCACCGTGGCCAAACAGCATGGGTTTCATTCCATATAAATGAAACTTTAGTAAAAATACAGATAAATACAATTCCACATGGACCTTCTCTCCAAACATTGCAATGTGTTTTATCTGAGTCGAGAGATGATATTTTAAAGACTCTGGGGTGGGGAATAACCTGCTTCTATTCTAAACATGGAATAAGAGCAGATTTTCCTCTCACCCGAGGCAACCAGAGTAGGGGACAGCAGATTTCAAGACACTGACATCGGGCAACCAAGGATGGTGAGCCCTGCGATTTGGAGGTGAAAGATACCTGAGTTTGTTGTAGGGATGCTTTCATGGGTGTATATGTGCAACAAACTCCCTGTTATTTTCTTAGATGAGCAGGTTATGGCATATCAGTGGTGTCTTGATATACTTTTCCTTCTGAAGTTCTTCATATGACTGTAAGCCTATTGCCAGAGCTGGTTGTGGCATATCAACTATGTCTTTATATAAGTCGGTTTCTTTCTAAAGTTCTCCATGTGACTATAAGTCCAATGCCAGAGCTGAGAGTCACCAGCCCTCACAAGACTTTACTTGACCATAGGATCTAGTATCAGAAGGTCCTAATCATTCAACTCGGTGTAATTCAGTTGAGAATCACCATCAAGTAAAGTCCATTGCAAGTCATACAAAGATCTCATTGTAGAAAATCATTCACACTTGCAGGGACTCCTTCTTGGCAGATACTGAGCCTCTCATGTGCCACTGAGATATACCCTCAGTCTGATGCTTTTTGCTGATTTTTTAAAAATTATTTTTATTTAAATTAAAAACAATTTTATTTTACATACCAATCCTAGTTACCTCACCCTCTTGTCTTCCCATTCCCCTTCTCCCAGCCCCCATCCCACCCACCCCCATTCACTCCGCAGGGAAGGTAAGGCTTCCTATTGGGGGATCATCAAAGTCTGTCACATCATTTGGGGCAGGACCTAGGCCCTCCCCTGTGTATCTAGGCTGAGAGAGTATCCCTCCATAGGGAATGAGCACCCAATGCCCATTAGTCACTAGGGATGAATACTGGTTCCATTGCCAGTGGCCCCATAGACTGCCCAGACCCCCCCAACTGATGCCCACATTCAGGGGGCCTGGTTCAGTCCTATGATAGTTCCCCAGTTGTCAGACTAAGGTCTGTAAGCTGCCACTTACTCAGGTCAGCTGTTTCTGTGGGTTTCCCCATCATGGTATTGACCCCTTTGCTCATCACTCCTCCCTCTCTACAACTGGATTCCAGGAGTTCCGCTCCGTGTTTAGTTGTGGGTGACTGCTTCTGCTTCCATCAGCTTCTGGATGAAAACTGTAGGATGACATTTAAGGCAGTCATACATCTCATTATAGGGGAAGGGCATTTTAGGTAGACTCTCCACTTTTGCTTAGATTCTTAGTTGAGGTCATCCTTGTGGATCCCTGGAGATCCCCCTAGTGTCAGGTTTCTTGTTCAGCCCATAATAGCTCTCTGTATTCAAAAAAAAACCCAGGGTAGCCAAAACAACCCTGTACAATAAAGGAACTTCTGGAGGCATCACCATCCCTAATTTCAAGCTCTACTCTAGAGCTATAGTAATGAAAACAGCTTGGTATTGGCACAAAAACAGACAGGCAGATCAATGGAATTGAATTGAAGACCCTGATATTAACCCACACACCTACAAACACCTGATTTTTGACAAAACAGCTAAAATTATACAATGGAAAGAGGAAAGCATCTTCACCCAATGGTGTTGACACAACTGGATGATGGTGTGTAGAAGACAGCAGATCGCCATGCACAAAACAAGTCCAAATGGATCAATACAAATCCAGCCACACTGAACCTCTTAGAAGAGAAAGTGGGAGGCACCCTTGAACAAATTGGAACAGGAGACTGCTTCCTGAACATAACACCAGTAGCACAGACACTGAGATGGACAATTAATAAATGGGACCTCCTGGAACTGAGAAGCTTCTGTAAGACAAAGGATACAGTCAATGAGACAAAATGGCAGCCCATAGAATGGAAAAAGGTTTTTGTTGACTTTTTAAAATTGTGATTGATATAACACTGCAAAAACCAAGAATTGAGGCTTCCATGAAGGGTTTGTTTTGTTTTTGCTAGGAAAAAAAAAGCTAGGCAGCTTGGCTTATTTATAAAATAAATCTTAAGATTGTTCATAATTATCATAGGATTTAATCTACGGGCATAGGAAGTGAATACAAATTCAGCACCTGCTATAATAGTAAGACATGGCAAGAACTGCATGTGCTGGGTGTGGTGGCTCACCTGGGACACTGAGGCAGGAGGACTACTACGAGTTTGAGGCCAATCTGGATCATAGAGCAAGGTCTAGTCAGTCTAAAAAAATCATTAAGGAATAAAGAAAGGAACTGAACATTTAAAAAAATGGAAGTAATTTCATGATTTGTGGTGCTTAAGCAAAATGAATAATACAAGGCCAGGTACAGTGCACAGACAAAAGTCTACAGATGAGCAGCGCTGTGCAAGAGGATGCTGTCTCACCCTTTGCCAAGACGCCCAGCTTTGCTATGGCTACAAGGACTGGGTCATAAATGTAAGGAGCAGCCCTGGGTTCGACAGCCTTTCACATGCTCACCCTGCCTCAGGCTGTGCCTGCGCTTCAGCTCTTCAGAGGGACTGACACTGATGTTGCTTCAGACACGCCCACCTAAAGTCCAAAGCAGAAGTCAAACTTTCTTTATGTAAATCTCAATCTCCTCTCTCTCTCTCTCTCTCTCTCTCTCTCTCTCTCTCTCTCTCCCTCTCCCCCTCTCTCCCTTCCCTCCTCTCTACCTCCTTCCTCTTCCTTCCTCCTCTCTCCCTCCCCCATTTCCTTTTCCCTCCCTCCTCTGCCCCAACTTTATAAAAAGAAATGAATACTTCCAAAAGGGGTTTTTTGAAAATGCTTGTCTCCAGTGGATAGAATTATGGGAGATGTTTTTCTTATATTTTTGTACCCCCAACACTGTCTTAATTTTCTTCAATAGATATATAACACATTCTGAGTCCTCCAAATATATTTAAATTTTTAAATAAAAAAAAATGAGGGCTGGAGAAAGAGCTGAGCAGTTACAAACACTGGCTTTTCTTGCAGGGGATCCACATGGTGGCTCACAAGTATCTGTAACTCCAGTTCTAGGGGTTCTGACAGCCTCCTCTACCTCCTCAGGCAACACACACATACATGCAGGCAAAATACTCATACACATAAAAAAATCTAAAATAGTAAATAAAAGTCACCTAGGCCTTTCTTCTTTCTTCTTTTAAGTTGCCTGTGTATAGAACACATATAGACTTTTAAATTTATATGAATGTGGGTGTTTGCCTGCATGTATGTGTGTGTGTGTGTGTGTGTATGTATGTATGTATGTATGTATATATGTATGTATGTATGTATGAGCTCTATACACTCACAGTGCCCAAGGAAGCCAGAAGAGAGCATTGTGAGCCATCATATGGGCGCTGGCAACCGAACCTGGGCCCTCTGCAAGAACAGCCAGTATTCCCCTACCCCACCCTCCTTTTAAGTGGTTTGTTTTAAAAGACAGCTTTGCAAGATGAAAGCAAGGAGATTCACCTGAGGTTGTGCCTTGTCTGTAGAAGCCTCTAAATTCACAGTGCTTCCTCTCCCAGCAGGACCCGCCGCATTCAGAGGGCCCAGACATTGCTGCAGTGCCGCCTAGGTGGCCACCCCTTCTGCCCTGGCCCTCCTCCCAAAAGCAGAGGGTTGCCTGATACAAACCAGTCACTATGCCAGACCTCAGTACCTAGGGGCAAGAGAACAGCATAGATTTGTCTGTGGAGCAAGGTGACCCAAAGTTGCTTGGACCTGCCACAAGCGAGGGGTGGAGGAGGAAGGAAAACAGGAAGCATGAGAGAGACCCGGAAGAGCAGAGTGAGCTAACTCTACCCTGGGCCACAGGTCAGCTGCCGAGTATTTGCATACATTCTATGGCCTCTTTGGAGTACAACTCTGTCATCATGTTCTCTTGTCACCTCCCAGTGGTCCCTGGATGCCAAGGGACAAGGGAGACAGGTAGCGGAAAGGAAGATTGATCCCAAGTCCCTCAAACCTCGGCCTCACCGAACCCCAGCTGTACTGGCCCTTTGCACGGAGCGCCTAGCTCCTCTCCAGTCCTAGATCTGTCCCTCAGCAAGTAGTGCCCTTGAAACAAAGGCCACTCAAGGGGAGAGACCCCAGCTTCGGCATAGGTAACACAAGCTTCAGCTCCAGGTTGTCTCTATCATCTCTTGTGTGTGTTGAAGTTGAGCAAGAGCAGTCTTGGCCTTGGCACCCCTCCATACCTTCACCTGTAAAATGCCAAATGTACCTGGTAGAGTCCCAGATGAGCCATGCATGCAGATTGCAAACACCTGATTGAGGAAGCCCACAGAAGCATCCGCTGTCTTGCTAGGAAGCAGCAGGCACTTCACCTTCAACTCTGCAGACATTAATCAAGAGCTGCAGGCTGCCAGCCTCACTTCCTGAGGCAAGGCTTTAACAGGCACAGATCACTGGAGCTGGCTCTGGTCAGAAAACAACAACAAAGCAAAGCCGGTTCTTTAAAAAACCAGACACAGCTAACTTAGCTCCTCACAGCCTGGAGCTGGGCAAGGGAGCGTTCTGACTCCAGGGAAGAACAAACTGTGCCTGAGGGGCCTGCAGAAAAAGTTAAGGATGGATCTCCCGAATGGCACGGTACCCGCAGCAGGCTGTGTGAGCTCTGAGCTAAGAGAACATAGGAGGAAGAACACAGAGCAAGAGGAAAATCCAGTGTTTATCTTTCGCTGCCCCTAGCTGGGAAGCACAGCCCCAGAGGCCCAAATGAAGCAGGGGATGAATTGTCTTCAAGGAAAACCGCCGATCCTTCCAAATGGTCCACACAGGCATGCAGAGGGCTCTTGAGTGGAAGGACTCAAGATCTGTTCTTAATACCTTCTAAAGCTGTCCCATGTTTTCTAATGCTCTACTGATATTTGACTTCTTGTTTTGTCAATTTTAGGTATGTTTATTCTGTTGGTTTTCCTGATGTTCAAAGTGAAGATTTAGCACTTCCCGATTTTGCCTTTTCTGTCCTATCTGTATTTGACTAAAAAAAAAAAAAGCTGGTTAAATCAGTAACAGCTAAGTCATTACACCACAAATGTACATCTGGGTAAGTCCAATGGTGTGTCGGATTGAATTTCCTGTTCTAGTTCCTCCTCCTCCTTTGATTAACAACAGCCTTAGTTTTTCCTTTGCTGTGGACACTTCAAAATCTTCACAACCTCGGCAACATAATGTGCTGCCCCACTCAGCACTGCCCTCCACTTCCATCAGGTCTCATAATTTGCCTCTACCCCAGCGGCTCACGGGGATGTGCCTCACATAGAGCTGAAAGAGCCCTTCCGTGGTGTTTTCCTCTACCTTCAGCAGGATTCATCTGTTTCTTATACCCCGCGTAGTTCTTTCCCATGAATTACTCAATTCCTCTGAATGGAGTATGGCCTAAGAAGTGACACAGAGGATGGGTATGTTATGAAGCTGGATGTTCTCCACGCATGCTTAGTAGACAGTGTGGCTGGATGTAGACTTTTCTATTTAATTGATACAGAAATACAGACTTCACCCTTATTATTGTTTAGCCATTGACTCTTAGTCACTAGGTTCCAAGGTCACTTTTCAGAAACCTGGTGCCGCTCTAATTCCTGGTCCCTTTGCTTGTTTAAGCACAATGTTTCTAGGATGTGTTCTTTACCCCTTTGTGGTGGAGATGCTCTAAACATCCATTAAGTTTTTGGAGGATTCAAAGATTTATATGTAATTATCTTGGTGTTCTTTGAAGCTGGAGTGGAAATTGCTTTTTCTCTTATCAAAGAAGGAAAAGTAAGTGATCTAGCTCATGCATAGGACTTCTTGTTGCGGGTCATGTATAGTGACAACCCAAACCTCACATACATTGCTCATACTTGTTACACATTTCTCCTGAGTTATTGGCTCTGCTAATAATGGCCCCTCGGGGGCCTGGCTCTGGAGAATCTAACTCAGTCTAACCCAGGGCTTCATGCTCAGCACAGAGGAAAGGAGAAATGTGGAGAATAAGATACAGACTGGCTGTTTTTAATTGGGAATATGAATGGAAATCTAGAAACCTGGGGTGAATTTGGGTCTAAATGTGACAGAGGGCTCTGGGTCACATTTAATAGTATCTACACTCAGGAAAGAAAGTGAGGAGGAGGCCTGAAAGGAGGGAGATGAGCTTCAAAGAGAAGGATTGCTGAGATGAGGCCCAAGGAGCCGAAGCATGAACTTAGGCTTCTCATAGTCTCCATTCAAATGCTGGATTTGTGGTCTTGCTCAGGTTGCTGAAGTACCCAGGCCTCTTGGTTTTCTCATTTGCAAAGTGGGAACAGTTACCTTGAAGATTATTTTATGAGTTAAAGGTCTTTACAGCTACTTAAAATAGAAACCAACATGTTAGGAAACATCTGGGACCATGCACATGATGATGATGGGATGCATGGTTACTTCCAGAGACCTCCAATATTCTGGAGAACTTTCCAACATGTATTGCCATGTAGATTCTGGGAGAGGGGAACACGGTGACAGGCGTGGGAGTTTGTTGTTGCCAAGTAAGGCCTCCAGGGTGGTATGCAGCAGCCTGGAGTTCATGCTGGCTCTGCCAGGAACACACTGCCTGGCCACACAAATGTCCTGGCTCTGAGCAATAGCAGGTTGGTTGAGATGAAGAATAGTTCATTATCTGGACTGGGTCTCCTGGAAAGACCTCCATGGTCCTTGCTGCTATCACAGGCCATAATCCATGATGCTACTCGGGGCCATGTTGGTGTCTGTGGTCTGTGCCAGTACTGGGGGACATGTTGGTGTCCATAGTCCATGTTATCATCAGAAGCCATGTTAATGTCCTTAGTAAGTGCTGCCACCAGGGAGCATGTCAAGTTCCATGTTCTGTGCTGCCTCTGGAGGTTGTGTGGATGGCCATGGTACATGGTTGGTGCTGCCACCAGATTCCACGTGGAAGTCCATGGTCCATGCTACTGCTGACTATTATGGGCAAGGAAGCTCCTTTTTCAGTGTTATCAACGACTGCATATTCATAGTTGAGAATAAGAGATGTTAAAGAATTCTGTGAGAACATTCCCCCCCCCCTCCAAGAAACAGTCTAGACAGGAAGCCATTGAAGAGTCCTTAAAAATTGTGCTAGGGATGCTGAAGTGTAGCTCTTTAAAGTTAATGGATTCTGGCAGGGAAAGGAGGTGGGGAAGGACTCTGTGATCTTTAAGGGGCTGGCCACTGGGAGTTTCACCACGCTCCAATGAGTATATGGGAAACATAAATTGGACTTGGTGTATCTTTTTCTTTTAAGGGGGGTGAGAACTAGGGTATGAGAGTGGACCTGGAAGAAATGGGAAGAAAGTGATCAGGTGCATTGTGTGAAACTCCCAAATAATCAATAAAAATACTATGATGAAAAAAGGAGGAAGTTCTTGAATCAAAAGTTGAGGCATATGGCAAGATTGTTTAAAGTGGAGTTTGAAGGGCTGGTGAGAGGGTTCCATTTTTAAAGTGAGGATCGAAGTTTGATTCCCAGTACTCACATAGAAAGGCAAGTACACGCCTGCAGTTCCAGTGAAGGGGAGGTAGGGACAGGAGGGCCCCTGGGGCTAGTTCAATAGTCAGTGTAGCTAAATCGACACATAGCCCGGACATGTACACACACATGCAAACATAATAAATAATTTAACAATAATAAAGGGAGTTTGACTTTGAGGGAAAGAATAGTTGAAGTTTTATGGTTTTTTATTTTGTTTTTTGCTTCGTTCAATATGAAAGTTTTCTCTTAGTGTATTTGTCCTGAAACCAGGGATATGGCAAACAGTAAAGGAAGGGGGCGGTCCTGCATTCAGAAAGAATATACAAATAAGGGCTGGAGAGATCAGTAGTTAAGAGCACTGATGCTCTTTCAGAAGACTAGGCGCTCAATTGTCAGCATGCACACGACAAAGACTCAGCCTTCTGTAACTCCAGCTGTAACTCCAGCTGCAGGAGCTCTGACACCTCCTCCCCTGAGCCTCCTTGAGTAGCAGACATAGACATTCGTGCAGGCAGAACACCCACACACATTGAAATAAAATAATTTTAAAAATAAGCAAACATATCTAATATGATACATACAGATTTCTTCTTCCTTCTCCCTTCCTCTCCTCCTCCTTCCTTGTTCTCCTTTTTCTTTGCAAATGTGAACTCCATTTCCCTGTTCCTCAGGCCTGTTGCAGAATGGTGGTGCGCCCTCTGGTGGTTAATAGTTTTAAATGGTTCCACCTGCCCCAAGAGCAACTGTTAGACCTGAAAATAATGCCCACAATTTGGCTACGTTTCCTGGATATGGCAAGTCAGGGTGATTTCCAGCACTTTTTAAGGTGTTGCTGCTCCTCATGTCCACATGTGCTATGTTTAAGGACATATTCTGAATACATGACTCGCTTTGATCTATCTAGCTTGAAATGAGGCTCGTTAGAGGAGGCAGCATGAAGTGGGCAAAATAAAAGTATTTCTGGAGTGTCGCAGAAGTATCCACTGTCCTGTTGCTGAGCTAAAACACCAACCAAAAGCAACTAGTGGATAGTTAGAGAGTCAGAGTCAGGGAAGGAAGTAGCTGATGATGCTTCTTGGGTTTTGTTTTGTTTTGCTTTGCTTTGCTTTGTTTTGTTTTGGCTCTGGCAGCTGGGTACCCAGGGATAGTGAGTGTTTGTTTACTGGTTTGAGCTCTACTGGAAGCAAGGATTTATGGGAGACAGTAGGAGTCCAGTTTATGGCATGTGTGTTCTAGATGAAGAGGTAGGTCCTCCAATTGGAAAAGCCAGGCTGTGACTCTCCATCTGGGGTTCCTTATGTGGATGTGTGTCCTTCAGCTGGATCTTGAACTTGGGGATGGTGGAGAGCAGGTGCTGGCAGGACCTTCAGTCATAGCTGCCATGTACTGGCCTAAACGGTTTGTCTGGGCATGTCTTTTGATGTTAGATGAGGAATAATACATGGAAGAAACCAAACAATTCAGCATTCCCATTCCAGACAACATCTCCATTCCATGCTAATATTATCATTGATGTACACATGCAAGGGCCATCAGTGCATGCTGAGCCAGATTGTTTTTTTTTTTAATAAACAAACTATTTATTTGTTAGGTGCTTTCTCCAGAATCACTTCTCACAAGTGGACGTTTTAGAGTGGAAAAGACATGATGGCCCCACTAGTATCTTCTACAGATTATTTATCAAGGGAAAAATGCCTTTGAAGTCGAGAGCTCTCCTCACAATCGGTTAACATCCCCACTAATGGGGCACAGTGGCATAGGTTGTTCCCTGTGCGCTATACTGAGAGGGACCCAGTTTGTACAAATTAGGATCTCGGCAGACAGAAACACTGAACAGCTCCCCACCTGAAGGGAATGCCAGCAACGAGCTAGCTCACCTGCTTGAATTTAACATCTTCAAAGGCTCAGGTAGACACCGGAAGTAGACGATGAAACCTATTGCTAGAGACACTGTATGCCTTGGATGAGAACACAGAGAAATCTAGCCAGAGCGGAACTGCAAGTTCCTTATTGGTAAGTGTCCATAATGCTGGAAAGTGCTGTGTAGGCTGCTGGAAGGAGAAAGTCACCAACAGCCTTTCTCAGCTGTGGTCCTCGTAGCTACAATTCTGACCTGCCTGCCAAGGTAAACCCACTGGTTCAATAGTGGAAAGAATGTTGGGGGGTTAAGTAACCACTAATATATGTATTATATTAAAAAGGAAAGGAAAGGTGCAGCTGTCCAACCTGCACACAAGCACAGGAGTGTCTAAACACGGAAGACCTATCCATTGTTCCTTTCTTAAGGTCAGATATTGCAATATTATCTTTTCTAGTCTCTAAATCCCATCTTGATGAAATGTCAAATAGGAAACAGGCAAAGGCCTAACCCCCTGCTCTGACAGGCTCTTAGGAATGTATGGTATTTGCTGTAAATCCAAAACTTGAGATATTTAGAAAGGGATTCACTTCTTTTAAATCCAGGTACCCAAGAAGAAAGCTGCCTGCAGGCATTTCTGTCCCCTTGCCACGTCTCAGCGAGCAGCTTCCATGGCCAGCTGCTTTTCAGAGAGGAGCTAGAATCACAGCACACTCATAAGATACCATCTGCAACCTTTGCAGGTCCCAATTGCCCACATGTCAAAGGTCAGGCAGTCAGAACAGTGTTCTTGGCCCTTTTACTAATCATGAGATTTCGCATTAACCATCGCTCTCTGCAAAAAGCAAGAAGCTTCTCTGGCCAAGGCCTACAGCAGCACTATCCACAGGCATAAGCCCATGTGTTCAGGAGGTAATTTGACTGCATTTAGCAATACATTGGTAGTATATTCCCCAGGTCTGTGACCCTTCCAGTCACAGGCTTTGACCAGGTTTACAGACCCAGCAGTGTAGCCCCTCCCACAGAGCACACCTTTTAAATCCAACTCTACCTGCCATGCCATCTGGAGCTTTGCTGTCTCCAACTTCCTATGGTTGGTCCAATAGCCTCTGCCTAAACACACTGGTGGCTAAAACTCGTCAGCCAGCTGATCCGGCTCCGAAGAGTAGAAGCAACATGAGCACCTTGTCTGATCAGACCAGGCAGTGGAAGAAAATATGTTTCCTTTTTTTCTCCGGGAATCTGGTACATTTTTGATGGAAAAATGTCAAAGCAGGTCAAGGGCAGCAGCACGTGCCTGTAGTTACAGATAACCAGCTACCTTCCCTCTTTATTTTTAATGTTTGTCCATATAATTTTTATATGTATAACCCAGAAACTCACAAAGAGACTAATACCTGTATGCTTTTGTGTAGACTTATCAACAGATAAGTGAGGGGCTCACCAATGCACAGCAGTTTAGGCTAGACTGTACAGCAGCGCAAGGTCTGTTTTACACACACACACACACACACACACACACACACACACACACACACACGCACAGACAAAACAAAATTAAGTTTAATTAAGAACAGTGAGTAAAACATTGTGGGCCTTCAGCAGCAGGGCGTCTCTTGATAGCCATCATTTAGAAGTCATTGTTTACGTTTGGAGGGCTCTGTGTTTATCACCTTCTGCTATATGCCCTTTTTACATTTTTTAAAAATAAAGCTGTAAGATACACACATTAGGCATCTGTGTGTGCACAGACTTTGTTTGTGTGTACCTAGACAGTATCAAAAAGTAAATGTCAAGGGTATTCTTACAGACTAAGAAGACCAGGTAAGGGAGCTGACTAAGGAGGCATCTGTTTCTCAACTTAAAGATTTTGTTAATGTTTGAATCTTTTTTTTTTTTTTTTTCTTTTTGGAAAACACCAATACTTGTGGCCCATACCTTTAATCCCAGGTGCCTAAATTAAAAACTGCCCAGAGGCGCTCCTGTCTTCTAGCCATGTAACTGTGGGCTCCCGTTTCCTAGCCGAATCACAGTAGGCAGCTTCCTGTGAATGTACCAGCTCTTCCAGCTGTTAAATGCAAGAGACACACAGATGTTCCTGTGCGCTCAGAAGACTGAGGCAAGAAAATCTCTGAATTTGAGATAGCCTGGTCCACATAGAGAATTCCAGGCTAGTTGGAGCTATACAGTGAGACTGTGCCTCAAAACAATTGAACAAAAGACTGACGTCACATACAGTGAATTATATGAGTGGCTGCACTATGGGAAGCCTGGATAAGCCTGTTCCTGTCCACAACAAGAATCACTAACCTGTACCGGTTCCCCATGTATTTCTCCCAGCTAAATATTTCCATTCCCTTCTACTGTCTTAGTTGGCAGGGTGCAAGGCATCGTACATTAAAAATAAAAGGGAAGGGGTAGCTATCAAACCTGCACACAAGCAGAGAAGTGTCTACACACCGAAGACATACATATCCGTTGCAATGTTATCTTTTCTAGTCTCTAAATCCCATCTTGATGAAATGTCAAAATAGGAAGCAGGCGAAGGCCTCCCCCTGCTGTTGACACCCTGCCACTCTCCGCTGAGGGTTAGTGGGTCTGAGTCCAACAGAAAGCCACAGTGGCAATCAGTCACGTGTGGAATGGTCATAAGCCCACGGTTGCCTGGGTTCCTTCAGTGCCTTGCCCAGCATTTGGGGGCGCCCTCCTGAAGGTCTTTGCCAGGAATGGGCAAAGGCAGGCCAGCAGGCTGTCCACTGGGTCCTTGTCAGAACTCTGGGTGGGCTCTCACAGCATTTGACAAATCTGACCGACTAAATAAGTAATCAACTAGGGCAGGAATGACAAGGTTGTAACAGGATATCCTAACAGGGAAACCCCTCTCATGACTTGAAGATTCTGGTTCTCTATTTATAGCTAAGGTGACTGCTTCTCCTCACTCATCACACTATTTTTCCGTGTATACTTAATAATGTCCCCCTTTATCCCATTGAGATGACACAGAACATCATTATCGTTAGTAGTTGCATTTCTCATTGCTGTCACAGAGACCTTAGAGAAGAGGTAGTGTGAAGGAGGAGAGGAGGATTTCGACTCGGTTAAGAGGGGACAGTCAGTCATGGGTGGGGGGGGGCGGGAGGATGGTGCTCGGAACAGCTTGATCTGTGGCAGTGGGAATTTGTGGCTAGGCTCCTTCCAATCTTAGCAGATCAGGAAGTAGATTGCTGGCTTATAACCCTCCTGGCCATGCCAGCCAGCTCTGCCCTATATCCCAAAGGGTCTATGCCTCCTAAAGCAGCATTCCTGGCAGGGGTCTAAGAGCTTTAAACCCGGGAGCCTGTGGTGGACATTCACCACCCAAATGGAACATTGTGAACCCATTGGTAACATCTTCTTCACACAGAGATGCATTCTTACCATTCCAAAAAGAATTTACTCTAGCTTCAGCAGCATCTAAGGCACTTCCGAGCATTTTAGAACCAAAGATGCCAATTTCAGAAGGCAAGGCAGCCACTAAAGTGGCTTTTCCTCTCTGAAATCACCTGGCCACTTTTGAGACGACCCCCAGCTTCACAGCGGGGAAGCCAGGTTTTGATTCCTTGAGAAGGCAGCTGATTCTAACTGTGCCCTGAGGTTAAGAGAATTTTCAGGACATGTTTTCTCTTTTCCTTCCTGTCTATGTGCATTTTCCTGGAACCCCTCCTCTGCCTCTCCCACTCAGGAAACTTCATTCTCTGGTAACTAGGAGAACTAAAGACAAGAGCTTTCTGGCACATCAGTAATAACCGAAGAGATAATGAAGCGGTCAGAAACACTATGAAATAGCACCTCTGCCACTTGGAGCTATTTCTCTACTCTGTGCCCCCATTTCCCCATCTGTAAGATGGCGCTTGATAGTAGTGTTCCCTGGTGAAGCTAACAGCAGGTTTGAACAAGTTGATGAGTAGCATCTTGGATATTCAAATAATAAAAAGGCGACTTGACCCCGATTCTGTGGCCCCTGACTGGAGAAAACAGAGGGAATGAATATAATGCATGATGCATGAATGGATGTTTGGCAGATTTGACCACTGAATGAGCCTCTGTTAAAGAAACATAATCAACGAACAGAGTTCTGTCATCTGAGGTATCCCACCCATCACCAACGACAGGCAACCTGCCTGCCCTGTTTTCTTCATTGTCAACAGAGCCCGAAATAGACCAGCTTCATTAGCCCCAGGAGCCCAGGAGTGATTTCAGTGGCTGCTGCTCTGAATGCAGTTCAAAAGCACAGTGACCAAGGAGGAATTAATGACACTTTTGACTGCTGTCACTCTTTCATTCCCGTGGGGGCCCAAAGCGCTTCTCTGGACATGCTCCTGGAGAGCGTTGCTTATGATTTCTTTGGCCAATCTCTTTTTTGAGTTTGATTTTTCATGAAGCAGATTGAACATCTTGAGGAGCCAGAGATCTTTACTTAACTGGATCCATAAAGAAAACACAAATTAGAATTGAGCAGTCTTTAAAAAATAATCCAAGTTTTTCTCTCACTGTCTAAATCAAATCCCTGGGAATATAATGACCTTCACCCAAGACCACATGGGGCGTGCAGTCTGCTCTGCATATGGTGTTGATTCTGCCAGAGGAAAATGGACATTGGCTCTCTAATTCCTGACAGAGGACTCGGAAAAAGACATCTTTTAGCTCTGAGTGTATTTATCAGTCTTCCCAGCACTGATTGAAACCTGCCATTCAGCCTTTGTACGGCCACCAGGGACACTGAATGGGTGTTGATGCAAGGATTTCAAATACTAACCTGGAATTTCGATCAGATCCTTGAGGCTGCCAAGCAGGTGACATCAGTGTGTTATCTGAGTCATGTGGCACACAATAGACAATAGTGGTGGCTGTACAAAGACATTCAAAGTCGAATATTAAAAAAAGAAAAGTGATTCCGGCAGCGTGGAAGGGAGCTGTATTTTCGTGTCCAATTGCTCTGTATTTGAGTGGGCTGTGCAGCCTCACACATGTTAGTAAATCTCTTTAAGGCTTAACTTCATTCATCTGTAAAGTAAAGGGTATATGTAGTAACTGTCTCCAGTTGTGAAGATTTTAGAACAATGAAAAGCCATTAGCAGCCATTAGGTAATCAAATTCAATCTCCCTGCGTGAATAGCTTGCTCACTTTCTCCTCCAGATAGCAATGTTTCCTTAGGTTCTAGGTGTCTGTGTGCTGGAGCATGAAGACCAGGTAGTCAGGGAGGTCTGCCCAGACTCTACTGTGTTGCCTTTCTTTTCACACTACTCTGCATCAAAAGCTTGTCCTAGGGGACTTCCTTATGACACTCAGAAATGGTAAGACACATAGCAACATATGACCATGATGTTCCAAAGCCAATGACACATGAAGCAGAATGTCTGTCTGTCTGTCTGTCTGTCTATCCATCCATCCATCCATCCATCCATCCATCCATCCATCCATCCATCCATCTATCTGTGCATCTTTTTATTAAGACTAGCTACCAATTCCCAGGTAGAAGCATTGACATCCCTAAGCTCAGTCGTCCCATACCCTCAATATTAGAATAGCCAAGAACATCTTATTTGCCTTAAAATTTGAAGGAAAAAGAAAAAACAACAACAGCAACAACCATACTTTCAAGAAGGGAAGGATTGAAAACAAGAAAAAGAACTCCCTAAATTTTCCCTAAATTTGAGGCCATGACCATGGGGAGTAAGGAATGTCCCTTGTATTACACGGTTCTCTTCATGATTTTCCTCATATGTTCCAATAGTCTGAAATATTATTCTGTCCTTCATTCTTATGGGAGAACATAGTTTGTGTATGGAGTCCAGGAAAGAAGCAGCAGTGAGGATGCGAACTGTTCTTCTCATGCCATGACAAAATGCCTTATGGAAGCAACTCCTTCAAGCCGTCATTAGGGCCGGCATTTCTGTCACCTATCACAGTGACTGGAGCATGAGGCAGCTGCTTCTGGGTCCCACACTTTCACTGTCCATCACAGTGGGGATGGCCTGGAGGCTGGGGCATGAGGTGGCTGCTGCTGACATCGGGCTGACTGGAAGCAAAGTCAGCCTGCAAGGCTCAAAGCCCACCCCCAGTGACCCACCACCACCCGCCAGTCTACACAGCTCTAAAACAGCATCGCCACCGGGCAATCAGGGGTTCAAACACGCAGGTCTGGGGGAGGGAGGCACATTTCAGAATCAAATCAAAAAAAAAAAAAAAAAAAAAAAAAAAAAAAAGAATCCATACCAAATACTCAAATACTGCTGCCAGGCTCAGCAAATGAAATCTGAGTTCAAGACAAAGTGAATACATTGTTAAGATACAAATGTTCCTTCCACTTGGCCACTGTATGTCATTTATGGAACGTAAGCAAATCGCTTTATCTGAAACCTCAATTTCATTGCATATACAATATATTTTAGTTTGTAACCCTAAGTCTGACCCCCTAGGAGTGCATGAGACAATGCTGTTTGTTCATGGTGTCCGAAGCGTGAGGCTGTGCAGGCATCTTTATTCAGTGCCAAGCTCAGCATCCCCAGGGATGGGGATCATCTGTTCTCTGACCTTCCATCAACTATCACTTTAGCATCTTCTGAAGAGACTACAGGAAGAAGCAGAAGAAAAGCCTCTCTTCCCACATGCATGCAAAGATGCTACAAGGCATCTAGAGCTGAAATACAGTTCTATCAAATAAGATGTAGGAATAACATATCAAAAAAACCCAGAACTGTGTGCAATTTTTATTCATAAATGGAAGCTATTGGGGGGGGCAGTGTCTTCTCCTTCCATGATTTTAAATATTAAAACACAGAAACTTGGTTAGTTTGTCTCTGGAATAAGATGTTTGTCTGTGCATATATGCATAGCATTTCTAGTGTGTTGACCCAGATGCTAATATGCCAATCCAAGTGTCAGATCTTCTATCTATCCACAAAGTGTATGCAAAAGAGAGGTTCATTTGCTGGCTAAAGGATATTTGGAAATGGAAAATTCTGGAATACCATTATGCTAAGGCAGAGCACTAGTAGTGAATTTAGCCATTGGTACCCCTCAGCAGGTCTGGTCCTGAGGTTTATGGGGGGAGTGTATGAAATCCTGAGTGAATGAGTTATTGACATGGTTGTAGCCATGGCAAGGACCCCAATGCCTCAGACCATGGAAATGACAAAGTCTTTCCAGGTGAGATGCAGAGGGATGGCAAAGCCCTCCTCTGGTCCAAGTGTGAATAGTGATGATATGTGCAGAAACTGTCAATCACAGCTTCCTCTTCAGAGATGACTGCAGCCTGACACTACTCCCTACAGAGACCTCCTGCCCAGATTAGCTAAACCTGCCTTCTTGTTCATCTGGATAACATAAACCTACCCGCCTATTCATCTGTATTCAATAAACCCACCTCCTCAATTCAGATATTTGACATAAACATGTTGAGTTTCTCAGCTGCTATTGGTTGTAGTGTGTCTCCATCAAAGTCCATAGCTCACCCAATCCCAGCTTTTCTTTACATATGTCTGTGTGTCTGTCCTTTGTTTACTGCCTCATCACTGCAGATGGGTCTGTAGGGCCAAGCTGTTCAGGACTTTAGAGAGCTTTCTGAGGATTAATTCTCCACCTTTACTTTCAACTCTACCAAAGAATATCAATGTGGTGATGGTCCCATTAGGGGCTCCTAAACTCACAGTAGAGTCCCACTAAGAGCTGGAGTCTATTCCTCTCTGTAGTGAGGTAGTCCTTCTGTAGCACTGACCACGCCCATTGGGGGGTGGAGCGATGGGCGGAGGTGACCTGAGGAAGGAGGTCGGAGGGGGCGAGGAAGGCGCTCTATGGAGACAGAGGCAAGCAAATCTCTATGATTTACAAAGTAAACATAATATACAGACTAAATTCCAGGACAGATAAGAGTTACACAGTAAAACCCTATGTCAAAAAATAAAAAAATAAAAGTAAAATAAACAGAGTAATGATAAAGGCACGTAAAGATAAAAAGCTCAGAGAGAATCTGGTTACTGTATGCTATTGTGTTGTCTCTACATTGTTTGACTGCTGAAAAAATAACAACTAATAAAGGAAATGCTGCTGGATTAATTCAATTTATATATTTTAAAAATACTTTGACTCAAACATTTAAGTTCAAGGACAAGTTACTGGGGAAAAGTATTTCTATTTTTGTTTCCACAGAAATTGAAAAGCTGTGAATTCCTTCCAGACTAATGTAGTTTGAGCAAGCCAGACCCCCTAAAACAGAGTTCCTGATGATCCAACATTCAAAACAACTTAAATAAGACAGACTTACAGATTACAGCCATACAGACTACTGCCATCTTCTCAGGATCCCCCCATGACAGCGCCCCCTGTCAGCAGGAAGTAGTTTGGAAAGAACGACGCCCAAATTCCCAAACATTGTTTATAAATGTTTGTTTTCATGTAAATGGACTTGGTTATAAATGGGTAATGATCACAGCCAATTATTTTTAAAGGTAAAAAGGGAATTATGGTATTGATATGATTACTTTGTTTTGGAATGGATTTTCATTTATTGATACAATTTAATGTCAATTTTGTGAGATGTGTATTTCTCCTCTTGTTTAGGTATTGTGTTTATATAGAAATATAATGTAGTACAGATTATAGATAATTACCTATGATAGTCAAAGCTTAGAGTTAAGTTAGTTAGGTTTTTCAAGATACACAGAGATGTATTTGAGATAGATAGGAATTCTTCAAACCTTTCAAAGACCTACAGAATATGGCATTTAAAATGGTTTAGGGTTTTTGTGACAATGAGACATAATTGCTCTTGGCAATACCACCTACACCAGAAAGGAAGATGGACATCGAAGAAATGCATTATAAAGTTTGCTTCCAATATGGCAAGACTAGCCATTTGGACAAGATACTGCTCTTGTCTGGACTGTTTGACTTTATGCTGTATAAACTGGACATGCAGGACCCACAGAAAAGTGACTGCTGATTCAAGATGGACATTGCTACAGAGTTCCTGCTTCATGGAAGAGTCTGCGAGACAGTATGCAGGACACAGAGAAAAGTGACTGACAAACTGCGAATACAAGAAGACAGTTTAAAGTTTCCTGTGTTGCTAAAGAGTCTGCTAGACACACTATGGCCTATGGGCTAAAGATGGAAGATTACAAAAGAACCTTGGGTGACCAGGCAGTGAGTTGTCTCTGTCATTTCTAGAGCTTATATACTATCCTTCTGTGGTCTTTGAAGGAGTTGAAGACAGATAGTTATGGTTATAGTTTTCCTTAATATTAAAGATAAGTTACATAGACTTTAAACACACAAAGATAGGATAGATGATGGAATATTTTCTTCAAATCTTGCTAAATGTTAATGGACTAGTGTTAACTGTGATTCTTATTTGATAACTGTTATGTGATATATTTTGCTATGTTAAGGTTAAAACCCTTGTTTTTATTTAGACAGAAAAGAGGAGATGATGGGAGGTGTCATTCTGTATATGTTTCTCATACTGGTTAATAATAAAGCACTGTTGGCCAATAGGAAAGGAAGATAGGAGGGACTAGGAGACAAGGAGGAAATAGGAAGGAGTAAGGAGGAGTCAAGATGGAGAGTCTAAAGAAAGCAGTATGCCGCCGGCTCCCCGGTAAGAGAAATACATAGATCAGCAGAAATGGGTTAATAATTAAGGCAGAGCTAGCCGATAAGAAACAAGTAACCGGGCCAACAGTATTGTATCAAATACAGAGTCTCAGTGTGTTATTTGGGGCTGGCTTGGTGGCGGAACAAGAGCAGGTGGCGGGCAGAAAACCGTACACCTTACACCTCTCCTTTGCACCGAATACCTCCTGGCTTATTTGGTCATTAGGCAGGTAGGGGTGGGAGGGTGTGTGTATGATGTGCCAGCTTAAAGCCTCACCTTCAGGAAGCCTGAAATCTTCCCATTGAGTACATCATAAGAATTAGAGAGGCTGAGACCACTGAAGGATGAGAACATTTGGAAGAGAATCCTGAGGCCTAAATCGCCCCTCACAACTACCACTACCCAGTGGACAGTAGATGACCTCAGATACAGGAAGGCAGGCCTGTGTTAAATGTCTGACTTCTTTTTAAAGTACAAAGTTTGGAGTTGTTGCACAGCAACACTCTACAAATGTCCACATGTCCCAATAAATTCCTTTTCTTGGCCAGCAAGATGGCTCTGCAGGTAAGGTACTTGTTGCCAAAACTAAGGACCGGAGTTTAATGCCTGGAATCCACAAGGTGGAAAAGGAGAACAGTTTCCCACAAGCGGTCCTCTGGTTTCCACATAGACATACAAACTCGCACATAAATAAATGAACGTAATAATAAAACAAATTCCTTTTCCTGTAAGTTCTTAAGACTGCAAACAGAAACTTCCAATTCACACATTTCCTGCTCATCTCCCACTCATTTACTAGAATGTGACCACACCATGTGTCATCTTTTGTCACTATTTTACTTTACAACTGAATTTGAGCATCTTCCCCTAATAATAAATTAGACACAGTAGAGAAAGAAAATCTCCCAAAATTATCCTCGAGTCTATGCCCAAATGAGACTTCTCTATGACATCATGGCCCCTGGCCAAATGTTATCCTCAAGTTTGCCTCAATTTTGTTCTAAAACAGAAGAAGAAAAGTGAAGCTGTGTATCTCAGAAACACAGCCACAGTTTACTTAGTAGCTTGATTCAGGGTTTGGCAGGTATTTTGTTCTGGAGGAATTTGCAACCACCTAGTAGGATTTGAAAGCATTTTCTCTGTAGGAGGCAGCTGTGGAAGTCTGACCCGCTAAGATATTTTTTTTTCTTTAGAAGATAAAACTAGATATGTAATCTAGTGTCCACCCCCACACATAGCTGAGGCACATCGGAGGAGGAGTGTGGTGTTCACTTTCACGGTGGTGTAGTTCTATACACTAACCTGTTGTGTGCTGTAGTGAGCATCCTTCCCAAGGCCGTGACACCTGCTCAAACGTCTGCCCAGCATGTGAGGACAGAGTTTAATGACTTAGCTCAGGCCACTCGGGGTCAGCTACCCCTGCCTGAGGACCACAGAGCCTTGTTTAATCTCCAAGGAAGTACTTTTATTATTTTTGGTGAGGTCTGTGAAGCGGTCTGAAGGAGAGAAAGAGAAGGAGAAAGGGAAGCTAAAAAGCAATTGGTTGTCAGTGTTTGTGGCTTGTTTGCTGTGACAGAAACTGAGAAAGACACAAGAGCGTGTAGCAATTCTTCCTGAGTGCTTACAAACCCTTTGACTAAGTGTAATGCTCCACTACAAGGGAAATCAATGTAAACATTCAGTGTTTGGGGATGGGGAAGATAAACAGCGACACTGCCTCTCAATGCCCTCTGCATTCACAGAAGGGCTAGCCAGATGCTTTATTTGGGTGCTCGTGTGAAGCTCGGTGCTAATAACATTTGCCCAATAGGTGCAAGGCCTCAGATTCAATGCCCCAATAGGATCCCCTAAATCTAAATATATATTTCATGGCTTCTCTTTAATCTCCATCATAGAATAGGGTTTAAATATTTATGAATGCTTTTATTACATGTAGTATTTGTGAAATACCTATGAATACTTTACAAGTGAGGAAGATAGCTCTGCAAGTTCAGTAGCTTGGGAAGTGATGATGAGTAGACTAATGACACATACGTGGAGGTCATAAGGACACAGCTGGACTCCCACAGTGATAGTGATGAGTAATGTGACTTTAGGTAAACTGGACAATTTTCTTAGACTCTAAAAAGGGTGGGAAAGGCTAATATGTCACCTTTCTTGCAGAGAATGTATATATATATATATATATATAATATCCAGCATACAAAGCATCCTAAATCAAACCTTGCTACCTTTCTCCTCAAAGTCTGCACACAGCTAGAGAACGGCAGTCACACTGCTGACTCTGGTTAGATTATTCTACTCATAAAACGGAGACAGAAGAGGGGCACTAGGTAGGGGTTGAGCATCATTAAAGCACAATTTAGACCAGTATTAGTGTTAACGGTAAGTTCTGATTGGGAGTGTTCCTTCTGATGTCCGTTTTATTGTGAGTACGCCAAGACGCTGGGGAGCAAAGGGTGGAACAATTTGTCTTTCAAATTGGCAACTGTTAGACTCCCCCTCTTTGCTACACTTGCTGCCTTAAACGAAGCGATTGAGACCAAACACTAGCAGGCTTCCGTATGTCAACATTTGCTGCATTGACTACTCCACGAGCACTGTGAGTAAACTACACAATGATGGCAGCTGCTTGATACCACTCCTGAAGTCGCAGCCCCTCTTGCTCCTAGTTTGTACTTGACTTCTTGCTGTCACCAGTCTTGCTGAACCTCAGTTGCCTCTGCAACCATTCCAGTGTGGGCCACCTCCCCCTGGTGGCCTGGCAGAGAAGCTGCTGCGACTGGAATGAGATACTGTATGATTGTTTCAGACACTAACATTGATTGGTTGGAAAAGGTTGCGGTGATTGGTGTGAACACCTAAGAGTCTAGATTAGTTATTTTCTGTGTCACCGTGTCAAAAACACCTGACAAGAGCGATTTGAAGGGAGGGTTCTTTTGGCTCACAATTTGAGGAGACAGTGAATCATGACAAGGTAAGCTGGTCACAGTGGACCCCCAGTCAGGAAACTCTGGGTTTCATGAATGAATGAATGAATGAATGAATGAATGAATTAATGAATGAATGATCTTGGCTTGCTTGCTCCATTTTATTCAGTATGGTACCCCAAACCATGGGATGTTGCCACCTACATTTCAAGTGGGTCTTGCCCACTTGATAGGTCAATATATAGCAACTCCTTTACACACACACACACACACACACACACACACACACACACCAGAAGTTTGTCTCCTGCAACATTAGCCACTGCCAAGGACCAAGGACCCCAGTTTTATAGGCCTATATAAGGGCTGGACCATCTGTGAAGCTAGTATCTCCCTACTTGAGGCCTGCATGAGATCTGTTGCTGTAGATAGCATCACCTGCTGCTGCTCCCACCTACTTTGATGAAAGCACAATGACATAAAGGTGTCAAAGGCCAGCTCTTGAAGAGCTTCTCCTTGCCTCCAAAAATTTCTATCAGAATAGAGCAAACGGTCCCAGCATACTGACCAGGAGCAAGGCTTTCACACACCAGATTTCCAAAAGCTAAATTCAGAGAAAGCATCTGGACATGGAGGATGACAGATGAAGGACAGTGTCAATTCTGCAGCGGGACAAGCATTTCTTTCTGTCCCCAGACATATCCCATATGAATCCTTTGCCTCCCTCTTAAATACTGAAGAAAAATCTGTGCATTGAGTTACGAAACATTGCTTTTTAATAAAGAAACTCCCCAAGGCTTCTAAGATGTGGTGGGGAAGAGAAAGTTCAGTATTATATTGTTACAGCTCTGTGTGTTCTTTCCCTAGCTATTACTTTTCTCACGCCCCGCCCCTCTTCTCTTCCTTCCTACTCTTATCATTGGCCTCATTCTTCAAAGCCAGCTCATGTCTCATGAGCCTCTTCCGGTCTTTCCTTTTCCTGGGTGTAGGAGAATGTGTGTTTTTGGTGCTTAAATGTAATTTATTTCCATTTCATATGGGCATAATCTTGACCATAATGATTGTTTGTGTACTTTCTTTGTCACAGGGTTTGACCTTGTCATGAACCTATAAGATAAGGGCCATGTTTGAGTCCTTGCTGAGAATTGGGTTGACTGCACTGTGAGATACCCATCTGTAGTGAAGGCCAAACTGAGAAGTTGGCAGAAAATAAGTCTTTATCTCCACTAAGTTTTATAACAAGGAGGCGTGATGGCGGGTTAGGGGGGTGTGTGTGTGTGTGTGTGTGTGTGTGTGTGTGTGTGTGTGTGTGTGTGTGTGTGTGTAGGGGCTTGACAGCAAAATAAATGAGAGTCAACAGGCTTCATGAGCTGCTTGCTAGCCTTAAAAGGGACAATGAGAGTAAGCCTCAGGGCAGCGCCTGCCATAGACCAGGGATCTCAGAGATAAGAAAAGCAATTGTTTAAATGGCAAGATGAAAAAAACATCTCACACTCAAGAGCTCACAGAGACATGTCCAGGTAGTGGGGATGCTGTCAAATTATTATAAGGTATTTGGTGATGACTGCCCAGTTTATAGTAGACTGAGACTCTTCTGCCTATGCCCAGTCTCTATGCAGGGAAGAGGGAGGGGATCCGGCTGAAGCAAATGGAAGGAACCTGCTTTCCTACTGGGGAAGACACTCTGGTGTCAAGGCCATTATTGTATTGCCCATCCAAGTCACAAGGGCTGACAGAGCTCCAGGTAGTGAGCCTAAGAGGCTGCATTGCTCAGACTCTGGTAAGAGGGGAGTGCTGAGACCTCTGAGCCATGATGGACTGGTGTGATAGATCCCACGCCAGCATCAAGTGCCCCATGTCTGAGGTAATGTCTGGGGCAAACAGGAGGGCATAGTTGACATCAGAGTCAGAATTGTTTGCCTCAAAGCATCTTGTTAAGATAGTTTACTGGCTCATGGGAATAATCTATTTAACTTTGGCATGGGAAGAGAGGGTCAGTTCTCCTGGAAGTGCCTTTGGTCAACATATGATTTACCAACAGAGATCCAGGTGTCTTTTAGTCATGTGTCTATTGGTTTCAGGGGTGGCAGGTCCTGGTAGAAATCTCAGGTACTAAGTTATGGCTCCTGTCCCCATTACATTTGGTTCATGTGCGTATGTGTGCGCACGTGTCTGTGAGTGTGTGTGTGTGTGTGTGTGTGTGTGCGTGTGTGTGTGCGTGCATGCGTGCATGTGTGTGCGTGCATGTGTGAGAGAAATGGCAACAAGAGGCTCCACTATTCCAAATTTAACCTCCATTCAGTGTGGATGTGGTTGGAACGTGGAGTTGGCACTTGCCAAAAGGGCCTCAGATGGACTCGAGCACGTGTTCCCTGTGGTTGAGAAAGCTACAGTGCTGAGTGCTGCTTGGCTGGACTGTGACCCTGGATGTGATCATCATCTCTGCCTAGTGAAGATGATGGAGCCAACAGAAGCACAGAGGAAGCTGCAGGCGAGAGGGGACGGGCTGAACCTTGCTCAGGGTTTCACGCATGCCTACTTTGCCAGGAACTGGACCTCCATGTATCTCAGCCTTCTTATCGTGTTCCAGCGAGGTGGGTACTGTGACCTTCCTTTCACAGTGGAGGTGCCAGAGGCACAGAGAAGTTAGGTTCCTGCCTACAGTCACACAACCAGCAAGTTCAGACAGAACTGAGTGCAGGTTACCCTGATCCCAAGATCTCTGCTCTTTCTACCAAGTTGCACTATCAGCTAGTGTGGTTGTACGCATGTGAACACAGAGTACCTTCTGGAGACAGGGAAACCCCAAGGGGAACAGCAAGGGGCCTACAGCTAACCATGCTTTAGTATAGTCCCAGACCAAAACAAACAAACAAACAAACAAAAAAAGCTACCTACATGGTTAATTATTGAATTAGAGGAAGGGCTATCTCCCAAAGACAATAGCCATCAAGGCGAAGACCGAGATAGTTCCCTAATGCTTTGTTCAAAGGTCCATACCAAGCCAGGGCTAGGCAAATTTATCTTGATGGTGAAGGGAGGGTTCGCTACTTCTGGACTTCCATGTGAGAGAGCAAAACTCGTTTATGCTTAGGCTCATTGAAGTAGCATGCCTAGCTCTAGGCATTGAATTTAATTTCTAATGTATCTTTGAAACCTTGTCTGATCTCTACTGTACGCCACACACCTCATTTTCTGCCCTGTGCTCTCAATGTGGCCACTCCTGCCAGCTTACAGTGGTCCAAACACACTGTGCTGCTTTCTATATAGGGCCTCTGTGCCCTCTTACCTCTTGTAGCATTTGGATGGATGGATGGATGGATGGATGGATGGATGGATGTGGGTGGATGGATGGATGGATGGATGGATGAAAGAAGTCCTCCTGTCCTGATTCTCATACTCTATACTTGCCTCTTCATTCTCTTTGGCTTCACTTGCTAAAATTTTCAACAATCCTGCTCTAATGGGATTTGCAATATATTGCATGGTTTCAGAGCACCTTCACACAAATAGTGAGGTTTTTCTTCTCTACCACAGTTCTCTCCAGTACATAAATATCAACAAATCTTCTCCATAGAAGATATTCAGCATAAAATCAGCCAGACCCCGTGATCGCATTTAAATTTGGGACCTGAGCAGTTAATTGCAGTTTGGGAATTAATTATCCTATCATCATTATCATTTAATATATATAGGTTAATGTTAAACAAATAGCAGATAGGCTAGGGGAGATGCCTCAATACTCTGTGCTCCCTTCCAAATATTGCTTTCTGAATCCAGTGTGTCTCCTGGCCTTGTTCTTTTACCGAGTGGTTCTCAGGTTTGAGCAAGTGTAAGAACCACCTGGAGGTTTGTTGCAGCACAAATTGTTGGGACCACTGCCTGAGTGCTAGATTCAGGAAGTCTAGTTTGTGATATCACACTGCCTTAGTTAGGGTCTCTATTGCTGTGACAAAACAATATGAGCAAAACTACTCGGGGAGGAAAGGGTGTATTTGGCTTACACTTCTATATCACATCCATCACTGAGGGCAGTCAGGGCAGGAACTCTGACTGGGCTGGAACATGGAGACAGGAGTTGATAGTAGAAGTTATAGAGGAGTGATGCCTACTGTCTTGCTCCCCATGGCTTGCTCAGTTGACCTCCAGCACAGGGAAGACATCCTCAGTGAGCTGGGCCTTCCCACATCAACTATCAATCAAAAAAATGCCCCACTGACTTGCCCATGGGCCAATCTTGTGGGATCATTTCTCAACTGAGGCTTCCTCTTCCCAAATAACTCTACCTGTGACAAGTTGCCCGTAAAACTAGCCAGCACACATACATGGTAGACAACACACATTGCAAAACTTCCTTTTGGGGTATTTCTTGCATTTTTCATACATCAGAACACCTGAAAATGGCAGTGCCCTTTGCAGAATATAATGTAATAATGGCATATCTAATTTCTTCCTGGGGTGACTTTAAGTATCAATGGGGTTGGGTGGAGATGAGTGGAATTCAAGAGCTTGAATATACCTTAAGGAAATTGAAACGCTCGGGTTCAACCGAACGTTTGTTTCTGGAAACAAAGATTTTATTAGAAAATTTTGTGCACTTCTCTGTCTTGTCAAGGAAAAGAGGGTGTGCATATAATCAGCCATACTTACATGTTTTTCAGTTACCATTTTTTCTTACTAATTATCCACTTTCCTGCAGCGATGAGATCATAACTCTTGACAGTCATCTCAGTCAGGCATGATGGCACATGTCTTTAAGCCCTCAAGAGGTAGGGGCAGGGGGACCTATCTGGTCTATATAGAGAGTTTCATGTCAGCCCTGGCTACATAATGAGGCCCCACCTTTAAAAACCAATGTTTCGGAAAGACAAATTCTGTGTATTTTCCTCATAGGCAGAACTTTGATTTAAAACTCTGTGTATGTGTGCATGAATATGAGTGAGTGTTGTGTTTGCATGTGTGTGCATTTGTAGCTGTTATAACTAGAATGGGATGGTGAGAGGGAGGGAGAGGAATGAAGGGTAATGGAGCAGATGTAACAAGAAAGCATAAGTGAGGACTTACTGGAGAAAATAAAACCAGGCATCAGGGAGGGGAACAGAGTATAATGACACATACATATGAAGATGGCATGATGAAACCCACTACTTTGTTTCCTATCATAAAAAAATTAACTTAAAAACATTATGGAGAAAATTTTTTAATATTTTAATAAATGTTCTACAACTTAAGCATTTCTTGAAAATTGGAAGGAAGCTGCCATTGTTCTAGTGTGAGAACGCCAGGGTGCAGATTGCTAAAAGTGTTTTGTGGCCATGGACCCCAAGAGCCACTGTAGGAGAATGAGGTGTTGGTTGGAAGCTTGTCTGTGGGAGCAGGGAGCTGGTGTACCATGAACTGCATCAGCACTTTGAGAGTAGAAGCAGGGTTATAAAAGAAACATTTCCATCCTTTATTCAGTCCCTTAAAATGTATAGGAATTGAGCATGCAAAAAACAAAACAAAAAAAACAAAACAAAACAAAACAAACAAACAAACAAAAAAAAACCAAAACCCCAAAACCAAAACAACAACAAAACCCCACATATATTTGTATGGGGATTATCAGTGGCCCCAAATAAAGAGAATATTGACAACTAGAGTGATAATCACACAGTCCCTCCAGGAAGCTTGTTGGTTGAGGGGCTCTGACATTTAAAGTCTTGGTTTTAATGACTTTGGGTTCCTGTTAATGGGGGACTTGAAAATGAAATCTTTACATAAGGCCATGGCGCTCACCAGAGGCTCATCTTACAGCCAGCACAGGACAACAAATAAGAAACCTTGGCTTCAATCTAAGAATTGCAAGGAGAGAAAAAATTTGTAACCACAGAAATACCTTCTCAGAGGTTTCAAATTACAGACCCCATGACTCAGGCAGCCCCAGGTTGGGCAATAAAGCCTGAAATGAATTTGGTGGTTAAACTTCACACTGAATGGCAGGTACATATCCAGGGTATACATTTATTGACATGCACACAGCAGGATGAGGCATGTTTCTGATCATCTACTTATCTGTTAGAAGTTATAAAAACATCTTCAAAAGTATTAGGAGGAGGAAGAATGAAAAGTTGGGATTCATGATAACCAACTATGAAAGGATCAGGCTGAATTAATCAAATGAACAACAACAACAAAAAATGTCACAACTAATGAGGTTTTAAGCAAGAACAGTGACAGGAATCAGATAGAGCTGAAAGGTAGTGAACAAACTGGAATACAGATCCAAGGAAATTATTTAGAATGTAGTTTAGAGAAATTAAGAGACTTAAAATATTAGACTGAAGATAGTGCTAACAGGTGAGAAGTTCTAACGTGTCTAACAGGAACAACAGGATGAGAAATAAAGACCACTCAGGATACTCAGGCATGTCCTGAACACTCAGAAATGATGTCAAAATCCCTTCTTAAGTGCTACTTACATTTTTATGCAAAACAACAGCTGGCATTAAGGTAAATCAGACCTCTTGGGAAGCATGATTAATTCCAAATCTGCTCAGGAGAGACCCAGAGAGAATGTGGAATATCTTATTACATAAACAGCAAAGAACACTCCAAGACTACAAAGGTCATGTCAAGAAAACTCAGAAGCCAACCTCAATAAGTTCCCATGGATCAAAGATGGGACAATCATTGTGACAATTAAGATGCATTTACTTTACAAATGATAACTGAAGTGGACTAAAATATTTAAATCTGTAAAACTTGTGACTTGGCACTTGTTACTTTGCAAATTCTTAGTGAACCTTGGAAGATGCCTCAGTATGATGGAAGGCACAGCAACGACAACACACATTATTTTAAGACTGTGTGAACTGCTACTCAAGATAACCAGAAGCATTTCCAAGAGTATTCATATAAATTTGGGGGCAGAGAATATAGCACAGTTTTAGGGAAAATGTTTACCTAGAATATACAAAGCCTGGTTCAAACCCCAGCATTGCACAAACCTGGTGTGGTGGTATACACTTATAATCCCAGCACTTGGGAAGTGATGGTGAAAGATAGGGAGTTCAGTGTCATCCTTAGCTATGGTTTCAAGCTATCCTGGGATATCTGAGACTCTACTTTAAAAAAAAGTATTTAGCTAATAATTGGAAAGGGGAGCACAGAGTATCTCTGTTGGAGAATATTTGTTATACTGTGAAGATGTGTCTTTGTCAAGGTGCCTTCTAATTGGTTTAATAAAGTACTGAATGTTCAATAGCTAGGCAGGAAAAGGTTAGGCAGGACTTCCAGGGACAGAAAGGACTCTGGGAAGATAAAGGCAAAATGGTCAGACAGACATGCAGGCAGCAGAATGAACAGTATGGAGATGAGGAAATGAGCCACATGTAAATTTTAAAATATGGGTTAATTTAAGCTAAAAGAACTATTTAGGAACCAGCCTAAGCAAAGGCTGAGAGCTTTCATAATTAATAATAAGTCTCTGTATTGTTATTTGTGAGCTGGAGGCCCAAAGAAAAAATCCAAATACATGTCCCCATTTTATATACTGTAAGGAAATAATAGATCTAGACAATGATTCTCAATAGGTACTAATATCAATGAGAGCCACAATAAAGCATTAGGCTCTTCCTCAGAGGAACACAGCATCAGATATGAAGGAGGCTTTCCAAACACAAAACAAAATCTAACACACTGAAAGCTCTGAATTGACTACAATTCACAGGAGGCACACTGGCCTGTAAATACTTTGGATTTGCAACAAAATATAGATTACAGGAATTTCTCCAGAATGAACTAGGTTCTGAAAAGAATTGCAAAGGGAATCTATAAACTGAAAGAAACATAGGAGGTCTGTGGACTAATTGCAATGAATAAATCACTTTTGGTTCTTGATCCAAAACATATGTAACATAATCAGAAAGCTATAGACAGGATATTTAATGATATCCTGACCTAACTTTAGGCATGCTAATGGATTTGATTGTTAAATGTATGCGTATGCACACACACACACACACACACACACACACACACACACACACACACACACAGAATCCTTAAATAAAGTGACTTGGATGAGCACAGTTGGTTGTCTTGTTGGTTAGGGAAGTAAAGATTTCTAGGAAGGGTAGGATGAAGCAATGAAAATGGATGTGCCAGTAATAACTTGACAGAACACAGTAGGATGAATAGTGTGAGTCCTCCCTGCTTATGTTCAGCACCAACAATAAAGAGCTAGTTTTCACCGTGCTTGGGAGTTAGAGAAAACCTTTATTGAGAACAGATCGCTTGAAGTTGTTACAATGCACTTAGGCAAAATGACACTTCGTGGTAAGACAGGGACCACTTGACATACAACTCTATACCCTCTCCCATCACAACAGTGGAGGAAATAAGTGAGTCACTGCCAGGGAAAATGGAATGCAAGTTTCGTTTTCAGATTATGGACAAGACATTCTCTTTAGGGCCATTTTGTTTTCAATACTGTACAATATCCCAACTTTACGAGACAAGGATGATTGAATGTAATACAAAACTATCTCACAGTAGAAATATCACAAAAGACATAGGGCACTTTAAAGGAAATCAAGTAAGCACATACAAATTGCAGAAGTTATTTGATGTAAAAGGAAAGTTAAATGAAAGATACTGGGTCACCTAAAACCTCTTTAAATCATGCTGGGTTTCTGTGCTCACAGCTGAGTTCAAGGTGTTTCTCTGATTCTTTCTGAAATATTTACCACTTTTTTGTTGTTTGTTCTGTTTGTTTTTGAGACAGGGTCGCGCTATGTAGCCTTGGCTAATCTCAAACTCCCAAAGTTCCACCTGCCTCTGCCTCCTTCATGTTGGGGTTAAAAGTGTGTGCCACCATGCCCAAGTAGATCTCATCTTGTATAAAGACCCTTCCTTATGAAAACAGGAATTGCTTATTATAGCCATCAAAAAAGCACATTCTCATGATGTGCTATTGTTCAAAACTAATTTTTTAATCTTAAAAAAGTACACCTATAATTCATTTATGAGACCAAGAATAAATTATAATGGGAAGTATAATTAATTCAAAGGAAACAAAATCTGTAAAATTTAAAACCCAAAAGGAACAGCATGGCAATTTAATGCAGCTGAAAGGAACATGAAGTAACCTAAAGCGAAACAGGAGGAAGCCATAATAAGAGCACAAATGAATGGAATTAAGAACAAAAATGTTGGCGTCTGACAGAGCCAACAAAAAAAGACTTCTCTGATCTCCTTGAGACTCCAAGCGTACGAGGGATAACATCACAGATATGAAGACAAAATCAGAGTGAGTAGAGCAAGAGCCTGGCAGGTGCAGTGGTCCTCAGTGCTCTTCCTCCATCTGTGGAACGCAGAACAGCATGGTGGAGAGCAGCAGACGCCTCCCCCAAAACTTCTATGTTGCTGGGTCTGAGAGGTGGGAAAAGACCCAGTTCCCTGTGATGACTCACAGTGGTTAAGTCACTGATTGAGGATCAAAGGCTGTCCTTCAACCACAGATCACGAGCTCATTTCCACCCAGGTGGGGAGTGATAGAAGTCAGGACAAGTTAGGAAAAGCTGTTTGTAGATGTTTCATTTTTCCTTTAAATGCAATAAAGAGAATCAAGCCAGATTAAATATTTCATACTTGATAAACATTGACACATTTTGGGCAAAGTTTTAAAAATTAAAAAGGAAAGACATAGTGCACAATAAATATAAGATGAGATAGGCAATAAGCTAAGACAAAGCAGATATTAAAATAATAAGAGTAATATGAATTTTATATTAATAAATGAGTATTTAGGTTATTTTCCCAGGAAAATATAGTTTTGTTGAAGTGAGCCAAAAAGAAACAGAAACCAGCTGCACCTATAATGACTAAAGAAAATGAACTTATAATTATATTGAAAATAAAATTCAGCCAAGTGTGGTGGTGCATGCCTTTAATCCCAGCACTTAAGAGGCAGAGGAAGGTGGATCTCTAAGTTCGAGGCCAGTCTGGCCTGCTTAGTGAATTCTAGGACAACTAGGGCTACACATACACACACAAAAACCCTGTCTCAAAAAACCAAAAAAACAAGTATACAAATAAATATAAAAATCTGTCATCTTCTTCCTCTGCTCCAAAAAATAAGAAGGAAGAGGAAGGAGGAGAGGAGAAAGGCTACAACCAGGTCAAACTGATTTCACTGGCTAGTTCTGCCTAATGTAAGATGGGCCCATCAAATCTTATACCAATGCAAGTAAACAATATGAACCAGGAAGTTTTCTCTCAACCATGGGGTACATTTATTTGCTGAAAGGGAAGATTGTCCTTGACTTATCATGTTTGTTTTTGTCACTCTTTCTTTTCACTCAACTTTGAAAAGGAAAAAAATAGGCTGGAAAAAATTACTCCTGCATTTAATGGAGGAATAGTCAATATAAAATCTGGTCTGTGGGAAACATGGCAGAGGTGTGATGTCAATGCTTATAGTCCATATTGGTCGTTAAAAAGTGGAAATACTCTACCCCCTGATTGAATGGCCAAAAACCAAATGACTGACAGCATTAAAATTAAATGCTGGCAAGATAAAGTAATAAGGGGGGGGGACAAAAACAATGGCAATTCTCATTCATTGCTGTGCTATTCCGCCAACTAACCCAATAGCTCAGATTATCCATCTTGAAAAGTGTCCAGTTTTCTATTCAATGTGTGCTGCTGCAGGGTCATGTGACCCACTACATCCAATGATACTACCATATCTGACAGATACAGATTCTGCAAGGAGCATTTGCATGAGCTACAGTGAATATCTTAGGATTCTGGACTATAACTATACCATCGTCTCTAGCTATCTGTTTTCCTTTGAAAAAAGTTTTCTGGCTTTGAGCTGCACTCTAGCCCAGACAAAACCCTTGACTATAGATTACATGTTAACATAGGCTAAGTTAATAGGCCTGCTATTAACAGGGTATTATTGTCCCGTGTGTCATAAAAGTAAGCATGCCCAGTGTCTTAGTTACCTTTTTTTTTTTTTTTTTTTTTTAATCACTGTGATAAAACACTGTGACCAAGGCAACTTAGAAAGAATTTAAATGAGCTTACATTTGCAAAGGCTTAGAGTCTGTGTGGTGGGGTAAGCATGGCAATAGGTGGGGGCAGCAGCAGGTGAGGGTGTGCAAGGTTCACCTGTCCTTTCTCACATGATCTTATGGGCATCAGGACTACCAGCGCTGGCACAGAAACATAGATGCTGTGTCAACCACTGTTGCACTCGGTTAAGACTCTGTCACTTGCAGGCTTTTTATGTTTGGATCAGCACCTGTGAAAACAGATGGCTACATAGTTGACTTGAGTATCGAGCAAAATCTCGGGCTTTTTATAGCTCTTGACTATCAGGTTGGCTGCTAGGCAGTAAGGTTTGTGCTGCGATCTAGGTGTCACGTAGTCAGGTAGATATAAAACACTATGAGAGGGCATTTTAACTGAGTGAATGCTATAAACAAAGGCATGTAGATGGAGTCAGATGTGATCTATCTGAGGTGATCGTTTTTGTTAAACGTTTCCCTTTTTAATATATAATATTTTTTATTTAAATTTGAAACAAGCTTGTTTTACATGTCAATCCCAGTTCCCTCACTCTTCCTTCCTCCCTGTCTCCTCCTCACTCCCCCCCCCCATCACATCCCCTTTCTGCTCCCCAGGGAGGGTGAGGCCTTCCATGGGGTAATCTTCAAAGTCTGTCATATCATTTGGAACAGGGCCTAGGCCCTCCCCCATGTGTCTAGGCTGAGAGAGTAGCCCTCTATGTGGGATGTGCTCCCAAAGTCCATTCATATACTAAGGTTAGTAATGATCCACTACCAGAGGCCCCATAGACTGCCCAGTCCTCCTAACTAACACCACATTCAGGGCGTCTGTGTCGGTCCTATGCTGCTTTTCCAGCTATCAGACTGGGGTCCATGAGCCCCCCCCCCCCGCCGCCCCCGTGTTCAGGTCAGCAGTTTCTGTGGGTTTCCCCAGCCTGGTCTTGACCCCTTTGCCCATCACTCCTCCCTCTCTGCAACTGGATCCCAGGAGATCAGCTCAGTGTTTAACTGTGGGTGTCTGCTTCTGCTTCCATCAGCTACTGGGTGAAGGCTCTAGGATGGCATATAAGGTAGTCATCAATCTCATCAGGGAAGGACAATTAAGGTAGTATCTCTACTATTGCTTAGATTGTTACTTGGGGGTCACACTTGTAGATTTCTGAACATTTCCCTAGTGCTAGATTTCTCTTTAAACCTATAATGGCTCCCTCTATTATGGTATCTCTTTTCTTGCTCTCCTCTATTCTTTCCCTAACTTAATCCTGCTTCCTCATGCTCTCCTCTCCTATTCTCCCCTTCTCTTTCTCCTAACTCCCTCTCCACTTCCCCCATGCTCCAAATTTGCTTTGGAGATCTTGTCCCTTTCCCTTTCTCAGGGGTCCATATTTGTTTCTCATGGGGTCCCACTTGTTTCCTAGATTTTCTGGCAGTAGGATTTCTGGCAGTAAGCTGGTAATCCTTTGCTCTGTGTCTAAAATCCATATATGAGTGAGTACATACCATGATTGCCTTTTTGTGACTGGGCCACTTCACTCAGGATGGTTTCTTCTAGTTCCATCCACTTGCCTGCAAATGTCAAGATTCCATTTTTTTTTTTTTTTTTTTTTTTTGTCCTCTGAGTAGTACTCCATTGTGCAAATGTACCACATTTCCTCCATTCATTCTTCTGTTGAGGTGCATTTAGGTTGGTTCCAGGTTCTGGCTATTACAAATAATGCTGCTATGAACATAGTTGAACAGATATCCTTGTTGTATGAATTTGCATCTCTTGGGTATATGCCTAAGAGTGGAATTGCTAGATCTTGTGGTAGACTGATTCCCATTTTCCTGAGGAACTGCCATGCTGATTTCCAAAGTGACTGTACAGGTTTGCAGTCCCACCAGCCAGGGAGGAGTGTACCTCTTTCTTCACATCTTCTCTAAGTAAAAATCTTTGGTGTCAACTGTCTTTGACACCAGTATCTCAGAGTTGTTTTGATTTGCATTTCCCTGATGACTATTGATTTTGATCACTTTCTTAAGTGTCTTTCAGCCATTTCAGATTCCTCTATTGAGAATTCTCTATTTAGTTCTGTGTCCCCCTTTTTAATTGGATTATGTGGTGTTTTGGTAACTAGCTTCTTGAGTTCTTTGTAGATTTTGGAAATCAGCCCTTTGTCAGATGTGGGGTTGGTGAATAATTTTTCCCATACTGTGGGTTGCCATTATGTTTTGTTGACAGTGTACTTTGCCTTACAGAACCTTTTCAATTTCAGGAGGTCCCATTTATTAATTGTTGATCTCAGTGTCTGTGCTGGTGTTTTGTTCAGGAAGCAGTCTCCTATACCAGTTCATTCAAAGGTACCTCCCACTTTCTCTTCTAAGAAGTTCAGTGGATTTATGTTGAGGTCTTTGATCCATCTGGACTTAAGTTATGTTCATGTCAATAGATATGGTCTATCTGCAGTCTTCTACACATCAGCATCCAGTTATGCCAGAACCATTTATTGAAGATGCTTTCTTTTTTGCATTGTATAAGTTTAGCTTCTTTGTCAAAAATAAGATGTTTGTAAGTGTGTGGGTTAATATCAGGATTTTCAATTCAATTCCACGATATACCTGTCTATTTTTGTGCCAATACCAAGCTGTTTTCCAGACTACCACTCTATAATAGATCTTGAAGTCAGGGATGGTGATGTCTCACGAAGTTCCTTTATTGTACAGGGTTGTTTTGGCTATCCTGGGTCTTTTTTTTTCCATATAAAGTTGAGTATTGTTCTTAAAAGGCCTGGGAAGAATTGTGCTGGTATTTTGATAGGGATTGCATTGAATCTGTAGATTGCTTTTGGCAAGACTGCCATTTTTACTATGTTGCTCCTACCTATCCAGGAGCATGGGAGACCTTTCAATTTTCTGGTATTTTCTTTTATTTCTTTCTTTACAGACTCAAAGTTCTTATTATATAGGTCTTTCGCTTGTTTGGTTAGCATTACCCCAGATATTTTATGTTGTTTGTGGATATTGTAAAAGGTGATGTTTCTCTGATTTCTTTCTCAGCCTCTTTATTATCTGTATATATTAGGGCCACTGCTTTTTTTTTTGAGTTAATCTTGTATCCTGCCACTTTGCTGGAGGTGTTTATCAGCTGTAGGAGTTCCCTGGTAGAGTTTTTCTGGTCACTTATGTAAACTATCATATCATCTGCAAATAGGGAAAGTCTGACTTCTTCCTTTGCAGTTTGTAACCCCTTGATCTCCTTTTGTTTTCTTATTGCTCTAGCTAGAACTTGAAGTACAATATTGAAGAGATATGGAGAGAGTGGAAGCCGTGTCTTATTCCTGATTTTAGAGGAATCACATTGAGTATCTTTCCATTTAGTTTGATGTTGGATGTTTGTTTGCTGTATATTGCTTTTATTATGTTTAGGTGTTCCTATTATCCTTCATCTCTCCAAGACCTTTATCATGAAGGGGTGTTGGACTTTGTCAATGGCTTTTTCAGCATCTAGTGAGATGATCCTGTGATTATCTTTGTCAGTTTGTTTATATGTTGGTTTACATTGGTGGATTTTCATATGTTGAAGCATCCCTGCATCCCTGGGATGAAGCCTACTTGGTCATGGTGTGTTATTTCTCTGATGTGTCCTTGGATTCGATTTGCTAGTATTTTATTGAGTATTTTTGCATCAATGCTCATGAAGGATATAGGTCTGTAGTTTTCTTTCTTATTGTGTCTTTGTGTGGCTTGGGTACTAAGTTAATTGTAGCCTTGTAAAGAGAGTTTGGCAATGACCCTTCTGCTTCCATTGTGTGGAACTCTTTGAGGAGTATTGGTATTAGCTCTTTGAATTTCTGATAGAATTCTGTACTGCAGCCATCTGGCCTTAGGTTTTTCTTGGTTGGGAGAGTTTTGATGAGTACTTCTATTTCATTAGGAGTTGCTTATCTGTTCTTGATTTAATTTTGGTAAGTGTTATCTATCCAGAAAATTGTCCATTTCCATTAAATTTTCAACTTTTGTGGAGCACAGGTTTTCAAAGTGTAACCTGAAGATTATCTAGATTTCCTCAGTGTCCCTTTGTTATGTCCCCCTCTTCATTTCTGACTTTGTTAATTTGCATGTTCTCTCTCTGCCTTTTGGTTAGTTTGGTAAAGGTCTGTCTATCTTGTTGATTTTCTAGAAGAACCAACTCTTTGTTACATTGATTCTTTTTATTGTTTTCCTAGTTTCTACTTTATTGATTTCAGCCCTCAATTTGATAATTTCCTGGTGTCTGGAGGTGAGTTTGCTTCTTTTTATTCTAGAGCTTTCAGTTGTGCTGTTAAGTCTCCAATTTCTTCATGTGGCCACTTAGTGCTATGAATTTTCCTGTTAGCACTGTTTTCAAAGTGTTTCTTAAGTTTGGGTATGCTGTGTCTTTATTCTCATTGAATTCTAGGAAGTCTTTATTTTCCTTTATTTCTTCCTTGACCCTGGAATGGTGCAATTGTGCATTATTCAATTTCCATGAGTTAGTCAGGTTTCTACAATTTGTGTTGTTGAACTCTAACTTAAAGCATGGGGTTATTCCATTTTTCTTTTCTTTTCTTTTCTTTTTTTTCCTATTGAGCTATATTGCTGAGTATGTGATCAATTTTAGAGAAGGTTGCATATGGCGCTGAGAAGAAGGAATATTTTTTGTGTTTGGATGGGATGTTTTATAAATGTCTATTAAACCCAATTGTGTCATAACTTCTGTTAGTCCCTTTGTTTCTTTGTTTAGTTTCTCTTTGGTGGACCTGTCTAGTGTTGAGAGTGAGTTGTTGAAATCTCCCACTATAAGTGTGTGAGGTTTTAGTAATGTTTCTTTTACAAATGTGGGTGCCTTTGTATTTGGGGCATAGATGTTCAGAATTGAGACTTCATCTTGATGGATTTCTCCTGTGATGAATAAGAAATGATATTCTTCATCTCTTTTGATTGATTTTAGTTTGAAGTCTAATTTGTTAAGTATTAGGATTGCTACACCCGCTTGCTTCTTGGGTCCATTTGATTGGAAAAATCTTTTCCCAACCCTTAACTCTGAGGTAATGTCTGTATTTGAAGTTGAGGTGTGTTTTCTGTATGCAGCAGAAGGATGATTCTGTCTTCATATCCATTCTGTTAGCTTGTGTCTTTTTATAGGTGAGTTAAGACCATAAATATTGAGGGATATTAATGACCATTGATTGTTAACTCTTGTTTGTTTTGCATTTGGTGGTGGTGGTGATGGTATTCTCCCCCACCCCAATTTTTCTTTTGATTGTTGGTAAAGTGGAATTATCCATTGCCTATGTTTTTTGTGGGTATAGCTGACTTCCTTGGGTTGGAGTTTTCCTTCCAGAACTTTCTGTAGGGATGGATTAGTTGATATGTATTGTTTAAATCTGGTTTTGCCATGGAATATCATAGTTTCTCTATCTATAGTGATTGAAAGCTTTGCTGGGTAAGTAGTCTGGGTTGGCATCTGTGGTCTCTTGGTGTTGGTAGAATATCTTGCCAGGACCTTCTGGCCTTCAGAGTTTCCTTGGAGAAGTCAGGGGTAATTCTGATAAGTTTGCCTTTATATGTTAGGCCTTTTTCCTTTGCTGCTCTTAATATTCTTTTCTTTATTCTGTATGTTTGGTGTTTTGATTATTATGTGGTAAGGGGCTTTTTTGTTTGTTTGTTTTTGTGGTCCACTCTATTTGGTGTTCTGTAAGCTTCTTGTACTTTCATTGGCATGTCTTTCTTTAGGTTGGGAAAGTTTTATTCCATGATTTTGTTGAAACCAAACCTTTGTGTTGGGTTTCTTCACCTTCTTCTATACCTATTATTCTTAGGTTTGGCCTTTTCATGGTGTCCCATACTTTCTGGATAATTTGTGTTAGGGATTTGTTTGATTTAAGATTTTCTTTGGTTGTGAATCTATTTCTCCAAGTGTATCTTCAATTCCTGAGATTCTCTCTTTCTTCTCATGTATTCTGTTGGTTATGCTTACATCTGCAGTTCCTGATCATTTGCCCAGTTTTTCTATTTCCAGAATTCCCTCAGACTGTGTGTGTGTGGGTTTTTTTGTTTTGTTTTGTTTTTTTATTGTTTCTGTTTCAGCTTTCAAATCTTGCACTGTTTGAATTGTTTCTTGCAATTTTTGGTTTGTCTTTTCTTCCATTTCTTTAAAGGATTTTCTCATTTCCTCTTTTAGGGTCTCTATCACCTTTATGAAGTTGTTTTTAGTGTCATTCTCTTCTGCTTCATCTGTGCTGGGATGTTCTGACCTTGCTGTTATGGAGTCCCTAGACTCTCGTGGTGTCAATTGATCTTTCTGTTGTTGACTGTGTTCTTATACTGTCATCTACCCATCCCTTCTTCCAGTGCATACCTGTGGGGTCTCTCCCTCTCCTGCTGGGTATGGAACCAAACAAAGTTCCAATACTCTAATGGCTGTCCTCTTCCAGTGGGTGGTGGCGGTACTAAGGTACTGGCAGTCTCTGGATAGGAAGGCCTGCCAGGACAGGTTCCACCTTGTGTGTGCAGTCCCCAGTCCTCAGGAGGCTCTGAGCAGGTCATGGGTTTGAGCTGGCAAATACCAAAACCATGGTTACAAAATTAAAATTAATTCAGGACTAAATTACTATATTCAAATGTCTGGTTTTTAAAAGTTCTAAGCTGGTTATCATTACATATCCCTGTAATCCTAATACTTTGGAGATGGAGGCAGGAAGAGCCAGATTCCAAAGACAGCTTTGGACTAGACTGCATGAGATCTTATCTCAAAAACAAGGGTCAGTGAGATGTTTCAGCCCATGACAGCACTTCCCACCAAGACTAATGGCTTGAGTTAGATCCCCTGAGATCCATCAAATCCATGTGACAAGAAAGAACCAACTCCTGCAGGTTGTCCTTAGTCCATTTGTTTATTTACTTGAGTTTCAAAGCAGGATAATGACATTGAATTGCATGTCATAAAAGAATGAAATATAGTATAAGAAAAGAAAGGCATCGGGTTTCTTATCTTGAAAATGACTGCCACTTCCTAGCTATGTGATCTTGGATAAGTTCCTTCTCTGAGGCCAGTGTCCTCATCTGTTATGGGAAAAGTAATAGTCATCTTGACTTAGGAAGGTGTTTTAAAGGTTCTAGACAATGTCTCTAAAATGTTTGGTGTGATGCCCAGGACATCAGAGATCAATACATTGTGATGGTTTTTATGGAGCATTCATTTGTCCAGAGGAAACAAGAATATAGATCTCCTCTGTCCTGAGGTCATTACAATTGTACAGGGATAAGATAATAAGGACCTAGGCTAAGCTAGTGATGTATCAACAAACATAGACTCAGCACATGCAAGCCTTAGAGACCACTCTGGCATAATGATATCTAAGATTTATTGAGTGCCTTACACTTGCCAAATGTTGCTATAATCCCTTCAAATATTGATTTGATCTTCTAAAAATGCTCTGAAGATGTTGTTGCTATCTCATGATTGAAAAAAGAAAGAAAAAGTTCAGTGAGATGAAATAACTTCAAGTCAAGTAATGAAGAAAATGCCTGCAAGCTCTCAGCAGAGGCAGAAAGACCTGTTCCCATGTGCTAGATTGCCAGTCTGTACTCACTCCCCAGGGGAGGAAACTAAGGAGTCAACAATGGGGATGCTGTGGCCTGGGAATTGAGGAGGGCAGGAACTGCCTAAGCTGGCTTTGACAGCTTGATGTCTTATCCTGCAGAGCTAGAGGTGAAGGGGCAGAGCTTCTGAGGAAGTTTCCAAGTTTGGGACTTCAGTTTACCTCAATATGAATGTGGGTTCCCTGGCAGAAGTGTAAGAGTCATTGTGGAAGACAGTTGAGCTATTCATCAGCATCTTTGACTTTTCAAGGCATGGGGATCATGGGGACTGGTGTGATTGACAAGGAGTTCATGATGTGGTACCATGAGGACTTGGTTTCTAGGATGTATGGCTATACCAGGGCATTCTATTTTCTCAGAGGAAACTCAAGGGTTTGCTGCTATCAACAATTTCATTTCCCAAGAGCAGAAAGACACAATTCACAGTCTTCCTCTTTAACCCCTTAACTTCATATTTCCTCCATTTGCTACAACTGACTTTAGTTTTCTATACCGACATCATGATATGGTAGACAAAGGTTAGGATTAGATGAACCTCAGTTGCTGTGGCAACTCACTAGCTCAGTGATCTCGTATAATTTCATTAGAAGTCACTTATCTTGAATATATGTTCTATATATTCTATATTCTATATATTATTCTATATATTCTATAATGCTTTACATGAAGATTGTAGTGAAAGACTCATGGAAACCTCTAGTTAGTGAATATCAGTTACCTGCCCTGGGCTACTTGTACTTTTCCCTCCAGGGTTGGTTTAAAGCCTGGGTCACAAGCTCTTTGGTGTTTTCCCATTGAGAGGCAGGTATCCATCCCCCTCCCTTGGAATCTGGGCAGACTCTCCAAAGCTTCAGCCAGTGAAAGAGGAAGAAGATTCATTTGACCTCTGTGACTAGACCATTAAAGACAAGGATGGATGGTCTTGTCTGGTTGTTGAATGTTTGCTCTTAGAGCCATGAGCTGCCTCTGGAAGTCTGACTACCCTGTAGGTGGGCAGCTGCAGCAGAGTTCCAAGTATGGCCACTCCCACCGTGCACATGCTAGATATTTACAAGCACCACAGTTGCCAGCTGACTGCCACCAAATGATATTCTTCAGCACTACACAGAAACAAAGGATTGTCTAGACAAGCCTCCACGCAGGACCCCACTCACTCACACAAGAATGAGTAGAATGAAATGGCTGTTTCACATCATGACTTTTGGGAGTGTTGTAGAGCACTATCCTCCAAGCAGAACAAAAGCCACGCTGTGTCTGTTTGCAAAGCATCATCTATCGTAACTGAGTTTGTTGACTGTGGACATTCCCTCAAAGGAGGAAAGGTTGGGGGAGCTACTCCTCACTGAGTAGCCACCCCTCCCATATATATGGAGTTCTGCCTTAATTGCCTTGGCCTGGGGTCTTGGGAAGGGGCTTAAATATATATGTGGAAGTAGACTAGAGGTAAGGCAGCTCTGTCTGTGCAGAGAGTGGGAAAGCCATGCGTTGGATGAAGACTTTCTAAGTGTCTGCTTTGAGGTTACCCACATCCCCTCCACTATGCTCTGTAAGTAAGCTCAATTAAATCATTGGTTTCCCACGGTAAACTGTGGTGAAACTGTACTTTGGTTTATGGTTAGGATCTTAATAAGGGAGGGTAGACATTGTTCATATCTCCCCCAGGGAGGATATCTTAGCAACAGGAAGTAATGTACTACCCAGTAATACCAAATAAATATCTCTCTTTTTTTATACCAGCTATTGCCCATTCTTGTTTGTCTGTCTTTATTTTAATTAAGGTTTTAATCTTCTTCTTTGTAGTCATCGTTGTCTTTGTCATCATCATCATCATCTCCTCCCCCACCCTGTGTGTGTGTGTGTGTGTGTGTGTGGTGTGAAGGCCAAAGGCCAAAACCAAGTTCTTCCTTGGTTGGCTCCATCCTACTTTTTGTAAAATAGTCCTCTCACTGAACAAAGGACTCATCAATTTGGCAAGCTAACTGGCTAATGAGTTTCCAAGGATCCACCTATCTCTGCCACCCACCTCCACCTTGCTCCTCCTAGTGCTGGGGTTAAAGATGCATTCTGCCACCGGATCTTTTACATGGGGGTCTCATATCTGTGGGCCATCTGCCCACCCAGCCATGCCTCTCTGCATACTCATGCCTTCATGTGGAATAGCACTTGGGAAAAGTCATTTTATCTACTCTGCCTCTTTTCTCCAGGAAGACTTTTCTGGGCATCTCCATTGTGTCAGAAGCTGAACTCTCCTCTAGGTCAGGTTCAGCAAACTTACTTTGAAAAACAGAAAGTTCATTGCTTAGGCTTGTGCCAAGGACCTCAGATGCACGAGAGCAGCCATAGATGTGAAAGAAAGCTGCCGTTGTGCTAGGTGAATTGTGTATTCATTTACCGAAACGGACAGCAAGTTAGAATTGGCACACGGGCTAGAGTTTGCTGACCTACTCTCTCTATTCTTAACCCCTGGATGGAAACAGGCTGTCTCCATAGATGTGCTGCCCCCTAGTACTGTCGAGCAACCACTGTAAAAGCCCAGACCCACCGATTCAAAGAGGACCTGGGCTTTAAACTCAATCCTGACAGATGAGTGGACATTCAAGCTCAGAGATGGAGTTGCAAAGGCATGTAGCCCCAAAGCACAGTGCCAGGAAGATTAACAGAGCTGGAGACACAGATGGTCCCTTCATGAAAAGTGAACGGAAGGAATGGGGGAGCCTCGTTTTCTAACTGGCTTCTTTCACTCATTTGTTTTGCTCCCCAGGGACTTAGGAAGACAAATGGGCGAAGGTAAAAATGGTGCTGAGGTCCATAGTTGTCTGCCAGGTATTTTAAGGCCATCATCTTTTTTTTTTCAGACATAAATAAATACTTAAAAGCTCCTTGAAGTGGATGCCTTCAGAACACAATGTAAAACCAGTCCCTCTCCCAGCAACATAGCTGGCACTCACAGGAGGAAACCAGAATAGCATGTAATGTTCTAACAGCTCTTCCAGCAGGGAGACTAAATACACACAAACTATTTTAAATCTGTATCTGCTGTGAACGCGAACAATGCCATAGTGCCATTCTGTTACGAGGTCCATCGAACAAATTGTATGCACAAAGGGGGGGGGGGCTGCTTCATTATCCTGACTTTTCCTAATTTCTTTAGATGGAAACAAACACTCAGACTTCAGTTTTCCCTCTTTCATTTAGAAACGTGACCACGTAGATCGTGAATACAGATTAAACTTACACGGAAAACTTCGGAGCAATGCAGTTTGCCTGGCTATGGCTGCTTTGTGTCTTTACATTGACTGCTACTTTGGGTAAGAGTGTCGATTAGATTATACACAGCAGTAAGAAGGGCAGCTGTCACCACAGGAACTTCAAAGCCGCAGACTCTCACAATGTACTACATGCATATCTGCTGCAGGTTTAGCTTTTGTCCCCACCACCTCCCAGCTCATTTGTCCTCATTTGTCCTCTGCTGCTGAGTGGCCTTGCCCACACTCCTGTGTCTCCTTTCTTAGCACCCTTTGTCTTCTACCTCTACTTCAAGTATGAAATGTTCCCCACTAGTTCAGATGGATAATGCTTGATCTCAGGTTGCACAGCTCTTTTGGGAGGTTCTACAATGCGTTGGTGATATGGTCTAACTGCAGAAAGACGGTCCCGTGTGTGTATTTGTGGGAGGGGGTGTCTTTGAAGGTTATACCTGGTCCTAACCCCTCCCCTCCCCTGAATTCTGTCTACCACAAAGGGAATAGCTGCTTCTTCCATTCAGTTCTCCCACCGTGATGGGCTCACCATGGATGCTATAATTTAAAAATTAAGAAATAAAAAGTGGAAAAGAAGTCATGCGACAGGGCTCATGTGGAGAGTTGTGTTGTTTTGTAATTAGGGGAAGGGAATGGGAAAAGAGGGGGAGACCAATGTCTGGGGACAAGAGCAACAGAAGAGAAAAGAGAGAGATGGGGGGCATAGAAAGACAGGCAGAGAGAAGCAGGAGGGGGAGAGGGAGATGGGAGGTGGTCAGGGCCCTTTAAAAGGGAAAGTAGTGACTGTGCACAGGAATTGCTCTCAGTGCCTACAGTTGAGGGCGTATCCTGTCAGAACTGTCAAGTATAGATGCCTGAATACAAACACTGGGCCCAAAATCAACAGAGTCAGGGCCCATGAGCTAAATTCATCTTCCCTTCTTTGAGTGGTTCTCTTAAATATTTAGTTATGGTGATGAAAAAAAGTAACTGATAAACCTCTCCTGCCAACAGCTGGCCCTCAAATAAGAAAGCATGTGACCAGAATAGTCTCATTAAGAGTAGAACATCCTGTAAGAAAAACCCACATCCTATGTATGACCCACAAATGACATCTCAGGGTCAGATACTTGTCCTAGAGTCTGTCAGTTAAGGTGAAATGGGACAGTACAGGTCAGAAGAATTATGCTTAATGATGTATCAGCTCACAGACTCCTTATGGATTTGTCTCCAGGACGCAGCTAAATACCCAAGTCCCATTGCTAACCCATGGGTACCAAAAGACAATGCTCTGGAATCTGCTGATGTCTTGCACCTGCTCTCATCATATGACCATCCCTGTCTTAACTCTGAATACCTCATCGTGATTCTCTTTCTAACTATTTCTACTTGTATCTCTCTCTCTCCCTCTCTTTCTCTCTCTCTCTGGATTCTGACCTTTCCATGTTGTGATGGGTATTTTTCAATTCAACTTGTCACCGATGGATTCATCTGAGTAGAGAGCCTCCTTGCCGGATGAGTTGTCCCCATTGCCTTAACTGACGTGGGAAGGCATAGCCTGCGAGTGTGTAGCACCTTCTCTTAGCAGCTCAGATGATGAAAGGGGGCATGGAGAGGAAGAATATTCGCCTTTTCCTCTCATGGCTTTCCTTCACTATTGAGTTGACTTACCCTGTTGCGGCTTCCATCACGAATATCAAACCATCATTTCCTGACTTCCAAGGTCCAGAGGCTCCAGGATGGGTTCTCAGCACCAGAGTAGGACTACTGAGGTACCCTGCCTCAGGGATCAAGCAACTACCAAGTTGTCAGTCTCTCAAAAGTTACTATTTCAATATAAGCTGACTTAATACATTTCTCTCTCTCTTCCTCTCTCTCTCCTTATTGGTTCTGCTCCTCATGGGAACCCTAACACAAGTATCTTTTACAGGATTGGACTAGGGCTTACTCAGCCACCTCACTCTCTTTTGCACCGCCTCTGAAGCTATCCTGACCCAATGGCTCTAATAAAACAGAATTATACAGGCTAGCTGCTATAACAAAACAACCTCCAACATAGACAAGCATAAAAAAACATGAACTCAGGTCTCTCTTGAGTAACAGCCAGAGGCTGCCATTCCCTAATACCATCAAGATGTGGCTTCTTTCTCTGGAACCAAAGTAGCTGTTCCTTTGTTATGTAATGTCTGTGTCAGCCATTGGGTTATTCTATAAGCAGCTTTTAGCTATGGGCTGAGGAATGATCCACATTTGGTGGGGTGTAAAGTTGGCACAAAGCCTGGGGCCCTCTTTAGGATAAAGAATGCAAACTAACAACCAGAAATTCGTGACTCCAGGACCTTTGAAGGGTCTATGGCCAATGGGGGGGGCAGCAAGCTTAAATTCTGTTAGTTCATGGTCACTCAACCTGTGTTTAAGTTCACTGATCAATGTTGCGGTCTAGAATTCTCTCTGTACCTGAAAGTTGTGGTTTGGTCCATTTCTACAGGATAGATTTTTTGAGCATTACAAGGTTACTGGCAAAGGTGGTAGAAATGTTTTGCTAAGTAGCAGTATGACAAAAGTCTTGAATTTCTCCGTCCTGGTGTTTTTACTCAGGTTCCTTATTATGCATCACAATTCATTGGTGGGCTGTCTTCAGCAAGGGCTGAAAAATATCCTGGCTGTAATGGTGTAACTGGGCTAGACTGGTAAAGACTCCTCCTGAGGTTTCCTCTTGAATGTAGCCTACTGCTACTCATCCCCTCACTGGTGGAGAGACCTTCTGTATGGACAACAAAGCACAAGGGGCCCATTTGGCAGTTGCTCATGGAAACTCTGACTGTGTCTTCATTTTCATATCAACACACACTGTAGGAGATGAACAGCACAACGTAGTCCTGCTTGCTGTCAATCAAGACCAGGCTAACTGGAATTCCCAGGTGCTTGGTTACCCAGGGACTGAATATTACATGAATACACACATAAACATACCCATCCACAAGGGCCAAAGAAATACTGCAGAAGACTGCAGAATAAGCCTTTAGAAAAAACCCGGGGTCTTTGGTGTCCCCTCTTCCCCTCCCTGTGTCCTCCCCCCTCTCTCTGGAACTATAATGAAACTTCAGTACAATTGAAATGCTTGGATTTGTGTATTATTAATGAGTTTTACTGGGTATGGCAATGTTCCTTTAAGAAAATGAAAATTTAAAGAGACATGCCCGAGGTAAGATTAAATCAAATATATAAATACTAGCATTATTACGGCAAATATTCAAGAGCCGTTTGCCAAGAGGGATGATGATTGCTATTCATATCTGTGTTTATATCTCCTTGACTTTATATCCAAACTTTAAAAATAAAATCCTGTTCTTCAGCTGTTAGGGCTATAGCAGGCTTCTATCTGTGGAGAAACCATTGGTGAAGAAACCATTGGTCTGGCAGTGAGCCTATGGCTTCTGAATAGTTGCTCCCCTTGACCTGTGCATGACCGCTGGTGTACCAGTAACTGCAAATGTTCTGACCTTTGTCTTCCTTCTCTGTGAAGAAAGAGCACTTTACCAGCTTCTCCCTCTTCTGCTTTGCTGAATATTCTCTGAGGCCCAGCCGGAATCACCCCACCTTTTCCTTCACTTGGCCTTCATACATCGATGGCTGCTCATGCTCTCTCTCTTCCTCCCTCCTCCCTGGGCACTGAGTCCAGTCTGTGGAGGATTTTCCTCTATTGCTCTACTACTAAATCTCAAGCATACCCCAACCAGTTCAATTCCCAAGACCTCTGCCCTCCTCCCATTGTCTTGCATGTCTATCTCTATGAAAGCCATGCGTGTGTGTGCACGCGCGTGCGCGCACACACACACACACACACACACACACACACACACATTTCCTAGCTTAGCTCCTATCATCTATCACTCGTTCTTCACACCAGGACCTTCAACAGAATCTATTACCCACTTTGGGGGCAGGGGCACACGTCTGTGCAGCTGTGCATAAATCTGTGTATACATGGATGTGGAGGTCAGAGGTCAACCTCAGGTGTCATTCCTCGGGGAGCAATACATCTGTGCTTTTAGAAGGGGTTTCAAATACAGTAGGCTGAACACACAGGGAGGCCTACAGATCTGCCAGTCTTCCCATGTTGAGTTACACACAAGTGCCACCACAGCCATTTCTTTTTACAAGGTTAAAGGCAAATCTTCATGCTTCTAGAACAAGGACTTTACCCACCGAGCTGTCTCCTCTGCTCTCTAATCCCATAACCTCATACTTTGATTAAGAACAACCATTTTTGTCTTCTTGTCCTTGTTGCCAGAGCAATTATTTAAAGACAGATCAGTTAGGTCACTGTCTGGTATAAAACCCTTCCAAGCTCCTTGCAGATTTCAGGATAAAACCATGTCCTTACCGTGACATGCAAAGCCCTTTACTTCCTGCTTCTTGTTTAGTTATGTAACAAACTAAAACAGTATAACGGAGCCCAGAAAGTCCACTGTCCTTTTGTGTCCTGTATTCACAGGTTCCTGCCCTCTTTCCCTTGGATGATTAACATCAGTGATACCCTGAAGTGCCTTCTCTGATCCCATCCTGATTGGTTTAGGACCTCTTTTCTGTAATGTCACAATCCACTGTATTTTCCCTGCCCCTTGGTTCCTACCACACTTCATGGGTGCTTATCTGAGTGTCCCACACTGATGGTGATAATGGGTGCTGATCTGAGCGCCCCACACTGAGACTGAGCATGGGCGCTGATCTGAGCATCCCTTGCTGAGCCTGAGCCTGCCCCATGCTGAGATGGAGCCCTTGTGTCTTCCCTTACCAGAAATAGACGCTGCACCTCGTTCTTCTTTGTGTTGCCTATTTCTTGGCACGGTGCCCCATTCACAATAGGCATTCAAGAAATGTCTATGAATTTTATAGAAATGAATCATGTATTAGATGATTAGACTTGATGACTGGCTATTTCTAGAAATCATACATAACAAATTTGCTGGGCAAATTCCATTCTGCTCAAGCTACCACTTCTCACACTCTGAAGTGTACCTTTTAAACAATAGGTATTTTGTGAACACCTACTGTGTGTCAGATATCTCACTGTGCTCCAAAGCTGTCTAAGCTATAAAATTGTTTACAGCACTCATTCTCCCTGCCCTCCAGAATGGCATCCCAGGTGGAACATGGTTGGTAATTATATTAATTACATTACAAGGAGTCAAATACTATTAATGTGATTAAGGACATATGAGAAGCCACAGACTAGAACACTACTTTTAGGAAAAAGGAACTAAGGAAGAAATGAGACTTGAGACAGGAGACTGGATTGGTGGCTACCAGCATAATAAGGGGGCCTGGCTGGGCCGGGGAGGACACTGCAGACATAAAGATCAGCCTTTGCATTTGGAACATGGCAAAGGCTCAAACATGAGACTTGAAGTGCTCAACTTGACCAAAACCCCTGAAGGGGTATAATTCAAATCATGCCAATAAATTTGGGTTATGCCTTATAGGAAATGAGTCATCTTTAATAGTTCTGAACAAGTATAATCTAATCAACACTACTGAAAAGCCTTGGTATAGTTACATGGAAAGTTTTAGGGAAAGGAAAGAGGTGTCGGTAAGAACAGTTGCAGAGACTGTTGCAGTATTCCAGCCTGGAGATCTTGGTGCTTGGACAAGTGTGCTCCTTAAAAATAAAAATGATACTTATAATAACAAATGAAATTAGCTGGGTAGGGTTAAATGAAATTTTATACCAAGATATCATAATGATACTCATAAGCACTCAAACACTCAAAAGTGTTTTCTGCTATTGTCCTCTGAGGACAGAAAATGGTAAAGAAAAGTTAGGAGATACTGAAAGCATTTGGGTATGGAAGGATGTTGGGGTAAAGAATATAAGTTAAGTCAAGGAGGATCCCTGGTTCCAGGCTTGATGACTGACTGAGTGAAGAGAACTAACTCCCCTTAGTATAAAGAGTTTGAAGGTCAAGGGTTGTTAGTAAATGTTGACTGGCTCTGACTGGCTCAGGGCACAATGAAGAAGACATGTTCTGAGTCATTGGGGAACACAGATCTCCAGCTCTGGAGAGATATTCTTAAAGGATGCAGAATTGGATCCCATCTGTATCCAAGTGGGGACAAAAGCCAGGGAAGTATGTGGCCAGGCCATCTGGGAAGGGGGCTGAGAAGAGAGTTCAGAGATATTGACGCAAAGTGGTAGAGAGGGGAAAAAGGCTCCAAAAGAAGACATTGAGAAAGACAAAGTAGAGGAGTAAGATGAAAATCACAGCACAATGAATCACAGGATACACAGGCCACTTGTTGCTAAGCAATGGCATGAACCTAATCATACACTTCACCAGGAAAAACATCTCCAAACTTGAAATTTTAGGGGAAAATGCAGATTTGGCTGCAGTCCATTCTATAGAGTCCAGCTCAAATCTTTCAGGCTAGTTTGTATAGATGATTTGAATCCCAGAGGCAAAACAAATTTATAATTTTATAGCTTTAATACTTGAATTTTCCATTTCAAGAAGCAGGTGTGGGCAATTCAGCTTTCAAATAAATGTGAATTGCTTGTTAAATCAAGAACTAAAATGCCTATATAGATTAAATCTTTAACAAGGCAATTATATATGGCATGGAGTAAGAGTCACACCATTCTCTGGGTTGCCTTTTGGATAGATGGTACAATTTATCTGAACCATCAGCTAGTTTACCATACATGGAAAAATATCAGCATGTCATATTAGCCCACAAGGAAATCATGATCCTATAGAATTCTCATAATTAGATCACACTGTTAAAGGTTAAATAGGAGACAGAATAAAAACTACTTTGAACAGATATGCATCTTTCCATCATTTAAAAGCGTTGGAAAATCCCAATCCAATGTTGGAACATGCATAGTGAACCTGTGTCTGTAATTTTGACATTCAGATGCTCATTATGTATTGAACCTTAGTCAGCACAGTGAAGATGACTTGGCAAGCAGCAACATTTAAGGAAAACAACTCCATTCCTTCAATGGAGCTCCCCTCTATGGAAGGACAACTCAGAAAAGAAAAAGATAAACAAAAGTGGGCTTGGGGGCTGGCACAGCTGGCAAAGGCACTTTCTACCAAGCCTGTTGACCTGAATGCAGTCCCTGGAACCCACTGTGGAATACACATGCACACACATACACTAAAATGCATAAATAGCTTTAAAATTTGTAATAAACACTGTGAGAAAAACAAGTATCAAGGAACATTATAGAGAAAGCCTATTTTAGTTAGGATGAGGAAGGCAGGTCTCCCTTAGGAGGTGATATCAAACTGTCCCATAAATGCAAGAATGAACTAGTTGGTGAAAGTGAGGGAAAACATTTGGCAAGATGTAGTGGAGTATTTCCCTAAATTCAGTGGATAGAATTTACACTTGGGGAGAGGCGATGTGGCTTAAGGTTGTCATTGCTTTTCAAAGGCAAATGGAAGCTGAAATAAGACCAGAAGAAGTAGGACAGCTGTAGGACTCTTGCCTGAGCCTGATAATAATGACCAACTTTGAGATGTCAACCTTGGAGTATAGAGACAATTAGAGCCTGAGGAGATTCTTCAGAGCTCTAACTGATGTGGCTCTTTTCTGGAGTAGACAAGGTAGACATGGGAGAATTAATGAACGGAGAGTGATTCCCAGGTTCTCCCCACTAACTTGGCAAATGGTAATATCATTTAAGGGGTGCAGCATGCTGACAGGTTTGGGGGATGGATGGTGCACACTTTCAAGCTGTTTGTAAGATGTGTATGATATCCTGGAGGAGTGGTTGGAAAGCTAGTTGGCAGAGTGAGTCTGTGGTTCAAACAGAAAATAGATCTGTGAATGGATACCCCAACCCATGATCTTGAAGAAACTAAATTTCCGGTGTGACTTTCTTCCTAAATCATTTCTGTATGAGTCCAATTTGCAGGAGGGAGTTTATCTTTAAAATAAAATCTCCCTCAGAGTTTTTTAGAACCACATAAGCCCTTGGTTATGTTGAAGATGCTTATAAGCACCAGGCATGCAGTGCACATCTCTAATCCCACCTCTTAAAAAACACTTGTCAGGAGGAGGGAATCAATCCACTGCTGGAAATATATTGATACTTCATCTTAGTTTAGGAGACCCATACAATGGCAGGAAATGCCTTTTCCTCAATGTATCACCCTGGCAACTTGCCAGGGGACATCTGAGTCTCCCTCCTCTCTCTGAAGTATTTTTTTTTTTTACTTTAGTTTCCAACCCCCCCCCCCAACCCTTTCTATAAACCTAGGCCCATCCTTGAGGCCCAAATTAGATTCTTTAAGCATCATGTATATTTCTGGAACTTTCCATAATTAATCTCTACCCCAGTGCCTCTTTAATTTCATTTGCACACATAGCCCCTGTTAAGATGCAGATTCGATTTGATTGGCCTGCAGTGGGGTCTGAGGATCTGCATTTCTAATTAAGTCTCTAGTAATGCTGAGGTGTCTGGTCCATGGACAATGGCTTCTGAGAATGGTGGCCACATACAGGGTCATTACCATGTATTATACTAACACAGAGTCCTAAAGGAGGCAATGAGTAGATGGGCTAAGATAGAAGGGGAAAATATCTCGCCCCCAAAAAAAATACTCTATTTGAGTGCCTTGTCTCTACATTTGTTCTTTAAGAGGATGAAGAATAATTGATGGGAGATGCCATTATGTATATATGTTTCTCATACTGGTTAATGAATAAAGCACTGTTGGCCAATGGGAAAGGAAGATAGGAGGGACTAGGAGACAAGGAGGAAGAGGAAGTAGTAAGGGAGGAGTCAGGATGGAGAGCCTGGAGAGAACAGAACCGCTATTCCTCCGCTCTCGGTAAGACCACGTGGAAATACATAGAAATGGGTTAATAATTAAGACAGAGCTAGCCGATTAGAAACTATCACTTGGCCAATAGCATTGTATCAAATACAGAGTCTCTGTGCATTATTTGGGGCTGGCGGCGTGGCGGCAGGACAAGACCAGGCAGCGGGCAGAAAAACTGTACTCCTTACAAATAATCTTCAAAAAAAAAAAAAAATGAATTCCTAAAAGATTACATACCTGGAGTGAGTCTGCAGGCTGGAGAAGCTGGTGAGTCGGTACCCTTACAATTTCAAATATTACTTGAGTTTCTCCACATGGGCCAAGACCCGGATGATACTGCTGTGGCCATGCACACACATGCTATGGCACTACGATAAGTCATAGCAACATCCCTGCCATCAGAAGAGGCCAAGTTCTTTCTTGTCATTTCCCCTATTGGTGACAAGTAGTTAAAAATCCAAGTAGCAGACAACCACACCTACCAAGCACTCCTTTGCTCCTGCCTTCGTCTGGTGTAAGTAGCAGAAGTGATCCACTGGAAGGAACCCTTCCGGAGCTCATGCTTTAGTCAGGAGAGTTGGCCTTTCCTGGGCAGGAGAGAAGAACTCATTCAAACACAGAACTGGTAGACTGGAGTGGTACTAACAGTCCTATATATAAGCAAGTCTTTGAGTAACCTTTGAGTCTTAAGAGGACATAGTTAGAGGGCTCTCTTCTACCTACTGACAAATAAGGGCTGTTTCCAGAATGTAGCTTAACAGGTAGTAGGCGGTATCTGATTGTTAGTATAATCTGTCACAAATTGGGAGGCAAATAGGTCTAACTGAAGGTAGCTGGCATTTTAAGCCAGCTAGAGGAAGCCACACTAAGATTTTGGGAGCTGCTGCCTTTGTATCTCTGGTGAAAGATCAAGGATGCCTCATTAGGAAGTTGGCATCTCTCTGGGAAGTTGGAATGGAGATTAAAGATGAAGTATTAAAGCATCAGGAATACTAACTAGTACTGTTTATTCTGTTGCCTCTCAAGGATCATCTGAGGCTTCTCTCTTTATCCTTTTATCTCTTATCTCTCCAAATCATTCAACTGTGGCTTAACCTGGGCCTCTGTTGTCAGTTAGCCATGCTTGCTGGGTTGGAAGTTTTCACTCATTTGTACAGGTACCTGCTCACCAGTTTCTCCCCCCCTGCAGGCTCATTCCCAGCAGAACTTCTTCCCTGCCCTGCCTTTCTGGCAGGCAAGAAGGGCTACTTTCTGGACTCACTTCCTTATTTCTCTGCTGTCTCATCTTTCCAGAGTGGATGGTATTTGTGAAGCATGGGACCAAGGGCTAGTATTAGTCTCAGATGTAAACAACAGTGACAACAAAAAATCAAACCCACTGAAGCCTCCTCTTCACCCTGTTTACCAAAAGTGAAGCCAGGGACTTCTTTTTACAATGCTCTCAATGTTCTTTGCATAGAATCTACCCTGTGGTAGGGTTTTTTTTCAGATCCTTCCTGACAAAGTCCTATGTAAAAAGCAGAGCATGACATGGTGAAGTTTGCTTCGGAGAAATACTGGGATTCCCTCCTTCTTGTTGGGGAAACTGGATTCTATGAGCCACACCCTTAGTTAATTTGAGACAGATGAAGACTAAATTGATTTGGTATGTACCTGCACAGCATGCATGAAGAAGTAAGAATTAAATTATGGCTTCCTTGTTCATTTTTCAGAGAAAGTTCGTGGCACTAGAAGTCACCATGTTAAGTGAAATAAGCCAGACCCATGAAGATAAGTAATAAAGATTTTCTCTCATATATGTAATGTATTGGAGAAGGCATGAACATCAGAAGAGGGAGGAAGGAAGGGAGAAGAGAGCTGAGAAAGGATAATAAAAGCAAATATGATTTAATTAAATATTTATATTAAAATGTCATAACGATAACCTGTATTGGCAAAGAAAATATCATAATGAAACCCCTTGTTCTGTACACATTTTTAAATTTAAAAAATAACATTAATAATAGTGAATATAGCTTGTTTCTGATTGCTACTTCAGGAAGGAAGGTGGGGGAAGAATTTGAACCCATACAGTATCAATAATATTTTATTGTTTTGGTTTCTTTCAACTAAGAATTCCCAAAGTAAGTAAAATATTTTAAAAAATCTTATCAAGCCTGCCCAGCATTGTAGTTATTTATTGTATTATTGTTAAGTCTTGTATGCCTATAATATTTCATAATAGTTTTTATCATAATGATTGTTTCCTTTTTGCCTAAGCTTTGAGAGGTTTCTTAGATTTCACAGCAAACATAGAAACAGAACCACAGAGACAGCCCAAGCAGTAGAAGTTTCTTTTTCTTTCTTTCTTTCTTTCTTTTTTTTTTTTTTTTTTTTTTTTTTTTTTCCTAAATGCTGAACACCTTTGGTGTCTATTTTGGGCTTTCTTTCCTATCCAGTGTTTCAGGGAGTGAACTGCATGCAGGTCATGGGAGTTGAGGCTGGAAAATCACAGTGGTCATCAGGCTCCAGTCTGCCCAGTGGAGATCTCAGAGCTGCGTGTGAGTCATTCTCACTGCAGCTCCAACCTTGGCTGACCTCCATGATGTCTAGGGCCACAGCAGAACAGAACTCTGACGGAAGGAGATGGCCATAGAGAGGCCTTACCTGGTCACAGGACACATGACCACACCCTGCATGGAATGGAATGAGACAGGTCATACCTCATGCAGGGACTTTCACTAGGTAGGCCTGCATTCCAAGTAGCTGTACTGATGGGTTTAACTCTAAGAGTTCTCCTGAGGAATGTCACAGACCTCCTGATTGAAGGGCTGTGTGCACAAGGATCTGGAGGTTGCTTTCAACAGCCTGACCGCCTACCGAAACTGACCAACTGACAGTTCACGTCAGTATGAGTTTTTGCCAAAATGAAACTCTTCTGAGAATTAAAAAGCCCACATTATCTTTGTAAACAAAAGTATTTATATACAAATCCATATTTATATAGGAAGTTAAAGAAAACAACAGCAATAAAAATCTTCCAAGGAAGCCACTTCTTGGCTATCAATGGCTAGCTTCTAGTCTTTTGTTTTCCTTGTATCTTTTTTTTTTTTTTTTTTTTTTTTTGTCTAGCTAGTTCATTCTTTCAACGATGGTTACTGACCAAGGACCAGGCTTTGTTCTGAGAGCCAGAGATATATAAACATTTGGAGCAGTCAAAATCCTTGCACTTATGGAATTATCAAGGAGGAAAAGTAGACCGACCAATCAGCCAATCAATGAAGAGAGCAGGCCCGAATGTACAAGGTGAAGCTAGATTAAACAATGATGTAATGGGAGATAACACAGGAAATAAGACAGGCTGAAGACTTCTAAGGCACTGTTCTGAACCCTTCACTTGGTATGCATATCTCATATCATGAGAGAGATAAGGGAGGGAGGGAGAGTTTGAATGAGACAATCTAGAAACTAAAATTTCCATGAAAGGAAAACAACCATGAAGAAGTCTAGGTTAAGGGGCTTCCTAACAGAGTAAACAAAAAGTTCATAGGCTCTGAGCATGAAAAAGAAACTAGTTCAACATGTCCATGTAACAGAAAGGAAAGACAGATATGTCTGGAATACTTGGGAACAAGGGAATTGTGTCTGCCTTGTGGTTAGGTCACACAGCTTCTGGAAGACCATAGTGAGGCCTTCTGCCTTTATTATATGACCATGCATTTGGAAGAGCCTAAGGAACAGAGAAACAAGATCTGATTATCCATTCTTTGAAAGGTCCTGCTGGACAGGATGTGGCAGGTGGATTTTAGCAAACATGAATTAAAGCTAGGAGATGAGATGTAAGGTTGCTGTGGTCAGCCACAGGGAAGTGATGCCCCTGGGACCAGAAATAGCAGGGTAGATAAACCAAAGCAGAGTTGATTTTTGTTGAAGTGATACTGTTTCTGTAGTGAGATCTATCTATCTATCTATCTATCTATCTATCTATCTATCTATCTATCTATCTATCCATCTATCTATCTATCCATCCATCCATATAATCTATATGTGTGCCCTGCTTGTTTGGATCAATTTTATAAAATAGAAGGGAGTTAAAAATTCTTCTAAAACACGTTATAAAAATAGCTTGTCACCAATTCAGAATACCAAATTTGGGCTGACATTAGAGATCAAGTCAGAGTGCCTAAGAATGCCACATCATGAGAACATAGAAGACTGATATTCTTGGGGCCTTGTAGGAGCAGCAGAATTCAGTGGTCCCTGCAGCTGTTCCATTCTCCCTATCACACCCCTACTCCACACTGTCATTCCTGTACAAAGGATGGCTTTTCCTCAGCTGCTCTTCATGATGCAACCTTGTGCCTGATAGGTCAGCATCTTGTAGACAGTCTGGCTGGAGGGAGATTGCTCAGTGGTTAAGAACATTTTCTGCTTTGCCAGCAGCCTGGAGTTTTGTTGCCAGTACCCACACTGAGCATCACTTAACCACCTTTAACTCCAGTTCCAGGAAATCCATATGCCTCCGTTGGTCCATTTACACACACACACACACACACACACACACACACACACACCTCACCCCCTCTAATCACACATATATACATTTAAAAATACATCTGTTTTAAAAGCACAGAATCTGAAGGGAGAGGGGCTTTGTCTGTTAAAACTTCCCAAGTCCATGCAGGTGAGAGCAGCTACAGCTGATCTCACATCAGCAGTCACTTACCAGCATCCTTCCCTCCCTTGAGAGTCTGCACCTACCATAAACAGTAATAAGGATAGATTCCTCCTCTCATTGTAAGGTTTTGGCCCTTGAAGTTTTTTTTTTTTTTTTTTTTTTGCTAATAACCAAGCAATTTCCTAGCTGGATTTTCTATACTCTAAACTTTGCTGAGTGTAAATTTTGTGGTATACTTTCACACATTTAACAGTTAAATTCAATATGTACATTTCATGGTATAATGTATCATATTTTCTATAAAATGATGGTGCCCTCCAGATGTCATCTTTTGACAAGATATAGTCATTGTTGTCCCCATATTACACAGCAATCTACTATTACAAACAGTGGTGGCACATGCCTTTAATTCCAGCACTCAGGAGGCAGAGGCAGAGGCAGATGGATCTCTGAATTTGAAGCCAACCTTGTCTACAGAATGAGTTCCAGGACAGCCACAGCTACACAGAGAAACCCTATCCAAAAAAAAAAAAAAAAAAAAAGCAATACACTGAGGAACCAAAAATGACCTATTAGAAGCTGTGTAGCTAGAAGGTAGAAGGGGAGGAGCCAGGGTTTGAGTCTTCCAGGCAGATCAGGCTTCTACCCACCATGGTTCACAAGGAAATGCCTTCACAACACTTAGGCAACTGAAATTATCTGGGAGCAAATGATTGGTTGACTTCTAAGACAAATCAATTAACTCAATTAGCAAAGAACTCCTGGGCACCTACCATGCATGCTGGGCTAAGCTAGAGGATGCAAGGATGAACAAGCTGCTGCTGAAGAGGCTGAAAGCTGCCATGCTGTGAACTTGGCACTGTACCAGATGCTGTGGATATGGTGGTGTTCATCACAGTTCAGGAAAGTTTCGTCACAGACCTCTGCCTGGTAGGGGACACACGACCACTGTGTATCAACCACAGGACCCATGACATGGTCACTAGCTACTATTTACATTAAAATTAAGTAGTATTAAAAGTATACTTCCCTGGTTATTTTAGCCACATTGTAAGTGCTGTCTGTGCTAGTCTACCATCTAACATAGATCAGTGTCATCACACAAATTCTCTAACTGGAGTGTTTGGAAGCACAGAGAGAGGAGACTGCGCGTCAAGATGTGGTGGAGAGGGCCAGCACTGGGAACAGTCCCCTCACAAGTCATAGTTTGGAGCTGAAGGGCAGGTGCCTTCAGTCCTTACTATTCTCCTGTGAAGGCATTACATATCTCTACTTAACGAGAGAAGAAATGGACTCAGATATTGAGAAACTCAATTTGCCTGACATTCCAAAAAAGATGAGCAAGGGCACATTTACTTCAAACCTGATGAGCTGCAAGAGTGCGCTCAGAAGCCTAATACTGCAGGAAACCATGGGTAAAAGAGATCAACACTATCTTTTGGAAGGTGTAGATGGCAACTTCACAATATGAATTGATCACTCCGTGCTGTGTTCTAATGCATTTGTGAAGTACTGATGAGATGTGTGCAGTGTACAGAAAACTAGGATCCCTTGCCACATGAGGACAAAGACAAACCTGTGAACTGTTGGCAGAATAAGTGAGTGCCCTCTAAACACTGTAGGAAATCCAAGAGGTACCAATAATGTCATCCCATGGAGAATCATTGAATAATGTTATCCTATGAAGAATCATTTAATAGGATCATCCCATGAAGACTCACTGAATAATATCATCTCATGAAGACTCACTGAATAACATCCCATGAAGACTCATTGAATGAGGAAGAGTCAAAGGTGAGAGGGGAGGGTGGGATGTCCTTGAAGATATAGCAGGAGCATTCAGGCAGGAGCAGAGGCTTGGAGAAGCTGTGAGTGGGATCCACAAGGCTGACAATGATGAGATGAGCAGGAATACCTATGGCTTAGGCTTGAGGGTTATCCAAATGAGATGACCCAGTCCTCTGTATGTTCATAGGCTGTCAATGAAAATCTGGAAGTGTCTTAGTGGATATACCCCAAGCCATTAAACTTAAGAGTAGAGTGAAGAGATCAACCATCAGGCTTTCATCTCAGGGAGTATTAGATATCACTACACACGTTCTTGTTCTAGAAAAAAAAATCTTTGGAGAGGCTTTGGGGTTACACTTCTTTGTTTTCACAGTATGTCACACTTCTACTTTCCCTCACACTTCTCTTCAAGCCCTGAACTAGACGCCAGTACAGAGGCTTTGGAATTTCTTCCTGGAATTTGGACTCAATACATTACTGTGCGCATCAGAAAAAAAAACTGACATCATATAGACTTGTGAATAATGCAAATATGACATGCCAGTGCTACCACACATTGTGGCTCACTTGCCAGCACTGCAATGCCTTGTGGATATTTTGGTTCACTGCTTACACCATATCTGCTCTGTTTTGCTTTTGTCTAGACACTTTTCTGTATTTTTTTTTCTGTACAAAAAAATCATCCATAAGACTCCATTCTACTTTGAGTTTATAACATAATAAGTCCCCAATTATTGGTCTCCCTTAAGTAGTAAACATATTATACTATGAACACTTTCATACAATATTTTTGGTATGTGCTTTTAGTTTTAGAGAACAGAGCCCCAAATGTGCTGAGTAGGTACAGGTTTGGATAATTACACACTCCCTTGTTGTTCTCTAGGAAGAACGTTATTTAACACCTTTAATTCTCTAGAGAATATTGCGTTTGTACATTGATTTGGAGTCATATATTGCCCAGATGGTCTCATACTCTCTATGTATCTGAGAAGGGCCTTGAATTGTTCATCCCTAGGCCTCCACTTCCCAAGTGCTAAGATTACAGGTATGTGTCACCATATCCAATTTATGAGATGTCAGGGATTGAACTCCAGGTCTCATGCACTAGGCAAACATGCCACCAACTGAGCCACATTTCCAATTTTGAGTTATTATTTTGCTTTTGCTAATTTAAAGTATTTGGAACCAATGAGATTCCCAGATATGTTAGCTTTGCCTCTCTACCTTAGTGCCTTCATCATGAATGTGGATAACAAGATTAAATTTCAAATTTTGGGCTGAATGAAATCACCCAGGAAAGCCACTTGGCTGAGGGCATGGTACATAGTGCAGAGGTAGGCAATGACCCTCCCTCATTCATAAGAAGTGTGCAATGGTACTATATAGCTCCTTCACTTTGCACTTTTCCTTTATTTCTAGTGAGAAAGCATCTGTTTCAGATAGTGATATCCTATCTGAGGGCATGCTTTTATTTTCATTCTGTATACCTGGGCATTTTACCTGCATGTACGTCTGTGCTCTATGTGTACATAGTGCCCATGGAGGCCAGAAGAATACATTGGATCTCCTTAGACTGGAGTTACTGGTAGTTGTGTGCCACATGTAGGTGCTAGGAACTGAACCTATGTTATCTGGAAGAGTAGCTAGTGCTCTTAACCACAGAGCCATCTCTCCAGCCCTACAGGGACATGTTTTAATACCACTGTCACCTTTCTATTCTCTTTCATCTGTTGTGTCTCCTCCCTTATTCACCACCTGGTCCAAGATCATCACTATAGCAACCACATTCAAGGAACAATGTTACCAGGATATAGACAGGCAGGTGCTAGAAGGCTATAGCATCCTTCCTGCAAATTCAGAGTTCAAGAGTTACCAGCTTTCTAGGTGGAAAGAAAGCCCCAATGGCTGCCTGTTCTACTTTGCAATCACATGATATTTTCCCATCAGCAGAATTGGCCTCTCCAGAATGTACTAAATAACACCTATTGAGTAAATACCATGGAAGGTATAGGCAAAGGAGAGAATTTGTTCTGTTCATTCTTGGCACCCAGGTATCATAGTCAGCACTCTCCTTCACTGCAATCAATTCTCAGATAATTATAATATCACTGAGCCAATTTTTGAAGCATCTTTGAGAAACATTTAATTAGATTCTTAGCATGTAATTAGCAGGGCATGGAGCAGTCTTTTGCAGAGAGGACTCAAACTTTAGATAGGTGGGTTCCTCCCCAGTAGTTTCTAGCCATGAAATGCATAAATTGTACTTTCTTCTTGGTCTTTGATGGTGTTAAAAATTGATGAACTAAAAGAAAAAAAAGAGGACTTGAATATACCATTTAATAGGATAAAAGTGAAAAGCCTTACAAAAATGAAAACTGAAAGTTTGGAAGCTCAGAAGGAGAGAGGATATAGGGAACAGTAAAACAGCTAGCTTAATTGTTTTCCTCTTTCAGAATACAATACCAAAGGTAATTTTTTAAACAATAGCTCCATTTAGAAAACTATAATTATATAATTTAATGTTGAAAGGAAGCAACAACAATAAAAAAAGGCAAAATAAAACTAAAAACTGCTCAAAACTGATCTTAAACTCTATATTATAAGGTAGGTAGAAATGTTGACTTTAAATTTTAGACTCTTCTATATCATTTTAATATATTTTTTACTTTGAAAATGTCTTTATTCAGCTATTTTACATACCATCCAATCCATCCATCAAAAGACCACAATGCTTCCAGAATATCCAATGCTATGTATGCAATATTGCTATAGACTATAGGACTGTGTCTCACCCTTCTGAAAACCTACCCATTAACAGTCACTCCCAGTGTCCCTAGCAGGCCTCCTCTTTCTGCAGCTGATTTCTGCCTCTCTAGATTTGTACATTCTTGATATTCTATTAAAAATGGAATCAAAGAAGCATTGTGTCTGGCTTGTGTCCATCAGCATGTTTTCAGGATTCTACCATGTATCAGCACTTCATTTCCTTCATTGACAATTTACATTCTATGGACATAACCCATTTTATTTATTCACTCACTACTTGATGGATGTTTGTTTTCACTCTAAGCTGTTGTGAACATTTGGGTACAGGTTTCCACGTGGCTTTGCTTCCACATCTCTTGGGATGGAATTGCTTGCTTTACACTTAACTTTAACATTTATAATTCCATTTTATGTATTTATTTAGCGTGTGTTTGTGTGTGTGTGTGTGTGTGTGTGTGTGTGTGTATACACATGCGTGTCTCAGCATGTGTGTAGAGGCCAGAGGACAAGTTTCAAGCATTGTTCTCTTCTTCCGCCATCTGGGTTTCAGGGATCAAATTGGGCTCATCAAGCTTGGTGATAAGAGTGTTATATTTATTTAGTCTTTTTGAGCAGCTATTAAATCATTTTGCAAAGTGATTTCACCTTTTTGTATTCTCACAGCAAAGGACGGGAATCACAATTTCCTGACTTGCACACGAGCAACTGTCATTGGTTGTTGCTTTGGTTTTATTCTAGCTACTGTTGTGGCTGTAAAGTGGAGAGTACTGTGGCTCTGACTTGCATGCCCTTCGTGGCAAACCATTTTAGAATCCTCTCATGTGTTTATTGACCATTTGTATGTTATCTTTGGAGAAATATCTGTTCTAATATTTTGCTTATACATGTTATTTTAGTCTTAAAAGTAGCATTAACTGTTTTAAACAAGTATAAAGTATAAAAAATACATATTGAAAGTTATAAACAGTTACTTCTGGGTGAAAAAAAATTGAAGAGTGTCTTTTTTGCTTTCCTAAACATTTCTAAGTTTTTAAAACCCACATAACTTTTTTTTCATGTTCTCTTCATTTAAATGTTTTCTCTGATTTAGAACATCACCAGAAGAAAACAATTTTAAACAGTCTAACATAAAGAAAAAGACAGCAGTATCTAATATTTTGGCATCTTTCTCTTCAAGGCTTGTCTAGATTTTGTGGATTTTTAAAATTTTAATACATGTACAAGGTCAAAATGCACCTTTTATTGATTTGTTTTGAGATAGGGTTTCTCTGTGTAGTCCTGGCTGTTCGAGAAGTCACTTTGTAGACCAGGCTGACCTCAAACTCGGAGCTCTGCCTGCCTTTGTCTCCTGAGAGCTGGGATCTAAGATGTGCCCTGCCACAGCAGCTGCATCTTTTATTCTTATGGCATCAAAAGAATCTTGCATATTAAGTGTGATGATTCTTATCTTCTCCTAATGTCTCCAGAGGAAATGCCACTAGGAGTTGTGATCTAGGGGCTTCTTATATGACGTGCACTAAAATCAATGTCCTTTACACACACACACACACACACACACACACACACACACACACACACACACTGTTCCCTGCCCAGTTCCAGAGGATATAGTCTGGTCCTTAGCTGTAGTTTGCTGCTCCAACTCCCCAAAAGCTGGATGCACAAACTCTATTTTACCCCGATAAAGGAAACAATAGAGCCTTGGGGACAAGACCCCCAGAAGAGATTTCTTTTTTCTTTCACTGGTTTTATAGCACTTCAGGATCAAACATGGTGTTTCATATCAGCTAGGCAAGCACTCTGCCACTGAGCTACAGAGAGCCCTCAGAAGACACTTTTTAATCACACACACACACACACACACACACACACACACACACACACACACACACACACAGGGTTCCTCTGTGTAGCCCTGGCTGTCCTGGAACTCACTCTAGGACCAGGCTGGCCTCGAACTCAGAGATACACCTGTCTCTGCCTCTGGAGTGCTGGAATTAAAGACATGCACCACCACCACTGCCCAGCTTCAGAAAACTCTTTTTAAGACTTGATAGAGAGTTCAGTTTTCTGAACTGATAGAGGCAATTGACTCTTTATGGTCCCATGCATGTCTATGAACGCTTTAGAACAGCAGTGCTATCCAAACCACGGGGGGGGGGGGGGTCGGGGGGGAGACAGGGAAAGGGATGGGGGAGAGAATAGGATCCAACCTGGAAATTGCAAAAGGCTGCCTACAGTGGTGCAAGGATAAACCTGAGTCCCAGGCTAGGTCTTTAACTCAGAGTGGGGGAAGGGAGCAGAGCACTTCCAGACTCCCACTTCTTCCAGGCAAGGTGCTACTCATCTTTCCCTGACTCCCTGCAGGTAGCTCAGGCTGTGGGGCCAGTATGGCCAGTGAGATGTGGGCAGTTACACTTTCCTCTCTTCTGCTTCAGAGACTTTTGAAGACATTTATTGAAGATGGAGGGAGTCAGGTTCCTCAGTTGTGGCGTGAAGCCAGCCTCACACCGAATCTCGGTGCTGAGGCACAAACAAGGGGCAAAACTTCACTGCATCAATGAGCTGACATTTGAGGGGCATGCGTGTCCTGGCTGGTTTTGTGTGTCACCCAGACACAAGCTAGAGTCATCAAAGAGGAAGGAGCCTCAGCTGAGCAAATGCCTCAATGATATCGAGCTATAAGATATTTTCTCATTTTGTGATCATTGAGGGATGGCCCAGTCCATGGTGGGTGGTGCCACCCCTGGACAGGTGGTCCTGGGTTTTGTAAGAAGGTGGGGCTGAGCTCTTATAGTTATGGCTGTGAGGCTAGCGATCATGTGGGACTAGGATGAACCAGAGCGAAAAGGAGATACCATAATAGAGGGAGCCATTATAGGTTTGAGAGAAAACTAACTCTAGAGAAATGTCCAAAGACCTACAAGGATGACCCCAACTAACAATCTGAGCAACAGTGGAAAGGCTACCATAAATGCCCTTACCTGATAATGAGATTGGTAACTAACTTATATGCCAGCATAGAGCCCTTGTCTAGTAGCTGGTGGAAACGGAAGCAGACACCCACAGCTAAACACTGAGTCAAACTCCTGGAATCCAGTTGCAGAGAGGGAGGAGTGATAAGAAAAGGGGTCAAGACCAGGGTACAGAAACCCACAGAGACAGCTAAACTGAACAAGGGGAAACTCATGGACCCTCAGTCTGATAGCTTGGAAACCAGAATTATACCAACTCAGACCTTCTGAATATGGGTTCAGTTAGAAGGCCTGGGCAGTCTAAGGGACCTCTGACAGTGGAATTCCTGGTGCACAAAAGGACTTTGGGAGCACATTCCCCATGGAGGGATACTCCCTTAGCCTAGAGAGAGGAGGGAGGGCCTAGACCATATACATGCATGCACACATACATACATACATACATACATACATACATACATACATGCACACATACTACAGGCTGAGCTAGCCAGGGGAAGCAAGCCAATAAGCAGCTCCCCTCCATGGTCTCTGCATCAGCTCCTGCCTCTGGGATACTGCTCTGTGTGGGTTCCTGTTCTGACTTCCTTCAGTGATAAACAGCAAGGCTGAAGTGTAAGCCAAACAAACCCTTTCCTCCCCCACTTGCCTTTTGGTCGTGGTGTTGGTGTTTCATTGAAGCAATAGAAACCCTAACTAAGACAGTATGTTGTATCAGTTTGCATATCCTAATGAACTCATTTCTCTTTAGATGGCTGTGGCAGATGGTGGACATTGGCTCTGAAGGGGAAGTCAGACTAGGGCTCTCTACTTTGCCAGCAAAGCATTCAGCTTCAAATGTGGCTGCTAGGAGAGCAGAGGCTTGTTTCGATCATCCTTAGATGGGCATAAGAGGCACTGCTGTCTTTTCAGAAAAAAGGAAAGCAAAATCCATGTTGTCTTACTAGTGCACTCACAAGGGCTTGGCGGATCTTACGGCTTCACCGGCAGACTGAAGCTAACATTCACGTCTAGCCACAAACATCTCTTGTGTTATTAGCATCACATGTGCCATGGCATCTCCCTTCAGAAAATGAAGCCCAGGAAACACAAACATCGATCCTGGAAGCTGCCACTCCATCTGGGAGAAAGGCCCAGACTTGTTCACTGTGGTAGTTTGAGTGAAAATGACCACCATGGGCCCACAGGGAGTAGCACTGTTAGGAGGTGTGGCCTTGTTGGGGTGGGTGTGGCTTTGTCAGAGGAAGTATGTCACTGGGGGTGGGCTCTAAGGTTTCAGATGTTCAAGTCAAGCCCGGTGTCTCACTCTCTTCCTGCTGCCTGCTGATCCAGATGTGGAACTCCCAGCTACCTCTCCAGTGCCATGCCTTCCTGCATGTTGTCATGCTTCCCACCATGACAATAATGGACTAAACCTCTGAACTGTAAGCCAGTCCCAACTGAATGTTTCCTTGTAAGAGTTGCTGTGGTCATGGCCTCTATTCACAGCAATAGAAACCCTAAGTAAGACATTGACTAATCACCTAGCACTTGGGAAAATGGCTAGAGGGAGGCAGCAACTGCAGTCTGGTAGGACAGAGATGGCTCTACCTAAAAAACATGAGTGGCTCCATCAGCATCACTTTCTCTTGCTTACAGAAGATTCCTCTATAGTCTACATATTGTGGGCTATGCTTCTGTGGATTCTAACCAATGGTGGATCAAAAAGTCTTGAAGAAATAAGAACTGGATCTATTCTAAACATATATATATATGCGTGCATGCATGCGCATGTGTGTGTTTATAATATATATATTATACAAACACACATATATATATATTTATATATATATATATAAACACATATATGGACACTTTATATCGTTGTTATTTCCTAAACAATGTACTGTAATTATTTATAGAGAATTTACATATTGTTAATTACTATAAGTAATCTAGAGATTAAATATGATTAAATATATGGGGCAGGTTCATTCCCAGCACAGGAAAGTATGTGAGGACTGCATGCATCACCTGTAGACTCTATGCCATTTTATATTAGGGACCTCAGCATCTGCATTTTAGCATTTGTAAGAGCTCCTAGAATCAACCCTAAGATATAGAGGGACAAGTTCCTGTTATTCTTTTTAGATCTGTCATCCTTTTTATTTTTAACCTATTTGATGCAAATATGTTCATTATTGATGAGAAAATTATTGACATTTTATTCTGGAAGTAAAAAGCCAAAGATTTTGTACTTCAGTTGAAACATTTTGGCATGGGGATCCCATGCTCTGTTGAGACAACTTTGGGCACATTCTGGAGAACTCTTCCTTCTCTGGGGACAAAATGTCCTCCAAGGATTCGACTACTGATTCCCTGATGATTTTTGTGGCTTTCAGAGAAGTGTCTCAACACACTGCTCTTCAGGGTCTCCTGGGACACAGGGGCTCTTGGCACTCACTTCAATCCCCCTCTTCTACATTGTTTTTATTTTCAATCCCCCCACCTCAAGTTTTTAAAGCAATGTGTCCAACCAAATGAGGGTTCGTTATTCCTTACCAAGATCCTGACTTGTGCTGGGCATAGTAGCGCAAGCCTTTAATCACAGTGTTCAGGTGGTAGAGGCAGGTGTCTTCTCTGTGAGTTCAAGACCAGCCTGTTTTACAGAGCAAGATCTGGGACAGCCAGTGTTATGTAGAAAGACTCTGTCTCAAACAAGCAAGCAAACAAGATCCTGACTTGCAACTTGCTGAAAACTCCAATTCAGGAAGCTGGAGGGATGGCTCAGTGGTTAAGAGCACTGGCTGCTCTTCCAGAAGACCCAGGATCAATTCCAAGCACCCATATGGCAGCTCACAACTATCTGTAACTCCAGATCCAGGAGATCACATGTAGACAGACATGAATGCAATCAAAACTACCAGTGTACATAAAACAAAATTAAATATATTATTAAAAAGAACAAAACAAACAACAACAACAACAACAACAAAAAAAAACCCTTCAACTCATACTGGATTAAAAGAATGTGTAGATGTTGTTAGCATTTCCAGCATTTCTGGGGTCCCAAAGCTGAGTACTAGACCATCAGCATCCAGGCAAAAGGCCTGGTCATCCCAGGGCCTTATGTAACCTATGCGCATGCCCAGTGTGGCTACGTAATCTATGCGCATTGGTGGTGTAGTTATGTGGCATTCACATGTGCTGAGCAAACTTTAAAAGCAGACAAGCCCGCCCCACTCCCTCTCTTGACACGTTTCTTCCAGATAGCCCTGCACAGACCCTCTCTCCCTTTCCCGGCTCTTTACTAATAAAACTCTTAAAGGGGGTTTCGTTGTATATCATGTGATTCATTCTGGAGCACAGTAAATAACAAACATTATTTTAGAATGCTCTCTAGGATTCAGTGTGGTCCTCTTGACCATCCTTGAAATTCTTTTTCCTTCTTTCTCTTCTCCATTCTGATCCCTCTTACTTCTCTCCACTTTCCAAACAAATCATTGTTGGGTTCTTGTGGGCAAAGTGACAATTCACCTAACAAGGATGTTCATGTGTCTGTTCCTAACAAGAAAAAGTGAAAAACAAAAACAAAACAAACAAACAAAAAAGAACAATGGAATCCTGAAATTTGAAGGCAAGTGGATGGAACTAGAAGAAACCATCCTGGGTGAGGTAACCTAGTCACAAAAAGATAAACGTGATATGTACTCGCTCATATATGGATTTTAGACCTAGAGCAAAGGACCACCAGCCTACAATTCACACCACCAGAGCAGCTAGGATGCAAGGAGGACCCTAAGAGAGACATACATGGTCCCTTACAGAAGGGAAAAGGGACAAGATCTCTTGAGCATATTGGGGGGGGCAGACAGTGAGTGGAGGGGGAATTAGGAGAAAGAGAAGGGGAGAAGAGGAGGGGAAAGGAGAACATGCGGGAGCAGGAAGATTGAGTCAGGGGAAGAATAGAGGAGAGCAACAAAAGAGATACCATAATAGAAGGAGCCATTATAGGTTTGAAGAGAAAACTGACACTAGGTAAATATCCAGAGACCTACAAGGATGACCCCAACTAACAATCTGAGCAATAGCGGAGAGGCTACTTTAAATGCTCTTCCCCTGATAATGAGATTGGTAACTACCTTATATGCCATCATAGAGCCTTCATCTAGTAGCTGGTGGAAACAGAAGCAGACACCCACAGCTAAACACTGAGCTGAACTCCTGGAATCCAGTTGCAGAGAGGGAGGAGTGATGAGCAAAGAGGTTAAGACCAGGTTATAGAAACCTACAGAGACAGCTGACCTGAACAAGAGGGAGCTCATGCACCCCAGACTGATATCTGGGAAACCAGCATTGAACCAACCCAGAACCCCTGAACATGGGTCTCAGTTAGAAGGCCTGGGCAGTGCTTCTGACAATGGGACCAGGATGTATCCCTGGTGCATGAAAGGACTTCGGAAGCACATTCCCCATGAAGGGATACTCCCTTAGCCTAGAGACAGGAGGGAAGGTCTAGTCCCTATTCCAAATGACTTGACAGATTTTGATCACTCCTGGAAGGCCTCAACCTCCCTGGGGTGTGGATGGGGAATGGGCTGGGGGGGGTATGGAAGGATTGGAGGAAGAGGGAACTGGGATATGTAAAATAAGAAAAAATTAAATAAAAAATACTAAAAAGAAAGAAAAAGCAATTGAAGAAAGGAGGAGTGAGCAAATCTGACAGGAAATAGATTGTACAGGTAGGTGAAAACCAGGGATGCTTACACTAGATACATCTTTAAATGTATAAAAACAACACAACATCAATTTAAAAAAAAAAAAAAAAAAACAACTCTGGAATTCCCCACCCAACATGAATACTTCAATTTTTAGTGATTTTATTTCAAGATTTTTTTTTTCATGTACAATTTTTGCATAGTGCATATGCTTTTATTTTGGTAGAAATCTGTTAGAGAAACCTTATATTAGCTCTTTTTTCATATCTCTTAAGGTTTGGAGGAAGAATGTTTTAGGTTTAGAATTGTATATCTCTAGCATTCATATCGTTTCTAACTGAAGAATGTAGACGTTGGTGGGTTTTGAAAAGAGCAGAGATAATGCTAACCTTGGGCAAAGAAGTGAATGAAACAGGGCTTAGATCTGGGAAAGCTTCATGCTTCCTAGTTATAAGGGAAAAACAGGAAGTCTTTTGAGGTATTGGGAATCATATAGGCTTTTAGAGGGTCCTTACTTTTCAACCCACCTTTACACTGTGCCTCTGTATATACAGCAGAAGGCAGCTAAGGATCTTAGAAGGTAAAAAATATGAGGACATTTCAGAGCATGTCTCTGCTACTCTGGTGAGGTAGACCAGGAGTCTAAAAACAAAAGAGAATGCAGACTTCACCAGTGTAGGGAAGGAGGTAGGATGAGAAGGTAAGTTGTATTAGTTACTTTTCTGTTGCTGTGATAACATATCATGACTAGAGGAAGAGGCTTTATCTCAGCTTGTGTTTGCAGAGGGATAGAGTCCTCGAGGTAGGGAAGGCATGGCGTGGCAGAAGGCATGGTGGAAGAAGCAGGAAGATGGCTAAGCAAGTTTCTATCCAGAAAGAGCAGGAAGTGGGTAAGGCTATAAGCTCTCAAAGCCCACCACCAGTGACATATTTCCTGTCTCAAGGTTTAACCTCCTAGAGGTTCCTTAACTTCTCCAAACAGTGGCACCTGGGGGACCAAGTGTTTAAATACATAGGCTTATGGGAGACAGTTTTCAATCAAACTACCACACAGGTCTCATGATTCCTAGGTCAATGTTCTTCTGAATCATGGTAAAAAAAAAAAAAAAAAAAAAAAGTAAGGAGTGATAAGGGGGTGGATGACTAGGGAAAAGGCAGAGAGCCTGCATAGGTTCAAGCCAGATGGGAATCCCAACACTGAGAGGGTGAGGTGGACCCAGGCTCCTTCCTACCCCTAACCTAGAACCTCTGTAATTGACATCACTTGCAAAGGGAAAAAAATTAGTTTTAGACAATGGATTCTCACTGAGTATATTAGCCACACTTGGGTTAGGCTCCATGTCTGAGAACAGTTAGCTAACACAAAACTAACCTAATGATGTTTTTGTAGACTTTTCGTCTCATGTTGCTTTGTTTGGGCACTTTATTGTTTTTTTTTTTTTTTTGCTTGTATATTTTAGTTTCTCTCTCTCTCTCTCTCTCTCTCTCTCTCTCTCTCTCTCTCTCTCTGTGTGTGTGTGTGTGTGTGTGTGTGTGTGTGTGTGTGTGTTTCTTGTTTTTTTTCTTATTTGATTTTTTTTAAGAGAGAGAGAAAGAAAGGGGTGGAGTTGAGTAAGTGTTGAGGTAGGGAGGATCTGGGGACAGGAAGAATCATGATCAGAATATATTATATAACATAACTTTTCAATTACAAGATTCAAGATAAAATTCAAGATAAAACTTTAAAAGGGGAAAGGACAAGAGAAATGGAGGAAGGAAAGGAGAGAAGGAGGGAGGGAGGGAGGGAGGGAGGGAGGGAGGGAGGGAGAGAGGGAGGGAGAGAGTGACCAGAGAAATGGAAAAAAACTGAAGAACAATTGAACAAGAACAACAAAAAACAAAAGTAGACATGAGATTTCAAGACTTGGCTAATCTTAAGAGTGAACTTGAAGGGGGGCATTGGTGGCGCATGTCTTTAATCCCAGCACTCGGGAGGCAGAAGCAGGTGGATCTATGTGAGTTTGAGGCCAGCCTGGTCTACAGAGCTAGTTCCAGGACAGGCTCCAAAGCAATACAGAGAAACCCTGCCTCGAAGGAAAAAGAAAAGAAAAACCGAAGAGTGAATTTGAAGTTAGAGAACATTAGGTACCCTGGAAAACTCAGCCCTCCGCAATTAAAAAAAAAAATAATAAAGCTATACAAAACATTTAAGCCCCTTTGTCTATTTAGAAATACATTTCCCTGAAAAGAAGGCAATTCTAGAGTTGTGAAAGGTAAAGGCACAACTGTCTGATGTCAATGGCTACAATCCCAGTCTTTCCTCTGGCTTCATGTTTGTGTTTGTTTCCCCTAGTGGCAGCATCCATGATACTAGGAAGAGGGGGAACTAACACAGCACTTCCAAGTTCAGTCCTTAAAATACCTGGCAGTTTCTAGTTTCTCCCTTTTAGACACACTGGATGCCATGGAAGAAACGTGAATGCTGTAGAGTAGCCCAGCCATATGAGAAGTAAGAGGTTATATTAATGTGGTGGAGGACTGAGATACCTAACATCAGAGTGAAGCCTTCTAGCACCTTGCTAGAGGAATGGAGCCAAGGGAGCTTTCAGACTAGTTCATCTAGTGTCCTGTTAGTCAGGCATCAATGTTTTGGGGCTACTGTGTTCCAGTGTGGTTTGTTGGGCGGTAGTAGATAACTACAAGTAGCAGTTCCTTATTAGTTATGAACCTGTGGTTTGGGTGTATGGTCTGTTGATCTGGATCAAGCCTGACTAAGCTCACTGGACTTGTTTGTGCCTCTGAGAACAATGAGGGCTGGCTAGGAAAGATGACCTCCAGTGTGATGACTCAGCTCTTGCTGGCCAGGGTCTTTGCCCTGGTAATGCCAGAGTCCCAGGAGCTCATGCAGAAATGCACAGGTTTTCAAGACTTCCATTGTATCATGTGTGTTCTTGCTTCATTGGCCAAAGTAGACCACATGGTAAATCCCAGGAAGAAAGACTGGCTAAAGGGAAGTTGTCAATTGGGGACCATTAATATTATTAAATCTATTTTAAGAAATGCATGCATGTCTCCTGTATGAGGGAAATATTAAATAATAATAGTAAGACTTTGTACCAAAGATCTTGAATCAATTGGAAAAATATTTGAAATTAAGTAAGATATTTAAGTGAGTATTTTCTGTTTTTTAAATAAGCTTTGAGATTTTTTTTCTGGCCACGCCACTATTTCTAATGATATTGATGCTCTTCTATTTCCAGTAGAAGGTGACTCTCCTGATCCCCTACCGATAGAATTAGAATCAGGAGAGAATTTTGTCTCAAACTACACAGAACTAACACTGCAACATCAAAGCTCTTATGGCATTTCTTAAGAGTCTGGCTTCACAGCGTTAACTCTCTAAATGTCAGGTAGGTAGCTGGCTTTGGGACTGCTCTACAGAAGCCCAAGGCCATGTGCTTCTGTGATTACAAAAAGCGGTCTAGGTGCTAATAGGAAAAGCAGCTGCGTGGAGGAGGCACGCAACTGGGGTGTCTGAATGTAACGCTCTCCCACTTTTGATCCACTGCGATTTCACTTAGGTTTGGCTTTGCCTGTTTTCAAATCCCCTGGGGTATTTTTACTGACATCGCCTCTCTGGAAAGCAAGTTGATATCCCACTCCTTGAATTTCAGAGTGGAAGTCTGAGGAGCAGGCAAATTACACACTCCCAGATCTCAGCTAGTCTGCTACTAAGAGCTGTGTGATGCTGCCCCCTAGACAGTGATTCACAGCAGTAAGATGCAGGGTTCTTTGATCTTTGATCTGTTCCTCTTTGTCTGCTGCCCCCTCCACTGGCCCCATCTTGAACTCTGTTAAGCCTGTATTTCTGTTACATTTTGTTCAGGGCCTAAGAGAAAGGGAAACTGTTCTGGTCTGTGAGTTACTGAATGTCTTTGAGCCATGGTTTTCTCATCTGAAAAGCGTGCAAGCTGGGCCACCTATTTGCTCTTGCTGTGCTCTTTAGTAATCTCAGGATGCCAGGATGTAAGTCAGAGGGTCCTGGGTCAATGATGTCCTTAACCTCCCATAGTGGCCAGGACACACCTGGAAGAAATACACTGGGAATAAAGTCAAATAAGAATGCACATCGATTTAATTTGTCGGTTTCACTTCAATAAAACTTTAGAATAATGTAACTTTTGTTATAAAAGAATTATTATGCTCCATTCTGGGCTGATATCAAATCACAACAAACTCACTGGATTTGGGGAGGGGGAAAGATTTCAAAACTGCAGACAGATGTTCTTTGTAGAGTTTCAAGGAGTGTTCCCCTCAAGCAAGGATCATCAAATACTGGCCTTCTGCTCCCCACCCCCCACCCCACAGAACGTGAGCCATATTTTCCACAAGTGTCTTGTTTCGTTTGAGAAAAGTGGAAGGGAAGTTACGAAGCTGAAAAATGCCACTTGCTTCGATCCGACTAGAAGGGGATTGCTACCTTCCTGTGCCTGTTGGATAAATTTAATTTTAGCCTCCAGAACAGCATCTTTAGATCTGGCTCCTACCCTCTTTGCAGCTATACTAACCTAGTTGAGATTCCAAGTAGCTCTAACAGGCGTGCCCCATTGCCACGCTTTTGCGCTGGACCCCTCACTAGCCTATCCCTACTTGTTGGATAGGTCTTCCTTCCTTAAAGCACCTGCTATCCTTAGAAGAGGACAGCTGTGATCTCAGAACTTTTGCCTGTCCCTTCCTCGTGGACAGAAGGAGCCTGCTCTTAAGTGCTGGCTCCTCAAGGAAGAGAAGTCAAGTCAGGCATAGCCTGGTTCAGTGGCCTGGGGCAGGGGCACGTTCTACACCAATACAGAGGTCCGCAGTGAGGCTTCAAAACTTCGAAAAGCGCCTAGAAGCCCTGGAGTTTCGGAGGCTCCTACTAATTCCAGAGAGCCGCTTCACCTCTGCCCCCGTCCGGGTTGCAGCCAGCGGCACAGGGTCCACGGTCCCCACGCACCGACTGGGGCGCTTGGTCGGACCGCTGGCCCCGAGGCTGCTGCAAACCGGTCTGGCTTCCTGCAGGGCGTGCGGGATGGAGCAGGGGGTGGAGAGAAAAGGGGAAGAGCCTGGGCGGCTGGCGGGCGGGGCCTGCAGCCTCCCGGAGTCGCGGCCGCCTCGCAGCCTGCTCGCCGCCAGCCTCGCTCGGACTCCGGCGCGCCGTGCGGGGACCCGAGTCCGGCGGTGGCTGCCACTCCTCGGCCGCCACCCCGGATCTTGCCTCGCAGCGCTGTCCACGGCTTCCGAATCCTGCTGGTCCGCTTGCCAGTCTGCTGGAGAGAGGAGCGGCGGGAAGGAAGAGGAACGCGGGGACACGCACACCGGCCGCGGCGCGCGCGCATTGCACACTCGCAGCAGCGCGTCCCCGTCACCGCGTGTCCGAGCCGAGTGTGGCCCCGCGGCAGGGCCCGGCACCTGCCCGCCTCCGCCTCTGTCCCGGCTCCGCCCCCGCCTGCTGCCCGCCGCAGCCACCAGGGAACCCGCGACATCCCGACAACTCTGCCCGCCCGTGGCGCAACTGGTCTTGGCCGCCTAGGTTCCAGCACGCCGGCCGGGGAGGTAAGTTTCCTGCGCGTCCCCGGCAACCCTGCCTACACCCTCCCTAGCCGCCGCGCCGGAGGCTCTGTGTCTCTGCTGAGACCTGACCGGCTTGCTCTCCACCCTGCCACTTTGTCTGAGTTGTGCTGGGGGTGACGTGGAGAGGGCGCCCGTGGTCACCGAACCTGGACCTTCGTTCTTCGGGGGGCCTCAGCTGCGCACTCCCCACGGGCACCCACTGGCTCTCCACCCCGGTCCCTGGGGTGGCAGTGACACCCGCTGATCACTGTCTCATTTAAGCCAGAGCCCCCTCCTTCGTTTCAGGGGAATCTGCTGAGTTTGGTTGCAGTGGGAGAGGTATCCCCCGTCATTCTCCCTTGCTACTAAAAAGCAACGAACTTGTTAGGCGCCCCGGGGATGTCCAGAGGGGCTTGCGTGAGTCGGTGCTCTGGTGATTTCTGGCTCCGGCGCTGGATGGAACAGGTTGAGGTACGGTTCCAGCCTAAAAACAGTCACGGACTTTTACCGGTTCCCTCTCTCCACTGGCCCAGGCAATGTGACGATTCAACATCTGGGGCGGCGGGCTGGCAGTATGGGGGAACGGGGTGGGAGAGTGCTGGAGTTGGATTGGCCACTCTAGTGCCAGGAGTCGTTAGAACAGAAGACAACAAATGTCTGCTTATCTCTCATCTACGCAGATGAGCATGTTCTCATTTCTTACCCCCACCCCGCATGCCTGCTGTCTGCCGTGCACAGCATGCTTGGGTAGAAACCTGTTCCAGAGAAGTTGTTTGGGTAGGTCAGTGAATTTTTTTCTTCGTGCCTACTGAAATCAGGGCTTCGAACAAGGATCTGCTATTTACTGTGATGCTATTTAAAGGAAACACACTTTGACCCCCAAGTAACACCCCTTGACACTGCCCCTAGATGACAGCCTCAGCTAGTGGAGGTCCCCGCTGTGAAAATGAAGGGCCCATATGAGAACTGAGAATGTGTTAATCTGACCTAAGAAGTGGCCCAACTCCTTTCTCTTGAACTTAAGCTTGGAGGACCCCCTTTGTCCCTCTTCCGGAAGACTTCCCTCTTGTTCTGTGGAGAGGCTGCAGTGTTTTTGCAGTTGTTGGAGTAGATCAAAGTCCAAGGATTGGTTCTTCCCTTTGACTCTGGTGGTGATGAAACAAAGGGGTTCTTGGAAGCTTTTGTCAGAGGGCTACTCGCTGAAAGGAATACCTAGTAAAAAACAATCTTGCCCAACCAAGTTCAAGACTGAGCCCTAAGTGTATGTATGATCCCTGAGCTGAAGGAAATGCTGGTTATGTGTGCAAAGGCGGAGACCTTCTGAGGATGGCTGAGAAATGCAGTCAGCCTACTCTTGGTGTGTGATGTCCATCTTGGGAAGGGAAGCTGTATGGCGCTTACAGGTACAGCCCCATTACAGTTTTGTTCAAACTAAGAAAACTGGAAGGACTGAAGAATACCACTTAATATTTGCATCAGTGTTTTTGCAGTTTTTAAATACTTTTCAGTATTCTCATTGTATTTCAACCATTTCTGAGGGGGAAGAGATAAAGATGATAATTGCATATTTACAGGAGGCATGGGGGATTCTGGGATTTATCACAGTGACAAGTGGTTGTTAGAGTTACAGCTAGGTTTACTGTTCCTAACTCAGAGCCAGCACTGTACTTGAACTCTTGGGTTTGTTTGTTTGTTTTCTTTATTGGCCAGACTTGTCTTGCCTCCATGGTGGGCAGTACAGTCTCATTGTGACTTACCACTCACTTACTGCAGATAGGAGGAAATCCTCAGGGTGGGACAACCATGGGAGTTGTGCATCGCTTCTCCTGTGAGTGGGAGTTTCTGAGAGGAGAGTTCATCTAATCTCCCTCACAGCTTGGTGCTTTGTGTTTTCTGTCATTGTCCCACTTCTGATCAGGATGAGGTCATGCTGTTGTTCAGCATGCTGGTTGGTGACCTAGGCTGTAACTCCAACACAGCTTCTGTGCCAGATCATAGCATCTCCAAGCCTAAAAAAAAAATCTTTCTTATACAAACCAAAAAGTACCCATGGAATTCTGTTTCTCTTGTCAGCTTCAGCATTCTGTGGTTCCTAGCAATGTGGCATTACTTCCTTCAGGTCCTTTTCTTCTAAAGTTTAGGGGAAGAGAAATGTCCACCCTGTGTCAGCCAAGGGGTTTAGCTTCTCATTGATTCCAACTGCAGTTTAGTTTTTCTGACTTTGACTGTGGACCACTCTATGGAGGGGAAGAGAATTAGAAATAGGTTTAAATTTACTTCTGTTTGACTTTAAAATATTCAGCGTAAAGTTTTCTCAGGTACAAGTTGGTTTAATACTCCAACAGCATATGCACACATTTATTTAGTTAGTTAGTTTAGCTTGTTTGTTTCTTTTGTGTGTGTGTGGTTTTTTTTTTTTTTTTTTTTTTTTTTTTTTTTTTTTTTTTGAGACAAGGTAGCCTGACTGTCCTGGAAATCACTGTAGACAAGACTGGCTTTGAACTCAGACCTGCCTGCCTCTGCCTCTGTCATCCCCTCAAGTGCTGGGATTAAAGGCATATGCCACTACTTTCTGGTCTTTTCCCTTTTTTTTTTTTTTTTTTTAGATTTGTAATTTGCATATAGTAAATACCGCCCCCATGGCTGTTAAATTAATGGAGGTGAATGATATCATTCATAAGAAAAGCATGCTATAAAATAGACAGTACCTCCCGTGTAAATTCTCAGCATGGAAGATAATTTTCCTGTGATGTGAGAGGTGACTTATTCCTTCTAAGGAGCCCATTATTTTTGCTAATCACCCATGTTGTTTCCTGAGTTCATTGCATGCAAGTGGGCTTTTTTCTTTTTTTTTCTTTTTTCTCTTTTCATGCCATCTATGTCATGCTCTTTATCACGTCCTTCTACCTCTTGTTAGTAAAGATTGAATAGCTGGCTTAAGGATCCATCCCTAGAAACTGACTTGTGTCATTTTATAAAAGGGCTTGTCTAAAGATGGAGAAACCAACCTGTCCTTTTTACTCAAGGGGGCTGAGGTACATACATTTCAGTAGCTACTAACACTGGTGCTGCGGTTTTGGAGGAGGAACCTAATTAGTGAAACCAACCTAGTTTCTGTTCCCTTTAAGAATTTTCTTCTCTCTCCATTTCTTCCTATAAACAGGAGTGTTTTGTTTTATGTAAGGCAGAATGGGATAGCAGACATGGTGGATCTAAAATACTGCGAATAGACCTTGCTGTTTATTAGGGGTTGGGATCCATTTCCTTTTGATAAAGAATTCAAATGGCAGCATTAACTTGTTTAGAGATGCACCGTTTATAGGTATGAATGCTGAAGAGTTAGGAAGTAAACCGACCTGCTCATGGTCACATGGATACTGGGCCAAGGCCAGAACTAACTTAGCATTGTTACCAAGGTTTACTTTCCAAGATGTGCTGGGATTTACAGTGAGGGTGCAGATTTGACTGTAAGGAACCATAGAGTTTTACTGAAAACTTCTGTTTGCCAGTAACTTAAGGAGCAGGCATATTTTTAAGTGGTTTCCTACTTACGTTTTTAAATATTATTGTCTTTGTAAGGAACCATAGAGTTTTGCTGAAAACTTCTGTTTGCCAGTAACTTAAGGAGCAGGCATATTTTTAAGTGGTTTCCTACTTACGTTTTTAAATATTATTGTCGAAAATAAATGCCATTATAGTGAAAAATGTCCATTCTGGTCCATATGCTATTATTCTCATGACTAAGATACATCAGCAGATTCATAATTGATACTTTGTTCCATCTGGGGCTTAAAGTAAGGGACTTGTTTGAATAGAAACAAATGCAGGGTGGTTTTGTTCTAGTAAATAAAGGCAGCCACTAAAGGTGGCCCTGTCACCCAGCCAGTAAAATCATAAATATGCATACATTTAATTTGCATTTGCTTGTATGCCTGTTAAATTGTAATTCAAAGTAGAAAAATAAGTGTGTGTGTATGTGTGTGTGTGTGTGTGTGTGTGTGTGTGTGTGGCTACAGCCTTCCTTATTGTTCTCTGAAAAACATCAAGTCCTAAATGTGTTATTTGTTACAAAGAAACCATTTCTCTTTGGATGGAATGCATTGACTAGAGTTGGAGGAGTCCTTTTTAAGTTTTTAGGAGCTGCCCAGTACATTATGTGCCCAGTACAGCCTTCACTTGTGGTCTTATCTCTGAAACTGGAGGTGTTTCTGTTAAAAGCCAGGGGCAAGGGACCTAGCATCATTTTTGTCTTACTCATTTTTCCTTGTTTTTTTTTTTTTTTTTTTTTTTTTGTCTTGTTTTATATTTTTGAGCTTTTTTTAAAAATAGCTGCTGCCATTGATACTTTTTTTTGTGTGTGTCCTACTAAAAATAAGCCAACCCCAATTTTGTGCAATTTATTCTCAACATTATCATCTTGTACGTGGCTTCATCAGAATGTACAAAGGTAAATGTATGAATGCTCTCGTCAAGCTAGGTTACTCTTGGAACACAGACGCTGGGGTGACAACAGCCACATGAAGTGTGAAGTGTATATCCTTCCTAGCACTTGTTGCCCTGCAATTTATGGGTCTGAGTAGATGGTGTGAAAGAATATGTTTGGGAGAGTTTATGCAACGGGTCACCTGGGACCTTGGGACTCCTGTCTCTAACATATTTTAGAGAATCAACTGTGAAATTGCAATGATATTGATAGCACTGCTTGCTTAACATTGCTCCCGCCCTAGAAGTGGGTGTGTAGACTTTTCCTGGAACTTCAGGTGAGGATTCTAATTCCAAGTGCAGGGAGCCTAGGAGATATAATTGCCTTGGGGTAAAAACTAAGGTTTGGAGACATAACTGCAGAAAGTTCTTCTATTTTGTAAAGAAGAAAAGGAGGTGTTTAAGCTGCATCCAGTAATGCTGACTGATGAGTTTGAAGAGCAGGGTAAAGACATAGCTAGTCACAGAAATGTATAGAAATGTGTTTCTTTGCTTCACAGGTAGACTGGCACAAGAAATGCAATGGGTTGAACATGCTGCATGTTGGGTTTCTTTCTCTCCCTTCCTTCCTTCCTTCTTTCCTTCTTTCTCTGAGACTAGGGTTTCTCTGTGTATCTCCAGCTGTCTTAGAACTCACTCTGTAGACCAGACTGGCCTTGAACTCAGAGATCTGCCTCCCTCTTCCTCCCAAGTGCTGGGATTAAAGTTGTACACCACCAACACCCAGCATTGTGATGGGTTTCTCATGCTTAATTCATACCTTTTTTTCTTTATTGTGCCACCATCATGTGACCTGTTGGAGGGAGTATGAAGTGTGTTGCAGGTGCTAGGCAAATATTTGTCAGTGAGAAAGGTTAGGCATCCTGTTTTGTTTGTTTATATTCTTGAAATTTTTTTTAGAGCTGTGACAGATAGGTGAGAAATTTTAAAATGTGTCAACCACCTTCAAATTAATGTTTAAAATCTCAGAATGTTTCTTAATTATTTTAGTGGTAAAGTCTTTCAGAGCAATTTTAGGAACATTAACCAGATAACTCCTGAGAACAACACCCTAAGTTGACCTCTGGCTGCCTTATGCATCACTCATGTGCCACCCCCACACATGAACATGCACATACAATTGATTTTTATTTTAAACTCTCTGACATACATATATATCACTCCACAGAAGCATCTGTATATTTGGAATACTTGATAAGCATTAGATGGCATAATAGGGGATTTGGGGGCGGGGGTTCTGGGGGGGGAGATGAGAACGGGCTTGAAGATCATCCAACCTAAAAGACCTGCCTTGTATGTATTGTTCACTTGTCCTGATGCGTATTTACATACTTGTTTCACTTGCTTTTCTATTACATATCACTTGACCCAAGTAAAAAAAAAAATAAAATAAAAAATATAAAAAAAAAAAAAAAAATATATATATATATATATATATATATATCATGGTTCTCAAGCACTGTTAATCTTGTGGCTGTTTCGTAGTAGTTGTTCAGAAAATGTTTAAATGAATGAGCAAGCAAGTCCCTGAGAGCAGAAGGGACATTTCTGGCTTTATATCACTGAGGCTTACATCCTCACTTCTGAGGCTTGCTTAAAGTTAGCAATGCCAGCTGCACTGGGCTAGTGATGAGCCCCAAGTTGAATGTGGATGACACCATCCTGTAGGCTGAGGTCCTAGACTGTATGTAATAGAAACCAGTTGAAATAACTGGCAGGCAGCTCCTTCAGCTCTATGTGAGTGTGTGTGTGCATGTGTGTTGTAGGAGAGGTGCTTGTTACTTTTCTTATTGCTGAGACAAAATAACTCCCCAAAGCAACTTTAAAAGGCATATTGGGTTACAGTTTGAAGGTATAGCTCATCATCATGAGAAGGTGTGGCCATGGGATCATGGGGCAGCTGTCACAGTACACACAGAGTCAGGGAGCACAGAGAGAGAGAGAGAGAGAGAGAGAGAGAGAGAGAGAGAGAGAGAGAGAGAGAGAGAGAGAGAGAGAGAGAGGAGACTGCCACTCTGCTTGCTTTTGGTCACTCTCTCCTCTTTTTATTCAGTCTGGGACCCATGTACTATCAGTTGATGTTACCCACATTCAGGGTCTTCCTTTTTAGTTAATCGTCTTTGGAAACACCCTCAAAAATACCCCAAGGTGTGTTGCCTCTAAGGTGATTCTAAACCAGTCAAATTGAAAATGAAGATTGGCCATCCTAAGTGACCCTTGTCATTGGTACACATCACTTCAGATCTTGACATTCCATCTCTGGCACCACAGGCTGCTGACCAACCCATATGGCAAAATATATTCATTTCAACTCAGAACTCCTCGGAGTCTTCTTATGTTTCAACACTGTTCAAAGGCCAAAGTCTCCTCCAAAACTCAAAACAGCCTCTTTACTGTGTGCCCTTATAGAATGACACGTTACAGATATCCAAAATACGATGGCACCAAATAAATAATCTCATCCCGTAAAGTGGTGAATGGGGGCATGGTGGGGAATGACCAGACCAAGTAAAACTGAAAACAAGCAAGGCAAATGCCAAACCCTTGAGTTCCGTGTCCGGCTTCTAGAGCTCGTGATTGTCCCAGTGTTGCAGCCCCCCCCCCCGTCACTCTGCACCCCTCCAGTTCTGCCCCCTCGAGCCAGCTCCACACTGGGCCTACAGTCTTCCCTGGCTGAGCATTGTGGTCCTGACACATCCAAAATCCCGTGGGTCACCACTCAGTTTGGGCTTTCTCTTTACAGCTTCACACAGAGTCTTCCCAGAGCGCCATAATGAGAAACCCAACACGCCATACTTTACCCTGGCCTTGATGGCTTTCTGGAACTTGCTGCAACCTTCTGTGACTCCTTACCTCTTGATACTTCCTGTCCATAAATCCAGGACCACGTGGACAGTGCTGCCAAGTTCTGCTGCCAGTTGGTGATGCCACGTGGCCTCTTTTATCACAGCTGTAGTAGTTTCTGGGTACGTTGGTGGCCAAACCTGGGAAGAAAACTCTTCCCCAGATGATTATTTCCCTTGGTGGCATTTTCATGAAGTTCAGTCTTCTTCCTCTTGATTGAATTTGAGTGATTTTTTTTTTTCTTTTTGAATCTGGAGCCTTCAATGGAAACGGAGAGGGTCTTACCTGTAAGGCAGTTTCTTTCTTGCCAGTGCAAAGTGGGAGGGTTCTCCTTAGTTGAGCTACTCTCTTTAAGGAGAGTAGGTGCTTTGTCTTTCCCAGTGGCTCTCAACCTGTGGGTTGTGACCCTTTTGGAGATTGTATGACCCTTTCACAGGGGTAGCCTAAGATCATCAGAAAACATAAATATTTCCATTACAATTCATTACAGTAGCAAAATTACAGCTAAGAAATAGCAATGAAAATAATTGTATGGTGGAGGCCCCCACAACATAAGAAGCCGTCTTAAAGGGTCACAGCATTAGGAAGGTTGAGAACCATTGGTCTATGCTCTCCAGGTCCACAGCTTTAAATCCATTCACTCTTTTCCGTACCAGTCTTTGTGATTTGAATTCTCATTATACACCTCAGTAAATATAGTGGGTAGTAATCGTCCCACTGCCTGAATATTATTCCATCTTGAAATTAACTTAATCCATTCCACTTGAGTTGAGAATAGGTAAAATAATCAGGACATGGGTTAAAAGCAGCAAGTTTTGTTTTTGATGTTGTTATCAAAATGTAACATTGTTGGCCTCTAGTCTGTAATAGAATTTTTGATTACTGTCTTGACTGAAGGGCTCTATGAAGTCCCAGTTCTGACTGTCACTCCAGTTTCAGGCTGGCTAAACAGTCTGTTCTATACTATTTGGTGTCTAGTCCTGCTGGGCACCAGCTGGTTCCTGACCTTCCCTATAGCCCTGTGCGGCTCTGCCTGGAGTGTGCCGTCCATTGAGTGGCCATGTGCTGGGGTAGTTCTAAGGCTGCTTTGGAAGGAGGCGGTCACCACCTCCCCACCTGTTCCCTGGGAAGGCTTCAGTGCTGTGATTTCTGAACTCAGTGCTCCCAAGAAGCCCTTAGCATCAGAAGGGTAGACCACACAACATGAGCTTATTTCCCCCATGGTGTCCTTAGCAGCATAGTGCCGGCACATAGAAAAATGTTCAATAAGTACATCAAATGAGTAGCTTTGCTTTCATCTCTTAAAACAAAGAAACGTTTTCAAAATCCCAAAAAGAGGAAATGCATAGATGCCGCACATGCCACTGCACATTGTTCACGCTGCCCGTGGACTTTCTCCACCTTTCTGCTCTTTGATGGCATAACTATTGTTTTGTTGCTTTTCTGTATTGGTCCCTGCAGTAATTATCCCCAAGAAAGGTTGCCCACAAGTCATATTTCTAGGGTGATGCTCCTGGGACGTTGAATGGGTTCCTGGGAGCAGGGATGAAGGGGAAAGCTTTTTATTATAGACCCTTTTAAAAACTCTGAACTTTGAAGCCTATGTGTGAGTTAGGTAAATTAATGTTGCAGTGGAGGGAAAGGATGAGAGAGTTGGACTCTTGTGATTCGGGAGAAAAGGTGATAGGGTGTGATCAGGGGTGGGAAAACTGGCCTCTCAAAAAATTTCAGTCTTCACTGTTTATGATTTAACAAATAAGCTTGCCTGAAAATCAGAGGGCAAAGCTAGCCACACTAGTTAGCCCTAGAGGTCAGATAGTGGTGGTACACACACACCTTTAATCCCAGCACTCCGGAGACAGAGGCAAATAAATTTCTATTAATTCAAGGCCACCTGAGCTACACAAAACTGATCCAGTACAAAGAGAAACAGCTCACACAAAGGTGAACTCAGCTCTTGGGATCCCATGCCTTTAATCCCGGCACTAGAGAGGAATATAAGATGGGAGGAGACAGGAGCTCAGTGCAGTTGGAGGTTTGGTGGAGAGATGCAGTCTGGAGATGCAGTCTGAGGACAGGATTTCCCCTTTCGGTCTGAGCATTGGTAGAGGTGAGAACTCTCTAATGTCTGGCCCCCTTGCTTCTCTGATCTTTCAGCTTTATCCTAGTATCTGTCTCTGAGTTTTTATTATTAAGGACAATTAGAATTCATGCTACATACAGCCAGTTACTAATGACTCTCTGTGCACACCAAATGGATGTCAAATGACTCATAGTCAAGGAGGATTCCACGCTCTATAACATGACTTTGAAAGTCTTGCCTGTATGTGACAAAACATAACATTTAATCAAAGAGGAAAAGGCCAATATTGCCTGCATCCAAAGAAACAGCGGCAGTTGAAGAAAGCATCAGATGCTAAAACATTCATCTTAATGGCCTAGGCATTTTCCAGGTTGGAATAAAACACAGGATTATAGACTCCTAGAGAATTGTTGGGATGTCCTGACCTGCCTGGCCTATTGGTGCTGACCTGCAGTCCCAGCTATTGGGTTGCTAATGCAGGGGAATCACAACTCTGAGTGCAACCAAGCTACAGAATAAATTCACAGACAGCCAGGACAACTTAGTGAGACCCTGTGAAAGTCAATGAAGAGATAGCCTAACTCAGTTCAGTCTGCTGTTATAAAGTACTACCCACACATGGCTTATACACAACAGAATTTATTCCTCATGTTCTGGACACTCAAAGTCCAAGAGTGGAATGCTGACATAGTTGGTTTCTAGGCTGATGCTGTAGAGAGCTGACCTTACATTATGGTCTCATATAGTAGGAAGAGAGGTGGAGAGCATTCTGAAGACTGCATTTTTAAAATATTTATTTTTACCTTTAAATCTCTATATAAAATTTATAATTTTTATATTTATATGTCATTAAAAGTAAAATATATATGTACACACACACACACACATGACTGTTGTGGGTATGTGCACGTGGGTGTGGTACCCACAGAGACTAGAAACATTAGATCTCCCTGGAGCTAGACCCAGGGCCATCGTGAACTGCCTGATGTGGGTAATAGAAATGGAACTTGAGTCCTCTGGAAGAACAGTATGTACTCTTAAGTACTATGAACAAAAATTCCCAAAATGAACCTGTGTCTGGCTGTAGACAAAATCCTCCCGGAAGGAGCCTGTGTCTGCAGAGATTGATGGACTGATTGGAATTTCAAGACTGTGGAGAGATTGGAAATTTGTACCTTCAGGGGCAAATGACTTCACCCTGGGCTAGTGTTAGCCTTAACTTTTTGCCTCATTCTGTATCTGAACTGATACCCTCGTGATACTAAATTATATAAATGATAAATAAAACCCCTTAGAAGTATTAACATAGCAGAACACTGACTCCCACCAATCCAAGAGCTAAGAATGGCATCAGATAACATTTTAGCCCCATAGAAAAGCTCCACTCCCATCTCAATGTGCCTACCTTTCTGGTATACCCACCAATGTATTTTAAATGTACCTTGCTTTATGGCTTTCTTTGTCCTATAAAACTGTAAATCCCTGGTGAATTTGCTTCCATATTAGACTGAAATTTGGGGTAGCCTAATTTCCTATGTTCCTGAATGGTTCCAGAATAAACTATCTCTTACTCTATTTAAGATGTCAACATGACTTTGGTTGAACACAGGATTTCAGTCTGTTATGGCAGTCAGTGCCTTTAAAGAAACACAGCCTATGATGAACCCTAGTATATACAAAGCTATATACATAATACTTATACTCAATAGTTTCATGAAACAGCATTTCCACAGTATATGAAATAGACTGTTATTTTATGGGACATTTCCACTTACCTCTAACTTCTAATAAATACTGACCAGGATGTATTAGATTGGCACTGTTTCCATTAAAGAGTCTCTGTGAGTGTGGAAAGCATGAGTCTGATCTGTTGTCATCTCTCAGTGCTGGCCTGTGGACTTTGACTCATATCTAGGGCTCTTTACATGTATGTGCCTTCTAGAATATGGGGGTTAATGACCATGTGCAGGCCTCCCAATAAAGTTTTCATTTCTGTCAGGAAGGCAAGGTGAGTCATGGGAGAGTAGACACCTGTTTTAATGTGTGGACCTTGAGGAGAGTAGTTTAAAAAGCCATTGAGCATACCTGTATTTTTTTTCACGTAATGTTCACCCCCTCCAAGTTAGTACTATTTTTTTTTTTTTTTAGCAAGAACCTAAATACTGTTAAAAAAAAAAAAAAAAAAGGAAAAGGAAAAACAAAACAAAACCCAAAAAATATGTCAAGGACAATTTGGGAGTGTTTTTCTTTTGTTTTTTTCCCTCCACCTGAACTTAATTGATGTATTGGCTTTCCATTTTAACTAGCCACCTGAGGACAAAATGAAGAGGGATTGATCGAGTGGACACTGTGGTTGCTCAGCCCTTCGGTGCCGGTGGCTTTACATCTATAATACATTTCCTGTTTGTAGAAGGTTTGTGTGTCCCTTAAAGTTCATCACTGGTTACAGCCATTATCAAGTAGAAAACCTCTTCAGAGTTGTCACGTCTTTTCCCACGACTTTTGTAAAGACTGTACAGAGCAGAGTGAAGCTTTTGATGGGGGATCTATCCAGAGATGCAGCTTCCACACTCATTGGCCCCATTTTGTTATTTCCAAAACTCCTCTCTGATTTCATTCATTTATTTTAAGGAGGGTGCTACCTTGGTGGCTTTAAAAGTAAGCCTAAGAGATAGTTAGCTTTTCTTCTCATGGTAACAGGATACCTGACACAAACAACTCAAAGATTTGTTTTGGCTCAAGGTTCAGGGAAGAAAGTCGCATGGCAGGAAAGTCATAGTGGGATGAACAGGTCTGGTGATAAAGGAAATTTGGCATGCGTTAGTGTCCCATGTGGACCGCACCCCGAGGAGACTGAGAAAGCTAGACCCGGTGGAGGCCACGTTGTTCAGCTAGACCCTGATGTGGAAGGCTCTGCCTCCTTCCAAACTGTGCATTCAGACCAAGCATTCAAACATACAACCTGTGAGGGCATTTCCATCCCAACCTGTAACCACCTTATTGGTTGTTTGCTAGGCTGTTGAGACGATGCTGTGATCTAAGACTACCTAATACCCAGGTTATCTAAAATGTGACTTATGGTGAGACTATTCTTTGAAATTGTTCCTTTTCATTTTTAAAGACTGTGTGTGTGTATGTGTGTGTGCACGTGCATGTGTGCATGTGCATGCTTGTGCACTTGTGTGCATGTGGATGTGTACATTTGAGGACATGTTGGTGCCCACCAAGGTCGGAAAAGAGCATCAGGTTCTCTGGAGCTGGAGTCACAGATAGTTATGAGCTGCCTGATGTGTGTGCTAGGGAACTGAATTCAGGTCCTTTGAGGAACAAGTGCGGCTAACTGCTGAGCCATCTCTCCAGCCTCTGAAATTACTTTTTCCTAAAGAGAGAGAGTGGGAATGATCCATATGGGCTTTAGAGAGAGGACCTCAAGAGGTCTCTGCCCAGAGCCTTTGCTTTTCACTTCTAGTTGAAAGGCCACCAACAAGCATGCTTCCCCAAGTGCGTTTTCTTTTTTAAAGCTGAGGCAGGCATCATTTCCTTTTTATTTTTTTATGGAATATTGGTAGCACGTGTTTGCTACTTTATCTAGATCTAAAACAAGGTTTTATAAATGTTTTTATTTCACTTAACTGTAGTGGTAAAAAGGATGGGTATTTTGATGACAGTTTCATTTTCAGTTTTGATGTCCTTAGAATTACAGATGGCAAGTCGTCTTTCCCTTTCCTTGGAGAAATTGCATGCAAAGAAGTCTCCCAAATTTCCTGTCTCCTATCAGCAAACCTCCAACAAAGCAAGGAAAATGAATAATGGAAAATTAACTTTACAGAGGCCGCAAGCAGATTTTTCAGAGAATTCATCTTTGAAAAGAAGCAAGCAAGGTGCATAGCTTTGATGAGTTGTTTTGAAATGATGCCCACTTTTGTTTTCCCAAGATGTATGGTTTACCCAGAGTGGTGGCTCTGCCTCTAGTGCCAAGGGAAACGAGACTTTCTATATGTTTGTTTATAGAAAGCAAAATGGAAATTAGCTAAGGTACGGGTACAGTTGGGTTTCATCATTTTTGTTAAGCAATGTTCCTTAGAAACTGTCTCCCACACAGTAGTTAGAAACATAAACATGATGCATCATTTCCTTTTGTGCAAACTTTGTATGAGGAATAGTCATTTCCACACATGGCAGAACTTCTCAAAGCGGTTTGGAACTTAGCGTTAGGGACCCTCCACATGTGAGCAGCTTCAGAGATGATGGACACTCCCACACATTGCCACAGCATTTGTTTCTTCAATAGTCTGCATCCTCTCCCTGAAATGTCACCTTGCTCTCTCTGTCTCATTCTCACATCACCAGTGCTTAAAGCAGTATCTAGGCCAGTGGTCCTCAGCCCTCTAATGCTGCAAACCCTTTAACACAGTTCCTCATGTTGTGACCCTAACCATAAAAATTATTTCATTGCCACTCGTAATTATAATTTTGCTACTGTTATGAATTGAAATGTTGTAAATATCTGATATGCACAAGTATATCTGATATGTGACTCCAAAGGGGTCATGGCCCACAGGCTGAGAACTACTGGTCTAGCCGGCTGGCCAGCAGTTCATTTTTTGCTGAATCCATTCATTTATAAGCTGCAACTTACTTTGCTTATCTAGTTTACCCTCATCTTTTGAAGTTGTGAACCATCTAGCTTCTAGCCTGAACACCATTTTCAAGTCCTTGTCCCAATGGCCTTGTGTGCTGCCAAATTTTGGTGTTTTTCATCTTCTAACTGTTTTTGTTGGGGAGCTACTGTATTTGACACAACTTCATGACCTCACGATCCCTTTTGGCGACTGATCTATTCTTGAGACCCTGAGTTTTGTCACAGTGAGAGAATACGCATGTGTACAAGAACCATTTGAAAACTCCAGCCTGCTTTCTTCCCCAAGCTCAGAGTTTTCTTTCTTTCCTTTTTTTTTTTTTTTTTAAAAAAATATATTTACTATTGTTCTTATTTTACAAATCATCCCAGTTCCCTCTTCCTCCCTCCCTCCCATGTCGCCCCTTCCATCCCCCCCACTCAGAGGGAGGACATTGCTCACCAGGAGGGGTCATCTAAATCCTGTCAGTCATTTGGAGTAAGGACTAGGCCCTCCTGCCTCTAGGCTAAGAGGGCATTCTTCCATGGGGAATGTGCTCCCAAGTCCTTTCTGCACCAGGGATACATTCTGGTTTCACAGACTGATAGCTGGGAAACCAGCATTGGTCTGATTTAGAGTTTTCATAGTTAGCATCTTTGCAGATTTAGAAACTTGAAGCCATCTCTCTTCTGCTTACCCCTGGCTTGCATAGGTTGCTACGTTAATAAGACATCCTCTGTTCTTACCTCTTTCCTATACCTACCCCTCTTAGCTGCCCTATTTGGCAGCTTCCCTAAACAACTTCAACCTCCTCATTTTTCTTTGTTCATTTTTAATACTTGCTCCTGGAGCTTGAATTCTTGTTGTCCCCACCCCAAATTCTTATATGTTTTAGTTTGTTCCATCCATCCACATCCCGATCCAACATGAGTGTTGGTCATCCTTTATCGCGGTTGTCATCATCTTGGGTATGGTATTTAGGAGCAGTGACAGCAGCTGTATACCACATACAACCCTTAAGATATGGAATCATAGATCTTGGTGTCTTATAGTTGCATACTCTGATAATGAGGGGTGTGAGAATGGATGGAATTTAGGTAAGACATGGTATGTTGGGGACCCTCCATGGACACATTAGCTTGCCATGCTGAAAGCTTTCTCTCTGAAGACTGCAACAAGAAGAGTTGTGGACAAGCGATGAGCTCGTATTTTCAGTCAGTCATGTGAGTAATGTAGGGAAGTGAATTTGAAAGGAAATGGTCTAGGGACGGAGAGGCTAATGAAGGATCCTAAAAGACCTCAGTAATTTGGAGGTGTTGGACTCCTACTGAGAGTACTAGAAAGTTAAGAGAACACTAGGAGTCGAAGAAAGTAGTACCTAAAGAATATGACACTTTCAGGGAAGGCTGGAAAGAAATTGTATCCCTGAAAAACGGTGTGGGGACATGAGGCAGCATGGCAAAAACAAGAAGTTTGTGGATGATGAGTCCCACTTTGCACATTCAAGAGGCCCAAGGAGGTCTAGGCAGGGTGTGGCTATAACTGGGTCTTAGGAAACATCGCTGTGGTAAGGTAACAGGTGTGGGCACTGATCCAGGCCGTGGGAGTAGATGCAGCTGAGACACCTGTGGATCCTCCAGGTGGATTCTTGGAGGAGGGTGGAAGTAAAGAATGAAATGTCGGAGCAGTGATGGTTAGAATGCTTGAGAATTGTCAAAGGCTTGGGATTAATAAAACTTCCCTGAAAAGGGGGTGTAACAGAGCATACTGTCCTCTGATCTTAATTTGCAATTTAATTACCTCATCATCGGCTCAGACTTTTTTATTACTAAATGGCCTTCTATTCTCTTCTCTGTTCGAGGAAATGGCATCTAATTTTCATGGTATGATAAATACTTCAGTTGTTCTATAAGGCATCTGGGACCCCACTAATCCGAACACCTGCTTCCCAGAAGCAATTTCTCCAGCCCACTTCTTCTTTAGCATTTTTCTTCTTCTTGTGACTCCTGAAGCTCCAGCACCCCCCCTCAGGCAGGCTTGACACACTGTCTTGAGCTTATCTCCCCAAGCAGACTCATGTCCTGACGCTCAGGGACCACATCTTTGCCCGCTCTCTGTTCCCACCCAACTTAACGGCTTCTGCGCCTTCTACACCCTAGACGCTGCTACTGTGTCTTATTGATTCTTCTGATCCTCCTTTAGCAGAACAAAGGAAAACGGAACCCTAAACTTGCAGGGTTTGTATCAGCTGATATGCCTTGAATCCGTTGGAAAATGCCTGCTTCAAAAATGTTTGTAAGCTTATCGTTCTATTTCTTACTTTAAAAAGAGGAAAGAAATCGAATTACTCAAGAAGGTCCACAAAGGCCAATGGAAATTTCTTGCCACTTGCCTTTACTGTCACTTTAGACCCAAAAGAAGAGAATGCCTTTGGGCAGCTCCTTTCCACTCCATTTGCAAAAGGAGGCTATCCCTTGTGTGTTTAAAGCCTCCGTGCTTCAAAGTGACATTTGCTTACATTTGCCCGTTGAATTTCAATGCAATGACATTGCGGTCTGAGTTGTCAATCCTGACTCATCCAGCCCTTGTGCTGACACTTTGATGACCTCTCTGGTCAAGTGGCTTGACCTTGTTCCTGCCTTTTTCGTCTTTTTCATCAGTAGAATGAACATCTAAACACTGGCTTCTGAACACAATCAAAGGCAAGCGATCTGTTTGAGAAGCCAAATAGAGTGATGGCCTTTGAGCTTCTCAGAACAAAAGTATCACACACATTACAGAATGTATTTTATAGGGATTACAGAAAGAGGTCATGCTCAGGACATCATTTTTATAGCCAGGGTGGGGAGCATATCTAGGCTGAGGGTCCTTGTAAAAATAAGACCCCTTCCTTTCCTAGCCCTGGAGCCCTGGGAAGAAAGCATCTCACTGAAGACTGCCTAGGCTTTCTGAGTTGAAACACACCCTAATATTGATGCTAAGAAGAAAGTAAGAAGAAAGTACTTGTCAAAGAAAAGGAATGCTGGTAGACAGCTAATAATGGGTTGGCTAGGGCTAAGAGTAGCAGGTGATGCTGCTGGTACTAAATGGGTCTCGACTCTCTCTTGTGTGGCTGTAACTTAACTACACTGCAGAGAGGCCAGCACCAGGCCATACACACAGAGAGGCCCCTTAAGCCTTAACGAGTTGAGGCTCACTGTGAGACGCTCCTGTGGAAGTCATGCACCTGGGGAATTTTTAAGGTGTCTGAATTAATTGAGCCCCTCAAATGCCAGTGAAAATTCCAGTAATAGGAATATGGCAAGCTCTAGTGGTATGTGTCAGATGTCAGAGGGATTATGCTAGACTTATTGGCATGGCTAACACCTGAGAAAAATGGGAGAAACCATTTTGGGTGACTGATACAAAAACAGGCAGTAGCCAGCCAAGAGATGCAGAATCTTAAGTTTCTGCATGATCCTTTTGACAAGAGGACTTCGAGACTGGCCACTGTGTGATTCTGGCTTCTGTGACTATTGAATTCCAGCACTGTTTTCTAGTTCACACATGCCCACCTGTCAGAGCTGGCCACAGGCCACTTTTTTCAAGGGCCTTAGAACTTCCAACAGGGCCATCCTCCTGGCCTGGCAGCTGAAGGACCTCATAGTGGACACTGGTTGAGCCTTGCTCCTGACATGTTCTTCCGTAGACAGGATTCCCAGAGGAAACCTGCTGCAGATTCTGCCTAACCATTCCTACTTAGTGAGATGTCTAATTACATGAGATTACTGTAACCTTTATCATAGCATGACATTGCAGGCAATGTTTTTGCAAATCAAACAAGCATGTTTGAAAGACAAAACTTACATGGACATCATAATTGTTGAATGCCCCACAATCCACTGCCTGTGTTCTCTACATTCAAAGTAACGCACTGGAATAGGGATTCTTGGGGTCTGTGGTCCTGGGATTGGCTCTATTAATATGACACTAAAATCTGAATTATTGGTTCCACCTGGCTTTGAGTACCCTAGTATCGTGTCCATATAGTTGGCCTGTTTCTTTGTTCAAATGTGGACTGAGTGTAGCGTGGTTCTGACTGCAGGCTATATCACAGGTTTACTTAACAAAATCAAAGAACAGCTGGTGGAAAGGGAGTTATGGAAACAGAGTAGAAGGCAGTGGTGGTAATGTTCCCATGTGCTCAGTATTGAGAAAGATATAACAGTTAAAAGCTGCTTGATCCTACTGTGGCCCCTACAGCTTACTGATAGCGCTGGGGATTCCCAGATGCGCTGATTCTTCATCCACTTTTGCTATGATGAGTTTTATTCACTGTGGTCATCTTTATAGGTATCAAAGAGGTACCTTATAGTTTTAAATCACATTCTTTAGAAGTTAACCATGTCTACCATATTTCTATATGTTTTCCTATCATCTTTAACTGCTGCATTCTCATTTAACAAGTGAGTTTTTAATATCAATAGTCACACTGTCTATATATGAAGATAGTTTTACTATAGAGATAAGCAGAAACACAGAGAGATTTGGACTTAAAACTACAAAAGTTATTGAACAAAAGAATTAAAATGAACAGTATGTTAAACTTAGGGAGAAGGGCAGGGAGAGGGTGCAATGTGAATCAAGCCCTATGGATTTAAGTATCCACCAAGAAATTTGAAATAATCACCAAGACCCAAAGCATACAATTTAGAGCAGCTGTCTTAGAAGAATGGAATTGATAGGGACAGGAGAAGTTAGAGTTGGTTCCCATGAGGACTTTTGACCACATGGATTTCCATCGTGAAAGTAAAGCAGGGGTATATTGGTCATTATAAGCACAGAGATACAAATGACACAAAATTGCTAAAATAAGTATATGGTGAAAACTGAATAAATAAATACTGGAGAACTAGTTTGTGATTAAAGATGGGAAAGAAGAAAGGGGAAGGAGAGAGGAGGGGAGGGCTACAGGGATAGCACCCTGGCAATGTGTGCCCAAACTTACTTGGGTGTCTGCTATAGTCCAGGCACTTTCTAAGTGAAGACCATGTATTAACTTACTTCATATTTAGAGACTCCCTTGAGAGTAAATATATCATCACTATTTTACTGACGAGGAAACCAAAGGCCAGAGGTATTAAATGTTAGTTTAAGATAATGAAGTCAGATTTCAAGCCAGGTGGTACAGATACATACCCATCTCTCTAAGGCAATCTGCCCTGCTGTCTCATGATAGGTTGTGGTGACTGATATGCCTTAAAGCACACACAGTGGGTGTTTCTTGATCTAAGATAGCTTAATTTGTTTTGTGAGGTCATCGTTTGAAGATGTACTCAGCATATGTCCAGTTATAAACCAACAAGGTATTTAATGCCTGTTATCACAGTCCTAGGCACTAGCATTATTCTAGATGGGGAGGACAATGAAACAGAAAAGCAAGTACCCTCAGTTGGCAGAAGTAAAGGAAGCACACTCCCTCTGTGTCGTTTACAAAGCACTAATGCCCTTCATGAGGGATTCCATTTCCAGTTACGCACACACACACACACACACACGCGCGCACACACACACACACACACACGGCTGGTAGTGGTCACACATATACATTTCAAGTGGAAGCAAATATTTGTTATAACATGGACTGAGAGTGCAGAGGTCAAACTATGCAGATTCAGAGGAAGCGCTCAAATGGAAGGCACAGTAAGTGCAAAGTCCTGAGGCACAATGGTTGTCTGACCCATGTAAGCCAGTCTAGAGAATCAGTGTGTCCCAGGGTGGGGGCAGAGAAGGAGGCAAGGATATGTGGGACAAGGCAGGTAAAGCCTTGTAAATGAGATCATCCCCGGGTTCTGTTTTTCTATTACGATGAGAAGACATTAGTGGATTGAATGTCAGGAAAGGACTGTCAATGAACTTACTGTCTTGTCTCTCCTGCAGAGATAGGGTATCATGAAGAAACTTCTGGCTGGTGGGTGGCACGCCCTTTAATGGCAGCACTCAGGAGGCAAAGGCAGGAGGGTCTCTATGAGTTTTAGACTACCCTGGTCTACATAATGAGTGCCGCACCTACCTGGGCTGCAATCAAGAACTTTCTTTAGAAACGAAAGTCTTGAAGCTGAGTACATTTTTTCTGCTCAGTGAAGATCTGAATGAATGGACCACCAGGGAAGTGAGGCCCCCCTGTGAGCATGGTTTCAGGTGCAGATGTGACCCATTACAAGGTAGAGGAGGGGCTGACTCACTCTCTCTTGGGTCGTGGAGAGCATTGGGAGGTTAGAGACTGCAACATCTGGAGCAGAAAGACTGTGGCAGTTATTTACTCTTATCTGTAAGTGCTTCCTTAATAAACACCTGTTTATCATCTATCTAGGGTCAGGTAGACTCATTTATACATATATACAGAAAGCTTAATCACAAGCATGAGAAGGGTATTATTCAAATTATACAAAGTAATTATATAAAAAACTGATCTTTATTTGGGTAAGTAGCCTAAGATTAGACATGGTCACTTTTATACATAAAAATAAAAAAGGTAATCACCTATAACGATTAAGGAAATACAGCTAAGGTGACAAGTTAAAGAATAAAATTATGCTACTAGCTTGATAGGACTGCAAAGTTGTGCATTTACACATAATTTTATCATCTAAGCTAGTACAGAACTGGTTTGAACTCTAGAGCAGAAAAAAGAGAAGATATATTGCCCGAAAAGACTAATAAAAGCTGCTTTATTTGAACATATCTTTGGTCCAGTAATTAATTTTGCTGTTGTTTTCTTTTTATTTTGAAACAGGGTCTCCCTTTATAACCAAGGCTTACCTAAAAATGAAAAAAGGGAGAGCCTCTACTTCAGCCTTACATGTGTCTGTATTATAGGATGTACCACCATGTGATTTCCGTTTTCACAAAAAAAAAAAAAAAAAAATTACTGGGAGAAAAGTACTATTAGAGCAATGTTAATAATGATGATGAAGGCTAAAAGTAATTTTAGTATCTGACATTTAGAGAGATGATTAAACCATATTAGTAGGCCTTAGGACAGAATATTATTTGAGGATAAAGCACTATGGTGAGATCTATTTCAAATAAGTAGAAAAATACATTATGAAAATTGAAGTTTGTTTAGTTCATTGTACATTTTATTGCATATGAACACAATAAGAATATAAAGAAAACAACTCATTCTTTTGTCTTGTTTTGTTTTTGTTTTCTTTGAGATAGAGTGTTACTCTATAGCCCAGCCTGGCCAGCCTGGCTTCTGATCTACAACAGTATTCCTGTCTCCACCCTCCTGAGGGTTAGGGTTACAGGAATGAGCCTCTATGCCCAAGTGAAAACAAGTCATTTTAAAAAATGCTATTACAATGTGTAGAGAATATTGGACAAGAAATAGGGAGTGGCTGATACTAATAACCAGGACCTGGGATCTAGATGACTCTGCTTCCAGTGTAGGTGGAGACAATGTGATCAGAGAAATGTCCTTCAAGGTTTACTGGAAGTAACATTGATTGCATAAAGAAAGCAAGCTGTGTCAGCAAATGAGATTTATTTTTGAACTAAAAAATTACTTTAAAGAATCTTTTAAATCTATGATCACAGCCCATATCCAATTACATGCAGCATTAAAAAATAATAAAACCTCTGTGAAAGTCTTAATTCTTAGCAGATAAGTACTTTGATATCGTGTACAACTGAATTCCAAAAAAGCAGGGAGTTTTTAGGAAAGCCCATATGAGCTATCATAGTGGAATCTGGACTGTGTTGAGAAATATAGCTTTTGAGCTTGTCCTACCTATTAGAATGGGACAATAAATTCCTAGAATCCATTAAATGGGTGGGGTGGCCTTTATATAAGTGCAAGGCACAAATGCACATTGACCAGGAGAGAAGCAGGAAAGGACGAAGGGATTTCATGATTGTTTGGACTTAAAATTTTATTATGACAGTCTTGTATAGCTCACCCTTTTATAAGAAAGGATTATACTGAGATAGGGCCACAATGGATACTGGCCTCCTTGAAATCTCATTTGAAATCTTCTCCACCTTGGTACTCCTTCAATCATTAACAAGTAAGCAGATATGAACTCCATAGCTACTGTTGCCAAGGAAAGTCACCTTTAGCACATGCCTACGGGTCCCTTTCAAAATATGTAATAATTTGGTTTCAAGGGTCACATCTTGGTTGATGGCTGCTTTAGAGCCTTAGGGACTGTGGTAGAATCCTTTGTGTCTGAAAGGTGTCATATCTCAATTTAGTGTATGGATGTATATCACATTGATATGCCTTGATATCACTGATGTCTAGATAGATGTTTGTTTTGTGGGGAAATAGGAATGGAGCAGGGTTGATATTGCAGTGGTTCACTGGGCATGTGTAAGGGCACTTGGTCCTTTGTATTCTCTTCTGCAGAGAACAGCATCTAAAGTGAGGTGAATGATGCCCACACGAATGATTACTTAGAGGTGTTAAAGAATCGTGGAAGTGGTTGGAAAGATGGCTCAGTGGTTAAGAGTGCATACTGCTCTTCAGAAGATCCAAGTTCGATTCCCAACACCCTTGTTGGGTAGCCTACAATCACCTGTAACTCTAGCTCCAGGGGATCTGGCTTTTGTGAGCACCTACATTCATGTACGCATACCTGCACACGGGCATTCACAGACATACAGAGAGGCCTAAAAGAAAAATAAACCTTTCAAAAACAAGTACGTGTAGTGTGAAACACCTCCAAGTACTTTTCATGTGCAATGCTTTTGTAAGTGCCTAGGACAAAGGGATGGTATTTAGAGGGGACAGGGGTAAGACAATTGCAAAAATAATTATGTGGTCCTTGCCCTCGAAAAATCCACAAAGAGATAGGAGAGCTGGGGGAAAATACATATAATCAGAGAAAGGTAGTACAATTAACAGCAAGATGGCATTGGTGGAATGTGGCTATGTGTGGGGTGTGGGGTGTGGGGTGTGGGGTGTGGGGTGTGGGTGAAAGCCAGAGTTTTCTATTTAGATGTGAAGACTGGCTAGTACACAGAACACCTTCGTGTAGAAGTTACTGAGCCACATGTTTAAAAGTAATAGAGTGCTAGAATTATGCCCTTTGCTTTTGAAAATTGCCTCCCTTTCTCTGCATTTCAGAAATATAACATGCAAACTACTGCCCTTTAATGATGTGGGCAGGCTGGGGTGTAGGAGGCTGGGAGATAACTTGAAGCCCTTTCCTATTGTCTGTCTTCCATGGATTTCAGTGCCTCTGCCACCAGCACCCTTCCCAAGGTGTAATGACTCTAGGAATCCTTCACAGGACACTGGAGTAAGCAATGAGGAGGGAAAGTAAGCATTTTATTTCCACTTGACTTTGGGATGTAACTACCATGCCAAATGTATTTCCTATCACTTTGTGGGTGCTTTTTATCTTTCTCTGTTGGATTATGAATTTGTTGAGTAAGGAAGGGCTCATTTAATTTTCAGTGAGTAAGATGTTGGCAAATGGAATTTACTTCAATCCAAACTCTTGTTACTGAATTAAGTGGATCCTTTTGTTTGTTTAATGGCTTTCACAATGATATGAAACCATTTCAGATGACATATTTGCTTTCTATCAGCACATTACTCAATGAATTCTATGAGCTTTTCTACACTTCATTATAGTAGGCCCTGTGTTAGATGAGTCTGCCCAACTGTAGGGTAATGCAGATATTCTTAATGTGTTTACAGCAGGGAGACCAAGCCATGATGTTTGGTAGGTTAGATAGGTTAAACGCTTTTTCAATTTAGTCTAGTCTCAGCTTGTAGTGGATTTAATCTGTTTTCTAGGTTAAGGAGCATCTCTGTTCATGTAGTTCTAGACGTGTTTGGGATACAGAGGAGATTCACCCTCTTACTATTTCTAGTTGATGCTCTGTTGGGTTATTGGAGGATTAGCTATGGCATATTTTAAAGTTCTCACCTGCCTCTTTCTAGAAATAGACTATGGCTACCTACAGTTTGTGAAAAGGAGATCAGAGGAAAGAGCTACAACACTCAAATCTGTCAGCTAAATCGAAAGCTAGTGAACCATGAAAGCAAAACAAACACAAAATCCTACCATGTCTAACACTATAGGAAGAGCAGGGTTTGTTCTGGACAAAGCGCTCTGGCAGAACTTAGATTTAAGTAGAAGTTGGCATGAGAGTATTGGCAAGAATAGTAGAGCAGAATGGTCTGTCTGACCCTTAGGTGAAGCTGAGGAATTCTTGGTTGCGTAGTTTGGAATTTTGATGACTGGCATAGTGGGTGGGTTCTCTGTCTCGGGAGTCAAGGGGTGGTAATTCAGAAAAGTGAGCCTTGGACCGGTTTTGGTGCTTTGCACTTGCAAAGAAACTTGGTCCTTTTTCTCCCAGCATAAGAGAGAAGTTGATTTAATTCAGGCAAGGGCCACAATGTAATTGTAAATGCTCATGTAGTTGTGTAATTGAATTGGTGGTAACTTATTTTTAGAAACTCTAAGAAGCAGACCACAGAGCTGCCTGTAGGAAATGAGAAGCGGACTGCTGAAGGGGACCTTTCTGCATGGTGCCTGGGTGCTTGCAAGTCAAATGCTGTTGTGGGGGACTCATAGGATGGCTTGTCACTGCACAGGTACCCCAGGCATGCATATTGTGCTCATGTGGAATGCTCCTCCAGCATCACCACAGTTACTGAGCTCACCCACCACTACAGTGCAAACTTCAAACTTCTCAATCTTGCATACTGTTTGTTTCTCTCTCTCTCTCTCTCTCTCTCTCTCTCTCTCTCTCTTTCTCTTTTTTTTTTTTTTTTTTTTTTGGTTTCTATCTAGGTCTTTCCTGGTGCCCACTTTTGATTTTGTCAGTTTGTTTATCTTTTCAAATTGACTCTGTTTCATTAGTCTTTTGCATTGAGTTTTGCGTGGTGTGTGTGTGTGTGTTGTCTCTATTTCCTTTGCCTTTGCTGGTGTAGTTCCTTGAGATGCATTGGTAGGCTGCCGATTTGAAATCTACACACACACACACACACACACACACACACACACTTGTTTATTGTAGTGCTTGATTTATGGTCGTGCTGGGGATTGGACCTAAGGCCTTGGCACTTGCACCTGGCAAGCACTGCCACAGACGTTTATACCCAAATAAACATTTTATCCTTTGAGGTAGGTACCTACCGCCTTGAATGTCCCTCTTTGTACTGCTGTTTCTGTGTCCCTTTGTTGGTATTTTGTGTTTTGCGCATTCGTTTTTTGGGTACACTAGTTCATCTAACTGCTTGCTGTGTGAATAGTTCAAAGAGTGATAGCTAGGATAGCTAAGTACAGTGCTTCCTGAAGAACATTTTAACATATCTCCCTTGTGTTGTGTTAAATCCATATACAAATGCATTAGGACTGTTGGGTTTGGGGAGGAAGGATTGAATAAAAGTTCTCTCAATTACCTTAAAGCATCTGAGGATGTCTGCTCTGGGTTTGCATAAGAATGCCCCCCTCCCCATAAGCATGTATGGAGTAGAGCCTCAAGCAGCCCTACTTGTCACTGAGGACTAATTGTTAATGAGAGATTCAGGAAGAGAGGAGTCATTGCCTTCAGTTTGGTGCCTACTAGTCATCTCACCAGTTCCAATGCATAGTTCCAATCCAGGGCCCATCCCCCACAGTCCTAGTTTAACTAACTGCAATCATATGTGTGTGTGTGTGTGTGTGTGTGTATACATATACATATATACATATATATGTATATGATTGTGAAAGAATAAATTTAATTAAGAACAAAGTTTACTTTCACTTTCTTATGCAAATGTCCACATTGTCAGTGGCAATTTTTGATTAGTTGGATTGGATTGTTTTATGTCAACTTGACACAAGCTGAGTTATCTGAAAGGAGGGAACCTCAACTGAGAAAATGCCTCCATAAGATATGGCTGCAGACAAGCCTGTAGGGCATTTTCTTAATTAGTGACTGATGTGAGAGGTTCCAGCCATTGTGGATGGGATCATCCCAATGGTTGGTGGTTCTGGTTACTATAAGAAAGCAGGCTGAGCAAGCCATGGGGGCAAGCCAGTAAGCAGCATCCTTCCCTGGCCTCTGCATCAGCACCTGCCTCCAGTTTCCTGCCCTGCTTGAGTTCCTGTCCTCACTGCCTTCGATGATGAATGGTGACATGGAGGGTAAGCCAAACAGACCCTTTTCTTTTCATCTTCCTTTTTGTCATGGTGTTTCATCAGAGCAATAGAAACCCTAGTCAGGACACTAGGATTAGTTAGGAGGCTATGAGGTACATAGTGCTGATAATGAGCTTGAAAAATGGCTTCAAATTCTGGCTCTGCAACTCCCAAATGACCCCAGAGAAGTCAGTTAACTGCTTAAGCCAATTCCTTAAGGGTTTCAGCTGCAAAATAAGATGGTTATGTTCTTACTTCATTTAATTTCTGTGTAATAAACTTTCAGGGGCAAGTTCAAATATTTGCTAATGTCTGTTGGACTACTTGATTGATCAAAGCATGAAGTGCACAAAAAAGCAGATGAGGCCAGCTCTGTTAAGGGGTTCACAGTGTGGTTGGGAAGATCTACTTATGAGACATAACACTTCCAGGAATACAAAGTAAGATAAGCTTCAACTGGTGTCACAGAAGGCAAGGTCATGCATGGAAAGGCCACTTGTTAAAAAAAATGCAGAAGAAAACTTGGCAAAAGGAAGACCTAGATGGGAGGGAAGGACAAGATCAAAGGATCGCAGTTAGTTAACACTGGTAGCCTTCAAAGATGGACCGCATATGTAGATGGTCCTTCTGCTTTTTCCTGTACTATTAGTCTTCGCTCATGTGGTACTCAATACTTGTTCCTGTGCCATCAAATGGTCCTGAGACTCATGGGGATAAACTTGTCGACAGAAGAGGCATGGATGATAGAGAAGGAAGAAGAGAGCTGACTATAAAACCTGTCTGATGGGAAGACCACTCTGCAGAGTGTTTGGTGAGGTTATATATAGGAGTGGGCATCCCATCTGTTTGATTGTTGTGGAACTCTCCTGCCAACCAGACAGATGGTGATGAAGTCTGATACCTCATTGCTACAAACTGAAAAACTGGAAAAGGCAATAGGAAGTGACCATATCTGCTTCTGCTGCATGATTCATAGGGCCATTCCCCCAAACATGTAGCCCCTTTTGGGTCACTTAGACTATAGCAGAAGAACTTGACTCATTAGATCTTACATAGACCACTAAAGAAAAAAAAATTACCTTATGAATTGAAATTTGAGAAACCTTTGAAGACAGAAGTCATGAGTTCTTTGACTTTTTTTTTTTTTAACTTTATTTTGGAACACTTTTAGATTTAGAGAATAACTGAAGAAAAAAAAAATCAACTTTAAACACCATTTTTTACAGTTTTGGAAGTATCAGCCCACAGTCAGGTGGCCTGTTGCTGACCCTGTGATGAGATGTGTACCATGGTAGTAGGGTGTGGTGTTTATAGATGGGGAAGCCAATGAGATAAGGGAGAAGGGCCAAGGCTCCAATGTGCTTCAAGAGCCCAACCCCAATTATGTAATTTCCAACCACTTGGCCCCACCTGCTAAAGATTACATTACTTCCCAAAGTGCCATAGCCCAATCCTCTATCACATGGGCCTTTGGGGACACTACAGATCTACAATATAGTAGGATACTATAGCAATACAGAGAACTGTTGGCGCTTTACCTCTAGTTCTATCATTGTCTTACATGGTATGGTACCTATGTCTCAGTTCATGAGCTGATGACGATTTTTAACGTAAGTCACACTTACTGCTTTCCCCAATGTCCTTTTTCTGAGATCCATCCTATCACATGCCCTCTTGTGTTCCTCTTGGTTCTGTCTTAGATTTTACCTGGTTTTCCTGTCCTTGACAATTTTGAGATTTACTTTCAAGAGTTTTGTGAAAGTCCCTCAATGGAGATTTGTCTGATGTTTTTTCTTATCATTAGCCTAGAGTGATGTGTCCTGGGAAGGTAAAATGCCTTTCTCATCATATCATATCACATCATATCATATCATATCAGCAATGGTTAAGTCGCAAGGACTTATCCGTACTGATGTTGCTCTAGACTACCTGGTGTCCTAACTGTCCGTTTTCTTTTTATTTCCTTCTGTTCTTGTTCTGGAATGGCTGTGTTCAGCCCACAGGAAGAAACTAGAAGTATACATCTTTTCATTAGGGTAAAAGGTAGCTACAAAATTATGTATCCTTTGTGCTCACTTTTTGTTTTTCACTTTGAATTGTAATTGGATATCACTTTATTTTGTAGCTCAGATTATCCCAGTCCGAGGCCTCCTTTACTTCCCTTTTCAAATTGCTCCTGTGTCCCTAGCATTCCCTCAGTGTTGAGGGGCACATCTGTTTGCTCTTATCTCTGGATGCTCTTGTCTCATTTTTGTATTTTGTGTCTCTGACCCTTTGAGTTCGTAAGAATAAAGGAGAATCTCAGGTCATAAGTTGTGTAGCCAGTGGGTTTGAAAAACACCAGTGGAAATGGAGTATATCTTAGAGTTTTCTAGGATCTTTGATGCTGGAGAGAGATGAAGTGTCTGAGACTCTGATTGCATAAATATGCTGAGATTTCATGAGGGGAGTGAGACAGACCTAGATTAGCTCATGTGACTTTAGAGGACACCTTGTGATTAATTGGGATTTTTAAAATAATGCACAGAAAACGGAGAAAGGTTCTATAGTTAGAGCGAGACTTCTAAAAATATATCGCCATCAGAAGTTACTGACTTCTGGTTTGTTAAGAGCCTTCCATGGCTTGTCTGTGTGAAGTCATATGGCGTGTGTCCACACCCCAGCTATATTGAAATGGAAACTGCCTTTATTTCTGTGAAGTTAGTTCTGATCTCACTTCACTCACTGAGGGACGTTCAATTTAACACCTACTGTGTGGACTCATTCAAGCCCCAAAGAGCGCTTCAGTGAACAGGCCTGCCAAAGCCCGTGTTCTCGTGGAGGAGACATCTAGTTCAGGAAAATGGACCTCAAATTGGTAGATTTGAAATATGTCAGGTGGTAATACCTGCTGTAGAGAAAAGGTAGGGGATGTAGAGAGTTCTGGGGTGGGACAGTGGCATTGTTGTTTATATAAGGTAGTGGATGAAATCCCCTTTGAAGCGGGGGGGGGAGGGGAGGGGCTGAGGCAGTAGTGTGCTCAGTGCCAGAGTTCACATGAGGCTGGAGTGGGCTCCACATGGAAGATGCAGAGTGAGTGAGGGCAAACGCACGTGCCTGGGCAGGGAATAGCGCTCATAGAAAGCATGTGTGAGTGGCTGTCCCCAGACCTCAGAGCCATTTGGCTATGTTCCCTAGGAAGCTGTTGGGACCTGAGCATTTGTGTCAGGTGCAGAAGGGACAGTAAGACTTCTGAGCAGAGAAATAAGGTGATTGACTTCACACTTGATAGGATGGCACTGGCCACCGAGGTGTGGGGGGCCAAACGACAGAATCAAGGTGACCCCTTCAGAGACCATTTCGAATATTAGTATACGCTAATCTATGTTAATTTTACCCTATTTTATGTTTCACATATTAATAATTTATGCATACCACATGCCTCCTGTGTATTGGGCTACTGTCCTTCAATGATTGCACAGTTTTTAAGTAGTTGTATATTTGTGTTTCACAATATGAATTTTGTGTCTTAAAAGGCCAGGGGTTCCTTATCTTCTAGCTCTAGAGGTCAGAAATCCTACAATCAAGGACCTGGCAGGACAGCACTCCCCCTGAAGCTCCACGCCCTGGGAGCATCTTTCCCTTGCTCTTCCAGCTTTCTGATTTCCTGGCTCCCATTTATTTCCTGTGTCTGTTTAAGTCTCCCTGCCCTTTCCCTCTGCCACCAAGACTGGGGCCTTGTCCGCATCTTACGCTCCACTCTACCTTCTCTGCAGACCCTTGTGATTGGCATGGCCCTGCTCCATAATCCAGAGCTTTAATTTAATCACATCTGGAGCACCATTCACCTTAGAAGGTATCATTGACAGGAGCACTCCAGAGATTCAGAGTTGCATATCTTAGAGAGACCATTATTCAGCCTGACTCGGTCCTGTTTGGTGTTTGGTGGTTCTGCTCTTGTGGGATGCAGCTAGTCTGGGCTGGCATGACTTTGTTATCCCTCTAATACTGTTTTACTTTGACTTTCTTTTTCTGAATGTATCCGTTAAGATAAGTGTGCAGGTGTAGGTTTCCTGGGACAAAGGCTATGAGCATCTTATCTATTTGTTCTCTAATATATGGCTATGGCTGAATTCTCAATTTGTGACTTTCCTTATCAGCCTTTTTTTTTTTTTTTTTTTTTTTTAAATTCTTCTTCCCTCACACTCAAAGGTGTGTTTCCATAGGATCTTGGAAGACAACATTTCATTGTGCGGATTCAATTTCCCTTTTGGTTTGCTTGAATGTTTTTTGAAGTGTGTGTGTGTGTGTGTGTGGTGTCAGTTGTATTTTTGAGGACAGTTTGTTTTAACTTGTTAGTTGTATCTGGGCCCAAAGCAGCAGAGAAAGACATAGAATATTGCTTAAATAGGTAAGGCTGCCATTAATAGAAGTGATCTATACAGAATTAAATGCATTGCTTTTGCATTTCATCCAAGAAATGATATTTGATATGGAAAAGGCACTATTAAAAGGGATTCAGTAGAGGAAAAGATTATTGCAGTAATATGAGTGAGTGCCTGTCTCTGGGACACACATGATCAGATTGCAGGGTGCTAAAGTGTCACTTAGTAGATACTATCAGCAACTGCCATTGCACACAGAACAGATCTTAGAGAGCAGGGGAGCTCCTGGAAGACCTGGGACATACAGATGTTCTGCATCTGTGCCTATAAAAAAAGTCATAGAAATGGCTCAGTGGGTAGAAATGCTTGCTGCCAAGCATGACAGCCCATGTCCGTCCCTAGGGACTGGCCTACATGGTAGAAGGGAGAACCAGCTCCCATAAACTATCTTATCATTCCACTCCCAGCTATAACATGCATGTACACATCCTACATACACACCCTACACACACACACACACACACACACACACACACCCCCCCCCCGGCAATTGCTAAAACTAGCCATATATGAATGCTTCATATATATATATGGCGATTACCATGATTTACTTTAAACTCATAGAAGGGATTGCCTCATCCTTAGATACCAGCAGCAATTTGTTAATTTGTGTGACAAATTCATCCATCCTATTTTGACAGGTGTTTCTCAAACAGGAATGTCATAGACACAGAGACATTTTGGCAAATTTTCCCACAGGTCTTCTTAAGCACAAGGAGAGATGGATGTTGATGGTTAACTAAGATAATTAGATGAACCACAGCAAAGAACATGACTGAGTGCCAGTTGGCCTGGAATATATTCCAGTAGCAGGTGATCAGGCTTTCCTAACTTAAAAAAAGTCCTTAGGACTCAGATAAAAAGTCTAATACTCCCACTGCATACACACCCCCCAGTGCTACTGATGGCAGAGTTTAAGGAGCTAGCTAAACTTGTGGAATAAATATTGTGTAATATGAAATATGAAAATCCATCAACTGTGAAAATAGCCACAAATCAAATAAATATACAGGAAATAATAGTTTTTATTATGTTAGCCATTTAACTTGGGACTTCAGTTGATTTCCTCTTTTCTTGGTTTTCTTACAATTCATCAGTTAGTGGATACAATAGCATGTATGCAGCAAAAAAAAAAATGTTTTAAGATTACTTTCTGTCACAGCGGAGAAAGGCTGGGCCTGCCAGCATGTGATGATGTAAGGCCACTGGGCCAGGGGGAGAGCAGAGCCTCGCTCTAGGCACTGCTTCATGAACTCATTTCTTGGGCCAAGCCATTGGTCTCCAAGTCTGAGGGCCTTTTGTTTTCTATTTAAAAGTTGGAGGTGGCAAGGGGTGGGGTGCAGTTAATGCCTCAGCTCCATTCTCAACTTCACTTGGCCCAGTGCTCATACTTGTGTTCTATGTGGCTGTCCAGGTGCGGGCTCCTCAACCTCTTTGGGCAAATTTCTAGACTAAATGTGTCCTTGTAAATGATTCCTTCAGGATTGTATAAACAAACTATCCCTGTTCTCACCCCTTAGTTTTGACCCTTCCATACGAGGTTTACTAAACATCTAAGGTGAGGGATTAAAATGTTAACTCTTTTTGATCTGATGAATGCCCGGATGCTTTCTTGTTCAGAATGCAGGCATACTTCTTAGGGTTTCTGGATGAGTCTGTCCTGCCCCAAATGGGACTGGCCTTGGGGTTCTCCTTTACCTGCACTGTGCCACCTCATCCCCCGCCAAACTGGCCCCTCAGTTCTTGATCCTTCTCTCACATTCTCTCTTTATTTCAACACCACTACCTTATTTAGTTGTAGCCACTGTGAGCCCTTACTTTTAAATTTCTCTTGTTTCTTTTGCTTTGTTTCACACAGATATTGGAACTGAATTTAAAAAGGTGTTTAGTGTAGGGTTTTTGTTTGTTTGGTTTTGGCTTTTTCGAGACAGGGTTTCTCTGTGGCTTTGGGGCCTGTCCTGGAACTAACTCTTGTAGACCAGAGTGGTCTGGAACTCTGAGATCCACCTGCCTCTGCCTCCCAAAGTGCTGGGACTAAGGCGTGCGCCACCCCACCTGCCAAGAAAAGTGTTTAGCATAGTTTAGGGTGGTGTTAGGGTGGCAAGGAGGCCCTATGAAGAGGGCAGCTCACACGCTTGGGAGGCATGGGTTCTCAAAGAATTGCGAGAAGTGTCTAACAACAGGCATACACAGATTGCCATGGTTTCTGAGAAATGACTTGTTGAAAACATTTCTGAGGAGTGTTTCTTTTCTCACTAAGAGAGCATAGTGTGCCTGGGACAAGAGTACAGGCTGATAAGATAAACATAGGTCACCGGGTTCAAGGAACCATGCTGTGTTAGAGTACCAGGGGTCGAGCATACGCTTTGACCGTAAGCAGAGTGCACAGTCTTGTTTGTGCATCTTTCAACTTTGTGTTTTCTTCTCCCACTTTATATTTTTTATTCTGTCCTCTGTAGGGGAGTAACAACAGCTCCACGAGCTTCAGTTTACTCTTTCTTGCCTAGTCGAATGTTCTTCTATGACGGCTCACTAAACATAATCAAGTGTCTACTTTTTTACACACAAAACACAATGCTTATACATCTGTACACAATCTAGGCTTTGCTTTTGGAGGGGAGTTTTGGTTTGTTTCTGTTTATTTATTTATTTCTGTCTTGTTTATAAGGTTAGGATCTCATAGTGGTTGGAACTGGAGTGATGGCTCAGTCAGTGGTCAGGAGTACTTGCTTCTATTACAGAAGACCCAGGTTAGGTTGCCAGCTCCCACATGATGGCCCAAAACCATCCACAACTCCAGTTCAGAGTCTGATGCCCACTTCTCACCTCCTTGTACATCAGGCACAAACATAGCACCTACCTGTACATTCAGGTAAAACAGTCGTACATATAAAATAAATAAATCAAGATGACAAACAGGTCTCATAGTGAGGTGTTTCAGTAAGAGATCCTTGATATAGTTCTTCATTTTATTAGATCTACCTTTGTTTTTGACAGAATAACCATGGAAATATTACTTCAACGCTTTATATGCCTTCCTCCAGAATCTTAAGATACTATGACTTGTTTATGTACTCATGCATTTCCAGCCTCCTCCTGATGGCTTCAACAATGCAAAAATAGTTGTGGCAGGATTTCCAGCCATTTCTCACCCACATCTCTCATTTAACTTCTACCATGACTTCTTCCCACAACCAGCACTGTGTCCTTCCAAGGTTTTGTTCCTAGACTTCCAGCTCCTGTATCCATGCATGTTTCCCAGGCTTTCCCTTGTGAATGTAGCTAACTATCTTCTTGGTGTGAGTTCATTATATCTTTAATCCCCAGAGAGTGATGAACTGTCCTGTGTGCTTTCTCCCAGCACAGGTATATCTTGGGGACCTATGTTGGTTTCTGGTTAGGACCTCAGGCCAGCCATAAACTACCCATAATAGCTGTGGACTCTGTACTTTCCTTAGAGAAGCATTTCTCTTATCGCCACCTGCAGCCAAGCCTTTGCTGTTATGTCCTTGCTGGTCATGCCTAAAAACAGTTTCCCAACCTCAGCCAACAGAGACAAGTGACAAAAAACCAGGCAGCCACTTTGGTGTAGGCAAAGCCCAGTCAAACACAATTCATTACGTATCTGAACTTTCTCCCCTGAAAAGAAGTACATGGGATCGGATGGGTCATTTTGGGACAGATTTAGGTGGTGTGTTGCTCCTGAGGCTAAAGAATTATTAAAAGTTTTTAAAAGCCTTCATGAAATAACTGGTTTGGGGAAGAGTTTTTGGTCAGACTGATATTAGACCCGTTTAGGGTTGGTTTAACTGTTAAATGGCTGGCTCCAGTGCCAGCGAGGAGAAATGGACTGGAAGTTAATTAACTGCAGGAGATGAACAGACAACAGAAATTGGCCCACTGCCTCTGCGGTCACAGATGCGACAGCAGAAGGACAATATTTTTGACATGTGCTTGCCAGGAAGGTCTCTGGAAGCAGACTGAGCGCTGTAGTGCAGGAAGAAAAGGCTTGGAACTAGGGTTCCAGGTCAGTAGACTGATGACATCACCAGGGCTCCTTTAGCAACTGAGCTATTGTGTGTACTAAACGATATGACTCAGAGGCAAATATTTATTTAGTGAGAAGTGTAGGTGTGCATGGAAAGGTCCCCTCCTTCCTTAAGGACTGTTTCCTCATGAGGGTCATTAGCTGGGAGCAGCTCAAACTATGAAAATGTCACGTGAAGATCTCAGCTTAGTCATCCTGTGGCTAGTTATCCCTGAGTTGTAAAATTTCAGGCTTAGATGGGATTTGATGGGCCGGAGGGGGTTTGCTTATAAAGTGGGAGGGGTTAGTAGAAGTGGGAGATAAGAGCATTTCTGAGTAAATGATGCTGGCTTAAAGTGGTTATTTGTTGACTATTTTTTTTTAAATTTGGTTTGTTGAATGGGGGTTTCTCCGTGTAACCCTGGCTGTCCTGGAACTCCCTGTGTAGGCCAGGCTAGCTCTGGACTCAGGGATCCTCCTGCCTCCAGTTTCTGAGTGCTGGGATTAAAGATGTACACCACTGAGCCTGGCTGCTCTTTAGTATTTGTTGTCATTTTACTTCCTAATTTAAGCAAACTTGAAAATAACAAATCTACAAAAGGTGTTAATATTCTGCTGCCTCCCAGCACAGATCAAATTACTGTTTATGTTTGAATTTCTTTACAGCCTTTCTATATGCAGGTATGTGTACAAATAAAAGCCTCAAACAAGCATTTTGAGTAATATATGCATTCTCATAATTTTGGGGGTTTTTAAAAAAACTATGTTTCAGTGGGGGCCTCAGGACATTTCAGAATCTGTTTCTCTCCTTCCACATGTGGGCTTTGAGGGGATTGAACTCAGGTCTGAAGCTTGGCTGCAAGCATCTTTTTGGCCACTGAGCCATCCTGACCAGCCTCTGCTTACTTGGTTTTATTTGTGTTGTTGTTATTATTGCTATTTTGATTGTTTGCTTTCCTTTTTTAGGGTCTCACTATATGGTCCAGGTGTGCCTGGAAGTCTTTATGTGGCCAGGCTGGCCTTGAACTCACAATCACTCCTGATTCAGCCTCTTAAATTCTGCTATGAGCATGGCACCACCACCGCTGGCTTGTAATTACTCCTTTTTTGTTGTTGTTCATTTTTTGCAGTGTAGGGGTTAGACCTGGGACCTTCCACAAGGTAGGCAAGCACTTTACCCCTGAGCTTATCTCCAGCCACAGAAAAATGACTTTGTTTCTGTGTGTATGTTTTTCTGTCGTCTGAGCAGTGCTTTAAGAGGTTTCTAATTGATGCTTCGGTCTCGTCCAGGTTTTCCCTTTGGGAGGCACCTTGGCTCATGAGCACCATTAAGCACAGGGACACATGCCTTTCCAGATTGTGGTCCCTGCGGTGCAATCACTGAGCATTGTGCCTTCCTGGGTCAACTCTCTGACATCAGGGTATAACTTGGTGAAGACCGTTTGCTAAATAACTAGATAAGGTCACTTCTGGTTCTAGAATTACTGTGATTTGAAACACTGTTTATATGGGACAATGCTTTCTGTGTCCCAAACAGCTGAGGATTTTATCTCCTAATAACTCCCACTGAGGGATCTGGGGCTGGCTGTGCACGAGTCTCTGGATATGCAGCCAGGTGTGTATATACTGGCCGGACTTGATGTGTATAGCAGCAGGATAAAGAAGTCACTCTGTTTGAACCTTACTGTTTCACATACCCTCCATCTTAAGAGCCGCCATGCAGGCACTTGCCTTCTATCTCACAGTGGCTCTTTGAAGTACCCCCTTGTTATCTCCTTTCTGCAGAACCAGAAATAGCTGAAACAAGACACAGCCCATTTGGCCCCTCAACCTTGTGGCCTTTTTTCCTCTGGTGCCTCCTAACCCCATGCTATTAGCTTTCCTCTTATCTGCATTGCCTTACAAAGTTCTTCCACAAAACAGGAGAAAGGTCTTTAGAATATGCATTGTGAAACAGTATCATTTCCTTCAAGATGTCTAGATCCAATCAAATGCCATGGCGGAGTGCTTCTCTGTGGTGGTGAGGAGGCCAGTAGGCATGGATGGTCACAGGGGCTGAGTAAAGTTCAAAATCTCTCTATAAAACAACACTATGGTACACAGCTGCAAGGCAAATATACCCCCAGTGCTCTAAAAAAGGGAGATGGCAGGCCTGTTATTGTGCCATATTTCATTACACCTAAATTTCATTTGAGACCTGAACTGGAATGCTCTTTTACTCATTGGATCATCATCTGGGAGATCCTTCCAGGACCCTCTCACACAGCAGTTTCTCTTTAGGGCAGAGATCCCACAATTGGAGGAACACAGTCCTGGCCTTCAGAGTGCCTTGTGTTATTTGAATAAGCTCAAATGCACCAAAATGCCTTTAAAAATTACCTCCAATTTCAAAAAAGTTGTAGTGAAGTAGTATGGATACTTGACAGAGACATCCCTTCATGTATCAACTTGGCAAAACCATGTTCCTGATAGCATAGAGACTTGGTCAGTGTGTCATTTTGCTAATGTGGGAAGCAGGGCCTTGTGGCATTGCTTGACCAAAGTGCCAGTTTATTGAAGGTTGATTCTGCTTCGTCCTCTATAGCCTTGTGGATTTGAAGATTTGTTTTATCTGAACTAAGACAAAATGGGGAATACATGGTTGGACTTTAAAAGGCCGCTCAGCCTGTGATTGATGTTTCCTGGGTTTCCTGCTGAGTATAGGCAGAATCTGGGCTTCTCACCAGGAATCCACCATGTTAAGGTGGAATCTGAGGAGGAGAGTCCATAGGCTTGAAGCTGAAGACTCTGTCAGAGTCTCTTATGGAGGATCAGGGTTGAGCTTGGTGATAGGCTCTTGTAGCAGCTGTCCCATGAGCCACATTTGTCTCTCTGGAATGTGTGTGTGTGTGTGTGTGTGTGTGTGTGTGGGTGGGTGGGTGGGTGGGTGGGTGTGGGTGGTGTAGGAATGAGAACCATGACATGGGCAGAAGTCAGTAGGTTTTGCTTCTTTAGATATTGACAGATCTGCCTGGGTATGGTCAAAGATGAACAAATTACAAGATGAACCTAGGCATTGTGCTGATCTTAGTGTTTAGGTTGGCTTTAGGTTGGTGTAATGGACCTTGGCTTTGGAAAGTACATTCCTTTGAGATATGCCACTGATGTGACTTGAATAGGTGGACTTCATGGCATGCCAGCCAAGATTGTCTGTCCAACTATCCCATTAAAACTTAGTAGAAAAAACATTTCTATTTCTGGATGAGTACAAGTTACATGCCTGTTCTCATCCCTCATGTTAATTTACTAAGTCCTTAAAATATCCATATCATTTAAGAGTCCAATGTCTCTACTTTGGTTATGTGTATAGCTGTCTCCTTTTTCCCAGGATGGTGTGAAGCTCAAAGAAGGTGCTGTGTTTGGAAACTTCTCAGGGAATTGTTACTTCTGGGTTGAGCTTATGGCCTGGGGGAAGAATAGGATCAAGCACAGTGATGGGAGATGTCATTCTGTAAATGTTTCTCTTACTGGTCAATGAATAAAGCACTGTTGATCAATAGGAAAGCAAGATAGGTGGGACTAGGAGACAAGGAGGTTTCAGGAAGAGGTAGGAGGAGATTCAACATGTAGGACCAAGAGAGTAGAACTCCGGACCTTCTGTCTGGTAAGATAAGAACATGTGGAAATACTTAGATTAATAGAATTGGGTTAATATTTAAGACAGAGCTAGCCAATAAGAAACACTAGTAACAGGTCAACAGCTTTATATCTCATACAGCATCTCTGTGTGTTATTTGGGGGCTGGACGTAGCTATGGAACCAGGCTGGCGGGAAAACAACTCGTAACAGCACAGGATTGTCTCAGGAGAGCTGTCTTTGAGCTGTGGGTATCTAAAGAGGATCCTTTGTCTTGTGGAACCTTCAGGCTCTACTAGCCTTTTCAGGGACACTTCTGCTAGTGTCCAGAGACCTCTTGCTTCCAGCTCACAGATGTTGCTACTCATTCTTTTCACCCTCTTTGGGATGTTCCATCTCAGTCTCTAATAACTTCTATGGGTTCCATTACTGCTCACACTCTGACCTGTGTGTGTGTGCCCTAATAGGCTCTGAATAACACAGGTCAGAGTGTGAACTGGGGAAAGTATACATCTTTTGTTCCACGTAACTGCAGGAGGACAGCTGATCCTGGCCAAGTCTGGGGTGGCTGAGCCCATGAGCAGCTGAGTCTCAGTGTAGCTATGGCCTTTTAGCTTGTCCAGCAGCATCCAATCAGGCCACTTTTGGCCCTTCAGATGTCGCAGAATTGTGAACAAGATCACAGTGTTATGTCTGGCTCCATGGTCCTATGGAGGATCTTGCTAGGCCAGAAGCTGGGGACAGGGTCAGCAATCCCTTAGTCCTTCATTAAGACCCACTGTGCAGGCCACTTGTGTCTATACCCAGCAGGAAGACACACATATGTGCACACTTACTGGCACCCACATGTGTGCATGTGCTTGCACACACATGCACACACTTTAATAGCGATAAGCAGGACAGCACGACCACACCCATTTTCTAGATGCCTTCACCGAGCAGACAGTAGGCTTGAGAGCACAGAGTGTTGCCCACAGTATGGCCCAGAGTTCAGCAATTCTCTCCCTCTCTTGGTTTTCTCTCTCCACTGCTTCTGTCTCCCCCACCCACTAACCTCCTTACCCAGCAGTCCTCTGAACTTGTAGCAAGTCTGTGACCTGGATCCCTCTGCCACATTGTACTTAGGGAGTAGTAGTCCCAGTTCCCAGTCAGAACCTGCCTTCATGATGTAGAATAGAGACTCAGTTCCGCCTATGAAACAACATATGCACTCGTGGCAACGCCAACGGTTGTCAGGTCTCTCCTCCAGAACCCTTCCTTCTTGACACCAACCCACATGCCCAGGAATTCACAGGCCCAGGTGCCCTCTACTGAGAAACAGTCTGGTTCTCAAGGAAGATGCTTCTGCATGGCTCGCCTTACTTCTCCAGTCCTCCTGTGCCTCCCACAAGACTTCCCCATCCTTGGCCATGAGACTTCCTTTAATGAGTTTTACTCATCATAAAGCCATGGGGACAGTCCACATTCCTCAAGGTCACAGCCTGGATGGACTCCTCAGGGAGGAGGCAGGCAGCTTATCTCACTACACTAGCCATTGTGTCATGTCTGGATAATACCCCATCCATTGCAGCTGTGGAGGCATGTTAGTTGCTGTCTAATGAGTGTGAAATAATGGACCGCCAATTCCTCAGGCTAGTTACGGATGACGATGTCATTTGGACACATACTGTACCTTAGCGGCATCATGTTGCACACTATCTCTGTGCAGTGAACATCTTTATTTGTATAATGCCTTACATTTGAATGTCCTTCATAGTTAGCAGAGTACTTTCATTTTATTATCTAACAGTGCTCTGTTATTTTAAAAAAATAAATGCAAATGAGGAACTAATTTGAGGAGAGAGTGAGACAAAAATATGGTCCTTACTGTTGCCTTTGTATAAATTATAATATAACATAACATTTAATAAAAAGAGCAAGTATTTCAGTTACAAAAAATTAAAAGTACATGGTAAAGCTGTGTTGTTTACACATCTTTGAGACTTCTTACCAAAAATCTAAGAGAGCAGAAAAATAAATGGAAAATTCTGCCCCAGCTGTATAGAATAAGAAATCTTAATGTCTTAAGTATGCATCCCTCTACTGTTTGAAAGAAAATATGTTTTAAATGCCACATGACAAAGAACTGGATTGTTTAAGCTGGCGTTTACTTTGCATATAGGGCATCCATTTTTATTCAGGTGATAGTTACAGAAGGTAAAACGGACTGTTTTATGGTGGAAACTGGAGCGAGCATCACTTCTGTTTACCACTCCAGAATATAACCAGAATATCCAGCTACAACCCCTTGAGCCCTGGGTGGCTGTTCGACTGCCTTCCTGCTATTGTGGCTATATTTTCTACTGGGAATCGCCTAATGGATCCTTCGGTGTTTGACTTCTTTCACTCTGTGTGCTTTCAAGCTTCATGCTGCTTGTAATCTGTATCAGTACTTTATTTCCTGTTCTGGCTGAATAGCTAGTATTTTTAGTATCAAAACATTTGGGGGTACTAAAAACTCTGACACCCACCCACACATAGACCCACTATATCGGTCCCTCCTTGGGCAATAACCTCCTCTCACAGCAAGAGTTAGATTTGAGTTGATTGTAAAGTACCAGTGCTAAGGGGAACCTGTGCAGTTAAGGCTGTAATTTGTTGCATATTTAAAGGCAGGAAGCAGGTGGGCAGCTCCATGCAAGGATTACAGGTCATTCTTTGTCTTCTACATACCTCCCTGGGGAACAACAACAAAAAATGTTCCATACAGAGGATGTTAAGAGAATTGACAACAATATTCTTGAGGCGCTTACATCCTGGGAGACTGTGCTTACACCAGCCTTCCAGAGAGTGCTGGGGAACATGTGGACTTGTTGGTGCCCTGTGATAGTCCTGATGCTGAGGCTGGACCTGCTGGTTACACAGCTTTCTCCAGCTCCTCTGGCGGCTTTTAGTTGCACCATGTAAAAATAGGAATAATGATATCTACTTGTATTCCCTCAATATGTCGCACCTAATCCTGGGACCTATAGATGTCTCGAATCGGTTGGCTTATTTGGAAGAAGGGGGCGTCTCCACGGTATTTGAGAGGCAGAGTTATTTTGGATTATCCAGACAGTCCCTCGGTTCATCCCAGAGAGAGAGACTCCAAAGTCAGAGGAGGTGGTGATCTGAAGATGGAGGCCAAAGCTGACCATAAGCAAGGAAACAGTGAGAATCTGGAAGGGACCAGGTCCTGGCTCTCCCTTAGAACCTCAGGGGCGGAGCTTATTAACATCTGTATTCCAGCAAGTACCAGTGGACTGCCTCTCTCTACCTTTAGCAGTGTCACATCTACAGCAGGCTTTCTCAGCCCTGGCACTGGTAACGTTTGATGATTCTTATCTGGGAACTTGTCCCCTGCGTGTGAGATGTTTAGCAGCATTTCTATACCCCCTAGATACGGCAGTTCCTCTCCCCCATTGTGACAAGCAAACTATCTTCCTGAATTGCCAGTATCACCTGGAGGATAAAGGTCACTGCCTTTTTGAGAATCACTTACCCAGAGGTTTGACCCTTACTACAGATTTAAGTAGCTGTGAAGCTGAGGGAAACAGATAATCTCTCTGAACCTCAGTCTTGTTTGCTAAGCTATTCAAATAGTGTACTATATCTAAGGCCTCAGAACTCTTCCTAGTAAAATATAATACTTGAAGATCATTAACATGATTGCCACACTAGTGTTATCATGCACCATTCTGTGTAGTGCCTGTTATAGAATTGACAGGCATTTGAAACCTTCCAAAAGTCGTTTCTGTTACAAAGATCAAACGGGTACAGGGGGCAGGATGGCTCAGTGACAAAGGTGCCTGCCACCCGAGCCTGATGGCCTGAGTTCAGTCCTCCAGGACTCACATGCTGAAAGGAGAGGATGACTCCTTACTTGTCCTCTGACCAACATGGCACATGTTTCTCCTCCCTAACCAAATAACTAAATACGATAAAGATAAAAATGTCGACACACATTTTTGTCATCACATATCTCCTCTTCATTAGTTTCTCCTCCTGTCTTACAGCTTCCCACCACTTTATCTATGAGCTGAGAGACCTTGGCCTGATGTGTTTGGATGGGCTACCTGTCAATCAGGCGAACTCCTTGAGCTCTTTAGCTAATGCCCTGGATAAATTGTAACAAGCAAACCCTTTCCGTGTGTCAATGACATATCTGTTTCGCCATAATTGCAGCTTTCTCCACAGCGAAAGAGCAGTTGAGCATTCACTAAGGAATTGTGTCAGTGGTCCCATTCAAATCTGTGAAATATTTAACAGTGTTTAGCAGCTCTCAGTAAAGGCGAGAGGGTGTTGGGAATAGATACTGTCATCTATTTTTGTGAGAAAAGAATGCATTCCAACTGGGGACTAGGCCATTGTTCCTCTGTGCCTGGGGACATGACCATGAATAAGACAGGGTTTCTAAGAGCCTCCATCTCCATTCTAGCCAGAAGTAATGATAATATGTTCAATAACTCTGTAAAAGTAATAGCTTATTAGACAGTGGAGTTGGAAGTGCTGAAGGTAACTCTGTGCTCCTGGTTTTAGCGGGGGTGGGGAGGCAACCACTGATGTTCTTCATGTGGGTAAACAAAAATTACTTGGATGCTGCGGGCCCAGTGTTCAGTGCATTGTGCACCTCTGCCCAAATGCATTGCTGGTCAGAATGACTGTGTCTTCTCTCCTTTCTGAGTATCCTGCCTGGGGGGGTGCCTTTCACTTCACCCACCTGTCCTCTGGATTTATCCCAGCCACCATGGGAGTTCTTTATAGCAATGGTTTGGAGATCATT